>NW_019154106.1:29090702-29152444 GCF_002288905.1 Enhydra lutris kenyoni
AGAACAGTGGCTCTCACCTGGGGGCATTTTTCTTCAAAGCCTCACTGCTGACTGAGTGGCTACTAAGAATTTCTCACAGGTAAATGCTTACAACAGAAAGGGAAAGCAAGCTTCCACAGGAAGGAAGACAGATCCCTAAGAAAATTCAAAGGTATTGGCCCTTTTCATTTAGGTCTTTGCTTCTAATGACCGTGTTATGTGTCAAGGGATTAAAATCTGTGCAGAGCGTAATAAGTTTAAGTGCTCATGATGATGAAGATCACACCTGGTCTGGTTTCTTGCACGGAGAAAGCAGCTGCTTCGGGGGGGGCGCTGGGCTTTTCTCCGTTTTTCAAGTGAAACGCTGATTCTGTTAGTTCTTGAACTGGCCTTGAGAAGGAAGGAGAGAGCCAAACAGCAGAGGAAGGGGCCGGTGGGTTTCCAGCCCAGTCAGCAGACAGCTCTGTCTACTCAAATCCTGAATGAGGCCGGTTTTCAGAGGCAGAGGAGAGCAAACTCAAGACCCAGGACTCTGGAGACTCCCTGCCTTTAGTCCCAGACTGAAAGCCAGCCGGGTATGAGGGGAAGCCTCAGACAGATCACAGATGTAAGCAGCGGAGGCAGACCAAATCAGCACATGCGAGCTGAAGAGATAACAAGATATTTTTATGGGGCAGGGGAGGACTGAAGGCTGGGCTGGGGGAGATGGGGCCGAGATAAATGCGCAGGGTGGGTTGGTTGAAACAAGCAGCTTTTCCCCTCGCGGCGTCCCAGGGGCTTTGGGGATGTTGACACTGGGTAAGAAGGATTGCCTGACACGGCAAGGATTCTGAGGGCCACTGAGGAGGCAGCTAGACTCCGGAGAAAGGGGGAAGGAGGGATGGAAAGAGGGAGACAGGCAGCTCTGGCAAGAAGGATGAGACGGATGAGGGATGAAGTGTGGATGTCAGGGAGGTCTGACAGGAAGAGGGGGCTTCTGTCTGACAGGGCCTGACCCCCACGTGAACCGGCGCCAGCACTGTGAACACACACCCAGGGCTCTCCCACGTCAGAGATGCTCAAGTGCCAACAGGCAAATGATCGTAACAGGGGCCATTTATTGGACCTTTGTGTGTGGATGGAGCCAGGAGTTCTACTGAGAACATTCCCATTTTACAGATGAAGAACCAGGTTCCAAGAAGTACGCCCCACAGGGTAATACACAACCGGCTTAATATAACCGGCGTGTACATGGCACAGTTGAGATTCTCACTCGACTTTGACTCTTAGCCCCTTCCTTGTACCCTGTTTATCCTTCCGTCCCCACACCCGTTGGCCCCACAAACCTGAGGAGCAACCCCAATGCCTTGCCCGCTTGTTCGTTCGGATACTGGGAACGTTTGTCCGGTGCGGGGAGAAAGGATATGCTTGATCAGCGTGGTGGTCTCTCTCCACATCTCCAGTTGCAGAGCTCTTTTGTAAAATATGTTTTCATTCAGTATTTTATATTAAATACCGGAACTTAAGAAATGACATAGCATAATGTGAGCCGGACAGTGATAAAAGGGGAAAATTGAGAAACACATTTAAAAGTTCAAGGTCAATGAGTACTTTTAAAAAGCAGCATCCTGCTTTCCCAAGGAGCTGAACGTCCGAGGGAACGGGCTGAGGAGGAAGCTGTTGGTTTCTGGCGATGGTTGGGGAGGGGGAGTCCTGTGGATGTGTCCTGTACATAGGACTGTCCCCACATCTCAGCAGGCAGCCTCCATTTTTCTAAGATGTCATTGGGTCCTTACTATCCAAATGAAGAGGGCCAGGGACACTGTCATAGATGCCTCTTAGACCAATTTTTCCGAGGTCTAAAAATATAATGACCAATGTCCCTGGCCTCAATTTGGGACACAGCTTTCCTTCCAGCCTCAACCCTAGCAAACCTCTCCCCTAGCCAGGGAGGAAGGGCACGGCGATGTTTGGTCAGAGTTTGTGGAGATCTTATGGGGGAAGATAATCAAGTGGGGCTGCGTGATAAAGATGCCTTTGAATTCACTGTGTGGATAACACAAAATTCATTCTGAGTAAGTTTCCTGATGCTGCCTTCTGGAAACAAGCTGCCACCACTTTTCGACAGGGACCCCGAGCCCTCAGAAGAGGCAGCTGAAGAGATGTGAATTTTGAAAGACTCCTCCATTCCCTTAGTGTTCTAGCAACATCCAACACTAGAGGCAAGACAGAATGGTTCTGTTTGCTGATCTAGCCACTCACCTCTGATGAGAGCAGCCCAGAAAGGCCCAGAGCAGAGGATGAGGGCTGTTGAAGCAGACCATGGGGTGAACATGTCCTCCAGCAGGCAGGAACATTCCAGCAGCATGACACAGCCGCTAAGAGCACAGGCTCTGCCTTCACACCTGTGAGACATCAAACACCTTCTGAACCTCCTGCAGGTTTGCCAGAAGACAGAAGGTGACCTTGCAGGTGCTTAGCCCAACTACCCTCAGTCAGAGGCAGCCAGGTCTCTGGCTGTTCATCAAACAGGCTCTGGGGTACCCCCACCAGCAAGTTATGGTCCCGCCCCACTGCACAGAAGAGGGGGGGCTGCCCTGGGAGAAGCTGGCCAAATTCCTCTTGTCACACAATTGTCTCCATTTTCCTTGTGTGATCCACGAAACTCAGGAGGTTGAAGGGACTGGTGATGTAAGGTCACTTCCCCACCTGTCAGTCACCTCAGAGAGGAGGGGGTGGGCAGGTGGGACTGGGCAGGACCTACCCTCATCATCAAGGGTCCTGTGGCATCCTTTGTATAAAGGTCCTCTCTGAACCTATCGAAGTGCTTTCTGCAGGTTCAGCTTCCCAAATGAAATGGGAAAAGTATTCAGAAGACTTCAACGCAGGTGTGTGTGGGCAAGTGCGACAATATCAAGGAATTGGGAACTCTATGGGTTTGCAGGCCAGTTGGGGGCCATCTAAGTTGCTGGCTGCATTGCTTGGTAGGTGCCCAGATGAGCAGAGCAGTGGCTCAAATAACCAAAATCAAATAACCAAATAACCAAAATCATCAGTGATTAAAAAGCTCTGGAACTGGGTTCTGGAATGAATTTATGGCATGTGTGTGTTTAATCCATAATGGTAGATTCAGCTCTCAAATTATGGTCATCTCCATGACGCTACCAAACCTGTATGAAATGGGGTACCTGGGTGGCTCAGTCGGTTAAGCGTCTGACGTTTCAGCTCAGGTCAGGTTAGGCTCCAGTCTCAGTGGGGAGTGTGCTTGATATTTTTCTCTCTCCCTCTCCCTCTGCTCCTCCCCCTGCTTGTGTGTGCTCTCTCTCTCTCTCTCAAATAAGTAAAATCCACACACACACAAAAAGAACCTGGATGAAACTGAAAAATTTACTCATTTATCTGACCATCCACTGCCAAATCGCCAGAAACCTCATTTCATTTTGCCCACTTTCCTCCACGCTTGTCTTTTAGGCTCTGTGAATAGATGACACATGGTTTCATTCCCCAGATCTGTCACTTACCAGCTCTGTGACTCTGGACAGGTTGACTTAACCTTTTCTTTGTTCATCTGTAAGGTGGGACTATAGCATTGCCCTCATAGGACAGTTGGATGGGTTACATGGGGCCAAGCGCCCGTGTGGTGCTCGGCCCATAGTAGGAACTTAATATACAGCAGCGTTTGCTCTTGTTTTATCTTTGATACCGCGGGCACCCCCTGGGTTTCTGGCCATTGGTCTGGCTTGGCGTGCTGGGGGAAACCTCTTGGCTTTTCTCAGCACTGCCCTATAGACAGGGCACTCAGTCCCGGGTGAGTCTCAGCCCTTGTCCTGCGGCAGGCATTCCTGCCTGCAGCTCTGGGAGATGGAATGCAAACACCAGGCGAGTTCGGTACCATGCCCCAGACTGCCAGGATGCACTCCCAGAAGCAGATATGTGCAGGCTTCCCCACCCCCACCCCCACCCCGCCCCCTGGCGCCCCTCACCTCCCATCAGAAGAACTCATTAGGACAGTCTGTGATAGGGTGCTGAAACCGGAGGCTCGTTCAGGCGGGCCAGGCATGGGGAAGTCTCGTCCCTGCTGAGCCTCTACAGCTGATAAAGGCAGCCTCTGCTGGCAGATTTCATTTTTCACCCGGCCATCTGCATCCAGTCAAGGGTAGCTTGTCTTTCCGAAAAACCTCCTCATCAGCGTCAACCCTGCACAACCTCTCCCCTGGGTTAGCCACCACTCCTGGTGCCCCAGAGGGCGCGGGGACGGTGTGGTGTCAACGAACCAGCGTCGCCAGACGGTGCACAGAAGCAATGACATGGACGGGCTGTTTCTATGGCAGATGCCCTGCTGCTTTTCACCAGGCTGAGTTATTGCCGAGTTAGCGCTGTGTTAGCTGCTCTAGAAATCTCCAGAGCAGTGTTTTCATTTTTTCACTTTATCGTTGCTGGGATGCACTGTTATCACTGGTGCATGGAGAGAACGCTGCTACTCTCTCCTGTCACTCTTCTTCCTTTCTCTCTTGCTCTTCCCTTTTCCATTTCTTCCTTCCACTTCCCTCTGGCAGGTTGGAAGTTCCCAGTTTGAGGTCGTCAGTCTGAGATCACCCTGCCCTCTGATGCTGGACTTCTCATGGCAGTCCTGAGGGGACACCCTGCATGACACATGCCGTGGGATCCCTATAGAAGCCTCTTAGGTTTGAGGGGAGGGTAGTTAAGAGAAGGACCAACTTTGAGCCTTAAAACCTCCTACCTTTTTTTTTTTTTTTTTGGTTCACCCTGGGTCTTCCCAGAATATCCCTTCAGAGCTGGGATGGGCCACTGTCACCCAATGACTATCGTTACAACAGCTTTCATGGACCTTCTGGAGAAACAGACATTCTATGTAGGCTGAGGAGTCATGTCACTCACTGCTGAATATGAAACCAGAGAGAAGTTTATAATTTTATTTACTTAGCAAACACATATCATGAGCCTTCTATGTGTCTGACCCCTAGTTCAGAGATGAAGCAAGGATGGCCTTCTCCCCAAGAGCCTCATGGTCTAGTGGGAGAAGCAGGAACTTAAACAAATGGTCCAAGCGTGGGCAAAAGATCAAGCATGAGCTTTGCTTAAAGAGCTTTGGGAAGGTTTAACAGAGTGTTTTTCAGCCTGGTCTTAAAGGATGCATAGGAGTTTCTGAGAAGGAAGAGAAGGGAAGAACATTCCAGGTTCCAGGCAGAAGGAACTGCAAAATTAAAAAGACAGGGAATATCTTAGTATACCTAAAGCCATAGTGGGGAAGGGGGGGGCAACTGGGCCATTGTCCAAAAACTGCTGCTTTCTCAAGATGGCGCACCCTTGGATCTGGTTACACAGTGGTGTGTAAAGCTGGCTTCCACTGGCTTGTGAGCCAGGAGTAAATATTTAGAATTTTGTTGGGGCACCTGTGTGGCTCTGTTAGTTAAGCAACCAACTCTTGACCTCAGCTCCGTTCTTGATCTCAGGGTTGAGTTAAAGCCCTGCATTGGGCTCCATGCTGGGTGTGGAACCTACTTAAAAAAAAAAAAAAAAGATTAGACTTTTGCAAGACAGTTGTTAAAACATTAGTCGCTTGGGTTGGGAGTATTTATACCATAGAAATTGGCAGGTGCTACAAAGCGGAACTGCTTTTGTTCGTTTGTTTTCTGGAGAGCCATCTTACAGCACCAAGTGTATTTGTCCTCGGTTCAGTTATTCCCTTTTCCCAGGAAGGACCCACTTTGGTTCTTTGTAAGCTTCTGGCCTTCAAAGACGGGGTCAAAGACAAGTAGAACAGCACTCTGCTTCTCTCTGTTTTGAAGAGGGCTTGGTGTGTGCAGGCCTTGTGCCTGCCTCATACCATATTCTTTGGCTTCCTCCAACGAGCCTATTCTAAAGCCTCACTGGGGCCCAACCTAAAGTCAGCCCCGATGGGACCGTTGTCGCAGCCCCGGGTTCCTCCCCCATGGGCGCAGCCGCCCTTGCCCAGAAAGAGCTCCTGCTGGGATGCGGGGCCTCGGACCCACGTAGGAGATCGCAGCTCAGCCAATGTCAAGGAAGGACCAACTTTTTAAATAAACACTTTTTTTCTTCCTTTGCACCAAAAGGACCAGTTATTTCATTGTCGGTGGACACAGCCTTGGCCTTGATAAGTCTATGTATGATTGCTCAGGGACTGAAATCTCTGCCTCCCAAATGTCCTCCCACTGCAGCGTGATAGAAGGAGCAAAACAAAACACGTTCCGAATGCGACTTAGCTGCTGGCCGGTGGTGTGTACAAGTGTGTACAAGCTTCTTAACCTCTCCGAACCTCATCGTCCTCATCTGCATAATGGGAATGGCAAGCTCACCTCCTGTGGTTGCTGGAAGGATTTAACTCGACCATGTGCCTAATGGACCCGGCTGTGCCATTTCGTCTCTTTCCTCTACTTCAGTTCTCACCACCTCCCGGACTACTTCCACCCATTGCCTTATCCTCAGTTAGCTAGCAGAGTCTGATGCTGACTTTTTCTTGTTTAAATCAAAGATGGCTCTAATTTCACATTTCTTCTGCTGGACCCTATTTGGAATGTATTCATTTAGTTGGGAAAAAAATCAGTGACCCATCTGGGGAGAGAACTTGTGGCTATGGCTTTATTACTTCCAGGTTCAAACCCCTCTGAACCTGTAAAATGTGAGTTTTTCTAGGTTTATTTTATTTATTTATTTATGTTTTAAAAGATTTTATTTATTTATTTGACAGAGAGAGATCACAAGCTGGCGGTGGGGGGTGGGGAGCAGGCTCCCCACTACGCAGAGAGCCCTATGCAGGGCTCCATCCCAGGACACTGAGATCATGACCCGAGCCAAAGTCAGAGGCTTAACCCAGTGAGCCACCCAGGTGCCCCATAGGTTTATTTATTTAATTTTAAAGATTTTATTTATTAGGAAGAGAGAGAGAAGCAGAAGCAGGCTCCCAGGACCCTGTGTTCATGACCCGAGCTGAAGGCAGACGCTTAACTGACTGAGCCACCCAGGCACACCTACCTTATGGGTTTATAGTGAGAATCAAATGAGACAATGCATTTAAGGTGGTTGGCGGTTTGGCAGGTGCCCCGTGAGCCGTCAGTGATGGGAGCTGCCAGGGTTTCACTTGCTATGACTAAATGGAGTTGAAAGGAGTCTGCGTGTCAAAGAACCATAGAACTGGAAGGAAGCTTAGAATCCAGTCCTTTCATTTACAATGACTTGAAGAGCCACAGAATGAGTGGCAAAGCCAGGACTCAAATCTAGGGATCCTAACTCACAGGTCAGAGTTCACCATGTCTCATCAGCAGGAAATGGTTAATCCTCACACAGGACTTATTTTCCCTACTGAAGTTGGAAGACCAGAACAACCCTTGAGGAAGATCATTAATATTGGGATTTGTTATTTTGAGGGTAATTAGGACTCACATTGTTGTGATCCCCAAGGGAGAAACTGTAAGAGGAACCTGGGGCCTCATTTCTAGGAATATGGAAGCTGTTACATGTTCCCTCTGAGCGCCCCGGTGGGGACCTGTGCCCCTGATTGCTGAATGGACATACATCATCCAGAAACCTGGATGCTCTGAGCCAAATAAGAGTACAGGCAAGACCCTCAAACTGGGATTTTAGTTGTCTCTTTAGGGAAATGAGGCATTTTATCAGATTAAGACAAAACTGGGAAAATTGGCAAAAATCAAATATCAGTCTCATAATAAGTGTATTTGGAAAGATATTGACCACATGTAATATGCGTGAAAGTGATTTTTAAATACACTTCTTTTTCTTTTTTCTTTTCCTTCATGTTTATATTGGCCCTTCATTTGAGATGACCATTGACATTCATCACTGTTGGAAACCTTCCTCTAAGAGCCGGCCTTTTTTTTTTCTTTTGCATTTTTGGCCCCTGTTTTAGTCTGAATACTCAAGACATAAAAGCATGGGAAAGGAGGGCTGAGGGGAGGTCAGCCCATCTCTCTCCCCCATGTGATGTCTTTACACCAATCCCTAGTTAGTTCAGCAGAAGGGTGAAAATTGAAGGCTTTGGAACCAATGGGCCTGGGTTTGCGTCCAGCTCTGCTGCATTCCTCACATGTTCCAAGGAAGTCATTTTGCCTCTGCTCATCGCATTCTCTTATCTCTAAGAAGGAAATAATAGCGGTACTTGCCTGTATCAGTCTGGGTCCAAGCAGGAGGCAGAAACCACACAGTGACTTGAACAGAGGTGGTTTAATCTAAAGAAGTATTAAGCGTGGAGATGTCAATAAGTAGAAAGATGTGAAGAGAATTCTAGAGGGTACACCAGAGCTGAGGGAAGGTACCCAAGGGAAGGACGATCTTGGAGTGGGGAGGCCTTCCTCGAGGCTGGGGTTCAGACTCACTTGGAGGTCATAGCCCACCAGATGGCAGAGACATTTGTTGGGCTGTTTGGCCCAGAGCTGGTATACGGTGGCCAGGGACAGGTGAGCCCAGGTGGGTGGGCAAAGGGAAGTAGGATGCTGGGAGTCTTCTTCCTGGCAGGTGAAACTTGGCCTAGGATTTGTGGCATCGGTGTTGGGAGGGCCATGAGAGACCATCCTCCAGGGCACAGACAAACCTGGTCTGGTGAACAGGTGCATAGGGGAGCTAGGGAGCCTCAGGGAGGCCTAAGTGTTTGCAGCAGGAAAGACACAGCGAGGTGGTCACTGGGCTCTGGGCAGGGGTTATGAGGCTGCTTAGGGACTGGTTACCTGGGTAGAGCAGAGCACCCCTGGATGGCCCCCACATGGGTAGGGGTGTAATGCCTGGAGCAGCGGCAGCCAGCAGAAGCCAAGAAGCACAGCACAACCAGGAAGAGACGCTTCTTCCTCCCATCACGTTCCTCCATTGCCCTCTACTGACGGAGTTTCACACAGTGGTCACGGTGAAGACAGGCTCAGAGTCCCGTCAGTCGTTGCAAGGCAGGTACTGAAGGGTGAGTTTGGAGCTGAGCGGCAATACACTGATTGACTGGCACACAAGTTCAAAGAGTTTTTTGAAGGACAAAATGAAAGAGGTCACAGAGGGTCCTTACCACAATGCCTGGTAACTTTCAGTAAATGGAATCTGTTCACTTGATTCCTGCTGGGGGGTATCAATCCACATTTCCCAAAATGTGTACCAAGGTCTTCAATTTATATGGTAATAAACTCCATTGTTAAAAAGAAGCCAGCTCAGAAGAACAGCTTGAATAACCAATAAAAGCTCCAGCCGAAAGCCATCCCAGAGGCCAGAGGCTTTGAATGGTGAGAATTAGCAGGCAAAACCTTTAGATCTGCTCTCTGGGCACCTGCAGCCTGGGCGCCCAGGGATAGGACTGCACCTGCCCCCCATCCACCAAGATTCACGGTGAGGCTGGGATGCCCCCCAACAATGCCACCCGTTTGTGTCCTTATATCCTCTTCCCATCTCTGGCATGGTTTCCTGATGGTTCTTTCCCACATTTCCCTGCATGTAAGCAACTCCATTGGGTCCCCAAATCTTGTGAATGGCTTCATTAAAAGAGACTTTAGAGGTCACCTGAACTGACTTCATTTTCCTGATGAGGCATAGAAAGGTAAAGTAGATTTTCCCAGGTCATTCAGCTCCAGGCAAGACAGGGACTGGAATGTTGGTCTTCTGAGTGTGAGGCCCTTGTTTTATAACCGCAAATGGTGTTTCCAAAGGTGTGTCAATATAGGGGTGTGTATCGGCTTGGATAGTGGCCCCCAAAAGTCGTGTCCTCCCTGGAACCGCAGAATGTGACTTTATTTGAAAATAGCCCATGGGGGATGTAAAGTTTGTTAAGACGAGGTTATACTGGAGTAGGTGGGTCCTTAACCCAATAGGATTCCTGTGCTCATCAGAAGAAAAGGAAAAGAAAAAGAGAGAAGAAGAAAAGATGGAGACAGAGACAGAGACACAGAACATCACATGGAGACAGAACAGAGATTGGAGTCATGACAATCCAAAGGACGTCAAGCATTGCTGGCATCCGCGAGAAGCTAGGAGATAGGCATGAACAGATTCTCCCTCTGAGCCCCCAACTGGTCCTTCTGGCACCTTCATTTCAGACTTCTGGCCTCCTGAACTGTGAGATAAATTTCTATTGTTTTAAGCCCCTCCGTGGCGGGAACCTTAATCCCATGTTCAAAGACGAATGTCCAGTGGTTTAGTGTGTCAGGAGATACCGCACCTGGTGGATACCCGCAGTTGCTTGTCACATTTCACAGAAAACTTTATCTTAAGTCGTCAGTCTTGCCATCAGGATTTACCGGGTGTCTGTCCTCCATCCATCCCTTTGCTCTGGGATGAAGGAGAGGTGAAGCTGAAGCATAGAGAGGTGGAGAAATTTGCCAGGTCCGGAGGCCAGTGAGCGGCCTGCTGGCATTTGGAGCTGTTCTCTTTGCATCCCAAGCCACTGCTCTTTCTACGTCACCATAAATAATCCTTTTTATTACACAAGTTCTTCCAAAATATCAGAGGTGGGCCTGTTAACTGAAGCTATTCTATGAATTGAATTTGGTTTTGATCTTTAAATTGAGAAGGACACAGCCCCACCTTGACCCTCCTCCCCCTACCACCAAACAATTTCAACTAATTTTACATGGGAAAAGATGCAAAAGCAGTATATCAAATTGTGTCTGTGAGAATAAACAGCACATATGAAAAGAATTGTCTGCTATGTAAGACGAAATTTAATCTAGGAATAGAAGATGTGATTTGTAGAAACTATCAACAGTTTCCTATTTAACAAGAAAAATAAATATCTTCATAAATTCAAATGCCTTAATAAAGAGTCTATCATTTTCCTTGGTCATACTTAAAAATTTGATAGGAAGACTTTCTTGACACACGCACATACACACTCACATACTTACACTTGCAGATTAATCTCAAACAATTGAGATGCCATTTCACATTTGCTAGAACAGTGAAAAAAACCCTAACAATGCCAAATACTGACAGAGATGTGGAACATCTGGAATTCTCATACACTGCTAGTAAGAGTTTAAAATGGTAAAGTCATTTTGGAAAACTTTTTGGCAGTTCCTTATAAAGTCAAATATACACCTATTCTCTGACCCAACAATTCCACCCCTTAGTATCCACTCAAAAGAAATGAAAACATGCATCACCAGGAAGAATTACACGAGAATGTTTATATCACCTATAATCACAATAGTGAAAAATTAGAAACAACGCAAATGTCCATCGACAGGAAAATGAGTCAATAAATGGTGGCAAATTCATATAAGGGAATACTAGTCAGCAATAAAAAGGAATGAATGACTAATCGATGCAACCATCCAGATGAATCTCAAAAGCAATTTGAGTAAAAGAAACCAGACACAAAAGAGAACATACTGAATGATTCCTTTTTTTTTTTAAGATTTTTTTTTTTTTGGACAGAGACACAGTGAGAGAGGGAACACAAGCAGAGGGAGTGGGAGAGGGAGAAGCAGGCTCCCCACAGAGCAGGGAGCCCAATGCGGGGCTCGACCCCAGGACTCTGAGATCATAACAGGACCCTGGGATCATGACCTGAGCTGAAGGCAGACGCTTAATGACTGAGTCACCCAGACACCCCTGAATGATTCCTTTTATATGAAGCTCAAGAAAAGGCAAAATAACTCGATGGTGATAGAAACCAGAACCGTGGTTGTCTATGGAGAGAGGAGATTAGCTGGAGGTGGGCATACGGGAATTTTCTAGAGTGATGGAAATGTTCTGTATCTTGATCGAGGTTTTGATTACTTACTTGTATACATTTATCAAAAATCATCCAATTTTTCCCTTAAAAATCTGTACATCTCATTGATTTTACCCTATTTTAAAAAAATCCTCATGTCTGTGTCATTATCCTTGAGGAGGAGGAAGGGAATAGAACATTTGCGATAGAGTCAGTAAATAAAACAAGAACAGAAAAATGTTAAAAATTGTTGAGGTTGGGTGTTGAGTACAGGGTGGTTTAGTATCCCTTTCTCTCTACCTTTGTGCATGTTGAAACTTTCCACAAGAAAAAGTTTTTTAAAAATTAAATGCAAAACCCAAGCCATCCTTCGTGTAGAAGGACCGAAGCAATTCTTCTTGAAAATGAAAGCAGACAAAGATGTCTCTTGCTATAATCTGTTTCACAGGGATTAGGATCCCCTGGCATGATCTATTTGCACGGCACCTTAAAAAAAATTGCAAAACCAACCTGTTAACTCTAATAGACCAAGTTTTCTTAAATTTTACACTTAAAGTCCCAAAACATGTACTGATGTCTTAATACAAAAATGTTGATATTTTTGCTTGTTTGTTGAATTCCCTTGCCATCTCTATGCTTCTGTATGAAAAATCCTCCAGGTTTCAGAATTAAGGAAACTTTTACCACCTGAAGAAACAACTTCATTACTCCCAAACATTTTTGGGGTTACCTTTGGTAGGGTTGATAGAGTCTGGATGCTGACTATGGGACTGTCCACTGGACTGATGGGATTCACCAAGCTTTATCTCCGGTCCTGTATCTCAGTGTCTCCCCATGCAAGTTACAATTCCCAACTGTTCTCTGTACACACAGAGTTCTGCATACCTCCCAGCCAACTACTTCATCACTTGACTGGATTTTGCATTTCTTTGATTCTTGAGATATTTAAATGTCTCTGCTCTAGTTTGAAAGACCTTTAAACTTGGTAGAATCCTTCATTCTTTGAATATTTTTCCAGTCTTGGAGCCCAGCAACACATGAAATCCATGAAAACAACAACCAACTGGATTCTGGATATTTCTCATTGCATTGCCTGACCTTGTACTCACAACTTCGAAAGTTATCCTAGTGACAGTGAAGGCAGGCCAGGAATTTGAAATGCTGTCACTATTTAGAGGTTAATGTTCCTTGAATTCCATTTTTCTCTTACAAAGTTGCTACTTTCATAATGGTAATACTTAAAGGAAATAAATTTCCTCCAGTAGCTCATAGATCATACAGTTTTTCCTTGTACCAAATGGTACTTTTGCCTGGAAAAATTAATTCCTCTCTCTGAGGGGCAAGTACTAATTAATTGCTCTCTGTGAGGGGGAAGTATGAATATTAAACTACCGGGAGAAATTGCCTCAGTCTTCTTACAAGTGCCTGTGTGCCCAGATGTGCAGACAGAGCTCTCTTTGATGGCAATGCTGGGTCAAAATCAGAACTAAGAGGAGAATCAACTCATGGCTGCCATTGCTGATGCTGCTCCCCCCTTCCCCCCAACAGTTTCCCATTAAAAACCAACGAACCTGGACTTCATCTTAGTGATCAGCTTGAGGAGCTTCCCTTCCGATTCCTCCAGGGACCATTGTGCACTCAGGGTAGTTTTGTTTTCTCTGTATTTGGCTAATGCTAATTGATGCCCCAACTTCAGCGGGCAAACTGTCTACCTTTTCTCTCTTAATCGATGGCACTCAGAGTGAGAGCATGGACATACGTGCAGTGGCAGAATCACCCTTGTCCCTGATCTCCCTGCATTTACTTGCTTTCCTTTTGTCCCCATCCCCTGCCCCCAGTGGCTCTCAGGGCATGGTTTACTGAAGCACAGCCCAGAACTGGATATAAAAAGTAATAATACTAATCCCTCACATTTACTGAGCGTGTACTTTGTGCCAGCCACTGGGCTAAATGCACTCCGTGGACATTTCATTTACTCTTCACACGGACACAATGATACCTCTGTAGCCAACTGCTTCCCAGGCATCTCCACTTGGTTCTCCCACAGGTACCAGCAAGTCAGCATGTTCAAAATGGAACCCATCATTTTCTTCCTCAAGCCTCCTCCTCCTCCCTCAGTGGCTCCAGCTAGAAACCTGGGAGTCATCCTGGTCTCCTCCTTCTTCCTTATGCCTTCACCCAACATCCAATCAATCACCAAGCCCTGACAGTCCTAAATCTAAATCTTTCTACACTGTCTCCACTTGTCTAGGGAACCCCACCCCCATCATCTGTCTCTGGATTATTGTAACAACCTCCTAACTGTTCTCTCCACTACCAGTCCTGCCCATTCCCATCTATACCAGCACAGCAGCCACCCATGAAGAACTTCTCTAAAATGCAGGTCATCTCGCCTCACTGCCCTTTGCCCTGACGATAAAGCCTAGACATCCCGGGGGGTTACCAGGCCTTTGAACACCTGACCCCTACCTTGCAGCCTTGCTCAACAATTCACAGCTCCAAAGATCGACTTCATTTTCTACCACCTTTTAGCCTTTGCTCTAAACTTTGTCTGGATCCCTCCTTCTGTAGCTTCCTCTTCCCATTCTCCCAAATCTCTCTTATTCATCCTCCAGGTCCCAACCTAAACAGAGAAGCATTTCCTGAACTCCCAATCTGCCATCCCTGAGACCTGTCCTACAGCCCCACGTTTCTCCTATAATCGCCCCTACCACAGCAACTCCAGACTCTTACCTCCTATTGCAGGCAGAGTAACGGCTCCCCAGATCTCCCCCTGGAGCTTTCATGGGAATGCAGCTTGGATGATACACCTTGATTTTAGTCTAGTGAGAACCACTTTGGACTGCTGATCTTCAGAATTGTAATATAATACATTTTTGTTGTTTTAAGTCACTGAGCTTGTGGAAATTTGTTATAGCAGCAATAGAAAACTAATACATGCTCTATGTAGATTTTGTTCGTCTCTGTATCCCTAGCACCCAGAGCAATGACTGGCCCACAGTGTATGCTCAACAATATGTTGGCCAGAGATACTGCTTTGGAAATATTATCCTTTTTATTTTTCTCCAAGCATTCTGCTCTCCCTCTCCCAACTCTAGTTGCTAGTTCCTGGCTTCCTTTCCTCAGGGAATAGGTATGATAGGAAGAGATGGCTGGCTGGTAACTTCTTTGAGTTTTTATGTATTTTTGTATTTGTATTTGCCATGGAGTGAAAGAAATCATGGAGAGAATGACTCAGAAAAGAAATCACCACAATTTAAAAGAAAGAAGGATTTCTTCTGAAGATCAGTAAGTCATTCCTTTAGGCAGGAGGAGGGACTTGGGAAGGGAGATGGCAAGACTCCAGAAAGAGATGGCTAAGTGGTATGTCTTGGGTAGACAGAATGGTAGGGCGCCATAGACACCCCAGCTGAATGTCTAGTGCCCTCCAGGCCCGACGGGGACAGGCAGACAGGGGAAGTGTCTCAGTAAATACTTGTGTGCAAGGATTGTTGGAACAGCAAAAAGACAATATTCCAGGCTTTGGCAGTGAGTCTTCTGAAACTTGCACTAGCCCTGTTAATATTAAACAAGATTGGACCCCAGGGACATGGGACTTTGACATAGGAATTAAGTTCCATTCTAGGAAAATCAAGTTATATTAGTTCTCATGCTCTTGGGTGTGGATTTCAGTTCAGCTCCCCCCCCCCCATTGTATCCATATTCCCAAAAGTCAACTCTGTCACTTTAGTAACTGTCCGACCACGACTCACAAGTCTTTCTTAGCTGTGGAAGGAAAGATATGTTAATAACCCAGACCACAGCAAGTGTTTTAAGTCCATCTGGATTTTTGAAATGAAAATTTGGATCTCTGAGGCTTCTATTTTTGTGTGTCCATTCATTGCATACATTCAAATAGTAAGATCACCCAGGACAGTGCTTCAGGACAAGCACTCTGCTGGGTTCAAGTTCCCTGCTCAGTGACTTGCTAGTTGTGACCCTTGGTCAACTCTCTTAACCTCTTTACAAGAAGCTTGTGAGTTAAGCTAACCCATAACCTCTCATCAAGATTACTTGAATGAGGGGCACCTGGGTGGCTCAGTGGGTTAAAGCCTCTGCCTTCGGCTCAGGATATAAAATACTTCTATTTGGGTGTGATGCCTAATTTACTTTGTGTTGAACTTTTTTTTAACCTGATAAATGCATACAGATTGAACTAATGTCCCTTGCTGTAATTGGAAAAGGAGATGACTTCTTCATACAAAAGCACCCCTCTGGCACTCAGGCAGGCATGTAAGGGCTAGTTGTTATTAGCCGGTGCAAGCCCTGTTCTAGGTCCTGGAATGTCAATGGATAAAACCAAAATTCTGCTCCCACGGAGCTTCCACTCATTGGGGGAAACAGACAAAAACAATAACAACAAAATCAAATGAATATTTATTAGACCAGCTGAAGAACAATAAACAGGGATAAAGGGGATGGGAACTCCATTTTAAATAGGATCATTATATGGTTAGAGACCCAAAGGAAGTCAGGGAGGAGTGAAGAGGGAGCATCCCCGGTACAACAGTCGAGTGCAGGAGCCCAAGGTGGGGCATCGCACCGTAGGAGGTCCGGAGGAGGCTGGTGTGCTGCGGCCAATGCACAAGTAATAGGTGAGTTCAGAGAGGTTGCACGATCTACCTTGTAGGGAATTGTAAAGACCTTTGTTTTTATTCTGGGGTGGGAAACTGCTGGAGGCTTTTGAGCAGAAGAGTAATTTGATCTGACTCAAAGATGAAAAAGATCATGGCCCAGCAATTCCAATCCTAGGTAAGTTCCTCAAGTATTGAAAACAGGTAGTCAAAGGAAAACTTATATGAGAATGTTCACAGCAGCACTGTTCACAACAGTCAAAAGGTAGAAACAACCAAAGGTCTGTCAGCCGATAACGGGATAGATTAAATGTGGTATAGCCACACAATGGGATATTATTTAGCCATAAAAAACAATGAAGTACAGATATACACTATGAATGAGTGAGACATGAATACACGGTAAGCGAGAGAAGCCAGACTAAAATGGTCTCATATTGTATGAGTCCATTGTATGAGTGTCTGTGGGCAAATCCATAGAGACAGAAAGCAGACTCATGGTTGCCAGGGGCGAGGGAAGGTGGAGAGTGGGCAGAGATGGCTTTAGGGGTACCGGCTTCCTTTGGGATGATGAAAGTGTTTTGGATCTAGACAGAGGTGATGGTTACTCAGCCTTGAGAATGGACTAAAAGCCACTGGATTACATACTGTAAAATATTTAATTTTATGCTATATGATTACTACCTCAGTAAAGAAATAAATGGAAGGATCCTTCAGGCTGCTATGTGGGAATAGGATGAAGTGGGTGAGGACAAAGACCGGCGGGATGGTTCTTGCAATAATCCAACTGAGGCATGATGGCGGCTGGGACAGGAGGTGGTGAGAAGTGGAGAGATTCCCGATATAGAATTTAAAAGAAAAGTGCCTCCATGTCCTCTCTGAGGCTCAGTGCTCAGGGGACCCCATGTGTTCGACACCTCCTATGGCCGTCGTGATTACTCTCGGCTCTGAGTAGGACAGGATTTAGGAAGCCTGGGTATTCTCCATCCTAAGGCCAATACTGAGCCTGAGGATGACCACAGGGAATGGGGTGTTGTGGGCCACGGAGACAATTTGCCTGGGACAGTGTGTTGTGATTCACACGACCCCCATTGAAGGATTACACTCCACTTAAGAGTGGATAGCATGTTAAACCTCTCTACAAACTGTTTTCTTCCTTCCCATCAATAAACATTGCTTGAGAGAGAGCCAAATGCACTTACAGGTCTTAATTGTTCAGAACAGTGACTAAGCCCCACTTGGTCAAGATTTTCTTGACTTAGCAGCTGTCCAGAAAGTGACAAATTTATGATTTGAGAGCAATTTCAGTTTTTTTCCCCCCTGAATCACACAATAATTTGTGGGAATTAGCCACCTGATAAGATAAGGGGTGGAGGTGGAGAGGAGGGAGGGGAGGGGAGAGGGCATTCAATGCCTCTCAGTGTTCCAGGGAGGGCTGTGGAATTTTCAGAGTGGCCAGGACGCACTGCAGGGACCATTAAAGGATTAACGGGCCCTGGTCGGCGGCTGCATAGCGGTGAGGTTAGTAAATCATGGGAGGCCCGGTCATTATCCTGGGAATTAGTTCAAGTTGTATTCGCAGAGACAACAGCTATCAATCGGAGTCTCCAAGGAGAACACCAAAACCCGAAGCTGAACTCTGGGACTCGAGGGGCCAAGATTTCCAGGTCACAGGCAACCCGGCTCGCTTTCCCTTTCTGGAACAAACCTCCCAAACCTTCGATTCCGCCGTCACTATCAGCACATTTTTGAGGGGGGCAATCTGTTGCAAGTGTATTTCCCTCCACCAAATTGTATTTGCTTTGCGCTGAGTTGCTTTAGGGGAAAAAAGAGATTGTTGAAACGTGAGAAAAAGCATTCATTGCATAAAAAGAAAGTTTCTTCCACATTTCTTCCAGCGTTTGTCAGCAACGGAGGCTTAGGTTTTTGCTTTTTCTTACAGGGGGAGATGTATTTCACGTAAACATGGAATTGTTTTAAAAAAGAAACCAACCCACCCATAATCCATCTGGCCTATGGAAAAAGCAATGACAAAGGCAATAAGTGGAATTAAAAAATGTACTTGAATTGCTTGCGTTTCACTCCCCAGATGCCCAGCAAAACGGCAGCAAATCTTTCCCCCGACCCTCCTCGGGACATTTATTAATTATGCTGCCGAGTGAGACTCTGTTTGAGGAATTTGTCTCTGCGTCCTCATGGAGTTCCCCGCCATCTGAAAGAGCAATTTTGCAGAAAGAAGGGATTTTATGTTGCTGGTTTAAGGGCTCTTAGACCCCTAATGCGCCATCGCTGAAGGGCTGTTAACAGACAAGGTGGAAGTATTTGGCTTGATTCAATCAACTAACCCACTACCAAGCAAAAGTTCTGGTGTCAGGACCTGGGGTGGGGGCCGGATAAATGAACCAAGGAACAAGCCCTCTGGGGGAAGGCGGCAGGCGCGGTGCCTGAGAATCCGGACCTCCGCAGGGTCGCAGCCTGGGCGATGAAGTCTTGGCGTGACCACTTTCTGTCTGTGACAAGACACTGGATGCTCCCTGAGCCTCAGTTTCTTCATTTGTAACATGAATAATGGTACCTTCCACGTAGGGCTCTTGTGAGAATCAGGAGATAATATTTATGAAGTGTCTGACATAGAGTGAGAGCTAAGAACATGGTAGCTAGTTATTATTTATTTTTTTGGGGGGGGGGTAAAAGATTGCTTCTTTTGCTGGGTCCAAGAAAAACAGAGCTCATGCCCTGGGATTCTCACTGGTTGGACTGTGCTTTGTGGTTACTTGCCTAACCTAAGCTAGTGGAGGGGAAGGAACACTGGACGTGGGGTCAGAAGACCTGGCTTCAAGCACCTTCTCTTCTTCTCTTGAGATGATTAGACCTGGGAAGAATTCCTTATTTGCTACAAGCCTCACTTTTCTAATCTGTCAGGTGGGCCCACTCCTCTGGGCTTTGCTGATATATCGTAAAGATCAAAATAGAGAACTAATTCACGTGGTTCTGTTGCATGGCCAGAAAGCACACTGTGAGTATAAGATGATGGCAGCTACAGTGGCTAATAATGAAGTCATGTGGGTTGTTAATGTCGTGGGCTGTCCTGGAACCCTGTGATGGTCTTGGTCTCAAGATAGGTGAGGTCAAAATGATCCCAACCGTGAACATGCTTTTACTCCCTGGAGGTGGGACAGAAGTGTCACTTCCACCCACAGAAGCCAAGGTCTTCGCAGGGCCAGTCTCTGTCCTTGAGTATCACTAAAATCATGTTAATAATAGCTAACTTAACCACTGCATTCTCCTACCTCCCCGAAAGAGCTATTTTGAAGTGTGGCAATCAGCCCTGCCCAGCACAAGCTCAAGAGGACTGGCCAAGGGCACAGTAGATGGAATGACTCCAGGAAATGGAACGGGCCTCCATTCCCCACGGCCGGGAGAAATGGAGTAAAAGTTGGCCCAAGGCTTTTCTCAACATCGTTGGTTTCATGGGGGGAGGAAAGCAGCAAAGACAGGCCAGGATTTAATGCAGAAGAGAAAGAAACCAAAGTCTCTTTCTTCCCTGCATGGCAAGCCCCCTTTAGTATACCATGTGATGGACAAAGCTCTATGGTTTTGTAAAAATCTACCCTTAGAGCCGTAAATGATTCCTGAACGCAAGGTGCTTTACTTAGTACTTTTCTATGTTCTACTTGCTACCTTAGCAGGGAGTACAGATGGGAAGGGTGTCATGATCTGAAACATGATAGACCGAATTTCTACACTTCCTTATTGGGATCCCAGTGTGCATCACCAAATACCCTCAAATGTTAGCTTTCCCAGTGATCCGGGCCCTGGTATGGAACTGTGGGAGTTGAGGTTATCACTCCCCTTGCTTATTTCAGCTTTGCTCCTTTCGGATGAGGACTCAGCAGAAGACTGGCACCGATTTCCAAGAATAGAGATCTTTGATCCTAATGCTTTATGTGGTAGACCTCTCCAATGTAACCTAAAACGATTTGTGGAGATTATTCCAGACTAATTTGCTCTTTCCTCATTGCGGACAAGTTCTTTCAGAAATACATTTCTAGGACACCTGGGTAGCTCAGTCAGTTAAGCATCTGCCTTCAGCTCAGGTCATGATCCCAGGGTCCTGGGATCGAGTGCCGCATTGGGCTCCTGGCTCAGCAGGGAGTTTGCTTCTCCCTCTCCTGCTCCCCCTGCTTATGTTTTCTCTCTCTCTCTCTGTCAAATCAATAAATAAAATCTTAAAATAAAAAGAAATACATTTTTAAATTATTCCATTTGCTACCCATTTGAATCTTTAAGTCCAGCAAACTTACATCTAAAGGGCCCTGAGATAGACCTTCCGCATAACCTTGTATTCAGCCCCTTGTATTCTGGTCTACACTAGAGCCTTCTGGAAGCATTGGTTTCAGTCAAGATCAATCTCCCAGGAAGGATAACTGCACTGTCTGACTCGTGGTCATGATTTCTATTTTTTGAAGGCTTAATTTTTAAGAAGATTACTACCAAAATAATATGTTTGCTGTATAAAATAATTCAAAATGAGGTATGCAAAAAAAAAGGTAAAAAGTAAACTTTTCACTTGATGCCACTCCCTGCAGATATCAAAGTTCATTTATACATAACATTTAAAAGAAAAATGGAATCATGCTGAATATACTGTCTGCAACTTATTTTTTTGCACTTAAAAATATCTTGGACATCTTTCCATGAATATAAATTTTAGAGCAGGAAACTAGGGTCCATGGATCCCCTGGGAGATCCATGGATGGACTTCAAGAGTTCATGGACCCTGAAATTTTATGTGAACGCAGATGTGTGCATTTTCGGGTTCACAGTGTTCCATAGGTCTTGGGGAGTTCTATCACCCCCAAAGCATAGAAGCAAAATCACCCCAATCCTATGTTTAAGGCTTTTCTGTACTTGCTGCTCCAAAAATCACATTTAAAACCTTTAGACGTCATTGTTGAATTGCCATTGTGATATATGAGTCTAATGGTGACTTTATGAAATTGCCTTTAAATGCTAAGTATCTTCAAGCGTAGAAACTCACTCTAATTCAGTAACTTGCTCAGTAGACCACATTGTACCTCTCCTTGCTCTGTAAATTTTGCAGCAACCTCAAGCCAAAAACAATAAAATTTGACCTGGACAAATCCGTGCGGTAACAACCATGCTATTAATGGGGTCCCTGTGCTGTAGGGCTGTGCAATGTTCTATCCCAACCAAATGGAAACTGAAAAGAGGACAACGCAGTCCTTCGTCAGGTAACCATTTTGGAAGAGGAACGATTAAGGAACTGGAAGCCGAGATTGCAAATCAATATCTAATTCTTTGCTTTCTCCAACCACGGCACAGGTTAATGATCGTTCGAAATGCTCCAATCCACCTCCAACCCTGCTTCGTCACATGCAGGAATTACCTGAATTTGTATGTTTCCTTGTTTATTATCTGTCTCCTTTGACACCCCCCAGAATGGAAGTTCCGTCATCAGTCTCGGTATATCTTCAGCTGCCTAAGACAGTGTCTGGCAAAGAGCATTTAATCAAATCACTTAAATGAATGAATAAATTGATAAATCGGTGTGTGGACGCTACACTGTGAACCCTTGGACACGTAGGTTGGCGTGTGCGCACACTTCCTAACTTCCCAAAGCTGTGTGAGGCACAGGCCCGGGTTCCTAAAGGAGGAACCAAGCTAGAAAGATGCCCTTTGGAATTCCTAACCCAGGCCTGCAACCTCTCAGCTCTCAGCAAGTCGTTAATTCCCATTGTGGAGAGGATAACAAAGACAAACATCTTTTCCATTCGCCGATTACAGAATGGGAGAATGCTGCTTTTTAAAAAATTTTTAACCTCGTCTTCAGTTTTAGGATGACAAAATGCACCAGCATGTACCATGCAATGATTTCACCCTCTAACACAAGCTGAAGGGTCGAGTGCAGACATGAAGCAGCTGCTGGGCTATTCCCTGGCATTCTGACCCTGTTCCGACCCAGGACGGGCAGCAGCCTGTCCTCTCGGCCTGCCCTGCAGCCCGAAGCTCGGAAAGGCAGCCAAGGCTCTGGAGGGAGACGAGGCCACCCCCTGCCCCCCGCCGCCCCCTCTCTAGCACAGCCTTGTCGTTTCTTGGACTCATAAATCCTGAGCCAGTATTTGATCCCACAAAGCAAGATTGCGGTTATCTGGGTGGATGGGCCTGTCATGGGGCCTGTAGACAAACCCCAGCCAGGCTGGGCCTTGCGGCATCATTAGTCACCAGGACAGAAGTTCTGCACCAGGTCAACCCCAGGGCCAGTCCAGCTCTGGCCTCAGACAAGGCCCCAGGAGGACAGCTCATTATTGTTCTCAGGAACTCACAGTCAAGCCTTCCCGTTCTTTTGGGGCGGGGGGGGGGTAGGTGAGTAAATAAATCTCTTGCATCTGTGTGCAGTGCCTCTTAGACCCCAGTGTACCTGGGAATTCTCCTACAGAGGGTGTTATAAAAGCAGGTTACCCAGAGATTCTGATTTGGTGGGCCTAGTTCTAAGATGACCCTTAACATCGACCCATGACCACCTTGTGACTGTGTGAGCTGCATCCCCGACATGGGTTTCATGCTCTCTAGGCAATGCTCCCCTGAATCCTTCCCAGCAGCCGCTGTGCAGGAGGCTAGAGGCCGGGGAGAAGGTCTCTGGGTTTCTGGAACAATTCAGTACTCACCTTGTTGCTTCAGGGACAGAAGGTGACGAGCACTGAGCAGCACTGGGATGAAGGAGCAAGAGAGCAGAGCCTGGAACGCCCCCCTCATCCCCTCCCCCATCACTGGGAGACAGGTCAGCCTGTCAAGTGACAAGACTATGGATAATAGTCACGGTGGTCACCATTAACCGAGCACTTCCGCGCGCCGGGTACTATGCTGACCGGTTTCTCTGCACCCTCTCTTTCATAAGGAAAAACCCTATGTGATGGCTTCCATCTTTATGTCCATTTTACAGATGAGGTACTGAGAGGTTAAGTGACTTTCCGACCTCAGCAATAGGCCTATGGAGACTGTTCAGTGTGGACTGAGACCTAGCACCAACAATGTCTGTGATGGTTTTAAAAACACGGTCACAAATGTGTTGATTCTCTTCCTCTCAAGTCGGTAGAGTTTCATTCCTCTCACCTTCTGTGTGGCCTTCTGACCAATAGAACATGGCAGATGGGATGGCGTGTCACTTCTGGGGTTATGTGTGAAAAGACTGTGGTTTCTGTCTCGGGTGAAGGAAAATCCCAGGTAAGCAGCCCTCTGGAGAGGCCCACGCCGTGGAGGACAGGAGCCTCCTGCAACAGGCCCCAACTGGGACACTCCTGGAAGCCGAGGGCCTGGGCCCTTCAGAGACTGCAGCCCACCCTACAGCTTGCTTGTCACTTCATGAGAGAACTCATGCCGGAATCTTCTGGCAAGGCTACTCCCAGATGCCTGACCCTCGAACACAGTGTGAGACTATAAATCGTTGTGGTTTCGCACTGCTAAATTTTGTGGTAATTTGTTATGCAGCAATAGATAACTAACGTGGTTATCATCTGGGAGCTTTTTAGAAATGCAGGCCTGAAGCCTCACCCCAGATGTACCGATTCAGAAGGTGGGCGTTCGCAGACTCCCCCAGGTGATTCACAGGCCCGTTAAGTTTGAGAAACAGGAAGCCACTCCATTCTTGGTCAAGAATGCAGATATACATACAAGTGTCCATCTCCCAGGGCAAGCCTTTTATGTTAGCTCATCTGTGTCTTTCCTTTCCCCCTCCGTCTTTTTCCCTCCGTCGAGGAAACCAGAGCTTCTGCCCATCACCCCACCCTGGAGGCCATGTTGGACATTGTTCCGCTTTGCCCCAGACCCACAGGTGACAGGCCTCCTTGTCTGAAGATCTCAGTAATGGCTTATGGGAAACAACTTGAGGGAGTGCTTTTGCTGGGAACCCATGGAGAGGGGAGTAGGGAGAGAGTGGAAGGGGTGTTTTGGTTTCAAGTTATGAACAGAGGGTCACCAAGAGAACCCACATTTGGATGAGGATTTTTTTTTGTGTCATGATTTACGCAGTGTGCCTGCTCCAGGTTTGGGGCCACAGACACTTCCTAGGGGACCGAAACTGGCTGCCAGGCCTTCAGACTCTGGAGGCAGCCTCGCTAGCTAGCGGTGGGAATCGAGGGAGGAACCTTTGCTGTTTCTCAGTCCCCAGATGGTGGCACACGTGGCAAGGGACTGTTACTCTTTGAAATCATTCTTCCTGACCTTGTTGGTCAGGCCACCCTGCCAGGATTCTTGGGAGTATTTCGGTCAGGTCAGAAACACCACAGAATAGTTCGAGCAGGGAGGTGATATGTGGCTGCAGGTAATCTTTTTTAGCCGTATTTCTGGCCCGTCTCCATCATGGCTGTTTTTACTCCAGCCAAACAGAACACGTTCTATTCTGCAGAAGCACTCTGGGTTTCACACCTAGACCTTTGGATATATTACTCCCTCTGCTTTGCAGTCTCTTCCTCTTTTTCCTATGGGAAACTTCTACTCATCCTTCAGTGCCTGACAGAAGTGTCACCTCCTGGGGGAGGCCACCCTAGATTCCTCCAGGTCTGGTTTCTATCCCACGTGCTTGGATAGTCCCGTGCTCAGTCCTTCCTCCTACCGTTTATCACTCTGTAATGGCTGATTTCCTCCTCCCCCCTACGCAACTGGAAACTCGGTGAGTGGCCATGCCTCATCCATCGTTCTATTTATCCCAGTGTCTGGCACAGGGTAAGGGCTCAATATTTACTGTTGTATGAATGAACGAAGGAATATTAGCTGTGCTGAGAATGGCCCCTGGTACATGTTCAGTGAAGGTGTTTGGGATGACTTGGTGTCTGGCAATTGCTTCTCTGGAGAGGTTAGAAAGGTGGCTGAGCTCTTGAAGACAGAACCCACATCCTCCCCTTGGGAGCCCCCAGAAACTCATGCAAACCAGGAGATGCTCTGCCTCATCCCTCTGTCTTCTAGAAGGGCTAAAGTTTTGGTCTCCACCTCAGCTTAGCCAATGCCCTGCTTTCATTAGTGCCTCTGCTTCTTTCCCTTCTCTTGACTTGATAAATAGAATTGAACTTTCTGGTCTGAAAGGTGCTGCCTTATTGATTCAAAAGCTGGCAACAGTGACCCCAGCCCAGAAACATTTCCTGGGGATCAAATAACCAGTTCCTCTCAGCCCTCATCAATCTGCAGCCAGGCTACATGTCCACTTACTCTAGGACTTACTACCTGAACCCTAACCCTAAGTCCCCCAGGCCAGGGGATGGCCCAGATAATTTACTATCATCTTGATTTCCCAGGGTTGTAATTTAGAAGGGTTTGCTGTCTGAGGCAAAACAAAGCCATACTTCGGTTCACTCGGGGTTCGGAGGGATGCTACTTCCCTGGGTTTAGATAATCCTGAGTCAGAAATACTTTGTACACAAATTTTCTTGCCTGGGTTATATAAAAAGCTAGAGATAATCATTAATATCTCCAGTTCATAAATAAGGAAATAAGCTAATAGAAGTTGAATAAGATGGTCCTCTGGCCAGAGATATAATAATATTCTTAGTGATACTGATAAATAAAATAATAACAATTATTTCTTTAGTGTTTAGTATGTGTCACTTAATACTTCATATAGATCATCTGATTAAATGTTCACACTGATGTTATAGATTATGTATTACTATTAAAATTTTGGGGGAGTGAAAAAGGGGATTAAGAGTACCCTGGTCATATGAACAGACATTTCGGCAAAGAAGACATCCAGATAGCCAACAGACACATGAAAAAGTGCTCCACATCACTCGGCATCAGGGAAATACAAATCAAAACCACAATGAGATATCACCTCACACCAGTCAGAATGGCTAAAATTAACAAGTCAGGAAATGACAGATGCTGGCGAGGATGCGGAGAAAGGGGAACTCTCCTACACTGTTGGTGGGAATGCAAGCTGGTGCAACCACTCTGGAAAACAGCATGGAGTTTCCTCAAAAAGTTGAAAATAGAACTACCCTATGACCCAGCAATAGCACTACTGGGTATTTACCCCAAAGATACAAACGTAGTGATCCGAAGGGGCATGTGCATGCGAATGTTTATAGCAGCAATGTCTACAATAGCCACTATGGAAAGAACCTAAATGTCCATCAACAGATGAATGGATAAAGAAGATGTGGTATATATACACAATGGAATACTATGCAGCCATCAAAAGAAATGAAATCTTGCCATTTGCAACGATGTGGTTGGAACTAGAGGGTATCATGCTTAGTGAAATTAGTCAATCGGAGAAAGACAACTATCATATGATCTCCCTGATATGAGGAAGTGGAGATGCAACGTGGGGGGTTGGGGGGTAGGAGAAGAATAAATGAAACAAGATGGGATTGAGAGGGAGACAAAGCATAAGTGACTCTTAATCTCACAAAACAAACTGAGGGTTGCTGGGGGGAGGAGGGTCTGGAGATGGGGGTGGGGTTATGGACATTGGGGAGGGTATGTGCTATGGTGAGTGCTGTCAAGTGTGTACACCTGGTGATTCACAGACCTGTACTCCTGGGGATAAAAATACATTATATGTTTATAAAAAAAATTTAAAAAAATTTAAAAAGTTGACTATATAAAAAAAAGAGTACCCTGGTCATGATGAGCACTGAATGGCATATAGACTTGTTAAATCACTATGTTGTACACCTGTGAAACCAATATAACACTATTTGCTAACAATACTGGGACTTAAAAAAAAAAACCTTAATTAAAAAAATAAATTAAAAACACCTTCACAGCAAAAGTGAAAAATTTTTTTGAGTATAGTTGACACAGAAATTATGTGTTGTTGTGATTTTCATCGGACACTTGCAGATACTGGATCTTAGACAAGTGAAGTTAACCACCCAGGATCCTAAAGCCCATCAGTGGTAGCACCTATGGTCTACCTCTGGTCAACGCAGCTCCTGAACCTGTTCTCTGAGTCATTCCTCTGTGAACCCCACTAGGACAGGGATCGCCGAGCCCTCCACTGTGTCCTCACTACCAGCCAGAGCCAGCACATGGTAGGGCGTTAAGTGCCTGCTACCTCTCCTTCCAAATCAAATGTTCTAGGCAGACCTGTGTCGTGTGTTGGGAGGCTAGTCAGGCCCATTTCCCATCTGTCCCATTTCATCCTCTGAGCCTCAGTGAGCTCAAAGTCAGAAGGGTCCTAAGCAGAGCCCCCATGTATCAAGTATGAAGCACATCCTCAGCACATCCTTGCCCCTCTGTGGGCAAGCTCGGATCCAGTCCTCTGCCCCGCCTTGCAAGGGAAACTGGATTATTTCTGAGAGAGGTCGCTTGTGATTCAGACAGTTGTACAGTAATAAAGTGGTGGAGCTGGGTAGATGTGGAACCCACATCCAGGCCAAAGATAGACTCCACGATGTTATCTCTCTTTTTAAAAACAGCTCTATTGAGATATAAGAAACCATCCAGTAGGCCTATATATTAAAATGCACTGGCTTTTAGTATAGTCACAGAGCTGTGTGTAACCAATACCACACTTGGTTTGGGAATATTTTCGTTACTCCCACTTTGGCTCTCTACCACCCCAACCCCATCATTCTCTTTCAGCACTAGGCAACCACCAATCTACTCTCTGTCCCTATAGATTTGCCTGTTCTGGGCATTTCATAGAAAGGGAATCATACGATATATGGTCCTTTGGGACTGACTTCTTTTTCTTAGTCTAATGCTGTCAAGGTTCGTCCCTATCGTGGCACGTTTCAGGCCTTTGTTCCTTTTTTACTGCTCCGTAATATTCCGTTGTATGGTTATATCACACTGTACTTCTCCATTCATCAGTCAATGGACATGGCGGCTGTTTCCGATCTTATCTCTCTTACCTGACCCAGTTGCCTCCCAGGGATGTCCTGAGGACCAAATAAAAATTAGACAAGAAAGCATTTTCTAACTCCCAAGTAGGAGGCAACCATTTTTATTGGGCTGATGGAAACAAATGAGGGCGAGTTGGCTTATGGTTGTTTATTTGTTTCCAACGAAGCACAGAGAGAGCATCCTGCCTCGGGAGTTGGAAATCGAGTACTGGCACAAGAGCTGTTTGTGTTCTTATTGCTAGTGCTTCTTCGGCATGCCGTTTGGTGATAATGTTTTCTATCTTGACTTTTATTTTTTACTGTAAAACAAATGAGAGCAAGTGGCTCTTTAAGGGAAGGGTTTTTATTTGGAGTGATTCAAAAGTCTGGCATCTAACTTTAATGGAAAACAGATCTATCTTCTGCCACTAAACTAGGGAATTGTTGACTGGAAATAATCTTACTAAACCAATTAAAAAAAAACTCTTCACGGATCTTTCTCATCAGCAGTTCAGGAATTCATATATCTTTCAGATATCAGAAGGGGCTAATCTTGTGTGTGTTACTAAGGAATCCACTGAGTCTATTTTGTAAACACACTTAGATGAATCCAAGAAGAAAACCAGGACAGTTAGGAAACTTGCATCCTCTTCTCTTCCTTATCCTGGGGTGAAATGAAACAGAAGTGGGAGATTATGTTCTCTTCCCCATCTTAATTTAGCAAACCAGGAATTGTTTCAACCAAGTCCTATAAAGGTTGCGTGCACAGATAGTCCTCGTGTACAACACACTTTGGGGATAGGTGTTTCAGCCGCCAATCTGAACGCAGTATGCAGATATCCATGTAGAATCCTTCCTATTTGCAGCTAAAGAGTGCGTCCATTATTTTTAAAAGGGGCTCTACACCATTCAACAGATTTATTGATTGCTGACTGCATCTGGCAAAGGACACAGAGACAGGCATACAAGAGGTACCAGCCAGACAATGAGAAAGGTGATCACCCAGACGGGAAGGAAGGACCTGAGTAGGGCTGGCGTTGCAGGGAACGGGTCTGTGGTGGCACAGCAAGTAGAAGGGCCAAGATGGGCAGGAAACACTACGAGCTAATATTTTTGTTTGACATTTACTGTTTGCTAGACACAGTGCTAAACACTTAACCCATATTTTCTTACCCAATCACTGCAATTTAATAGTGTTATGCCCCACAAATGGGTAACACGGTGGGTTTCACTATTAACCCACCCCCCCTTTAAGGTGGAGTCTGACTTACCCAAGTTATACCCTTAGTAAGTGAAGGAATTCAGGCCAAGTTTCTAACCACTGCCCAAAGCTCCTCTCAAGCAAACAGAAACCAGTCTATTCAGGATGCCTCATATCAGAAAGTAGATAATTATTTTTTAAAAGGAAAATGAAATAAATTTTCTCACTACAAGTTATGCAACTTAGTTCTGAAATCCAAGTGTTGAATATGAAAAGATCAGAGTTTTACTTTTTTTTTTTTTTTTAACCATCTGAGCATTTTGGGACTGAACATGTCATTTCGGTGGCCCCAGGCGAGCCTGGGAACAGGATGACTTCTCTCTCTGATACTTCTACACCTCACCCCTTCCCCAACATGCAGGTCCCTTCTGTATCACCTTTCAAGTTACCATCTGGCTGCCTGTTCCATCCACGCTGTCCTATGTCCCAAATCTGATATTCATTTTCTTAGATAAAGCCAGAAGGAGGCTCTAGAGCTGGAAAAGACTGGGAGACGTGATCTGGTCTCTCTCCCATTTTGTGGAAATCTGGAGCCCAGAGGAGTGAATCACCCCAACTCACAGAGGTGGATAATAGGTCTCTGGTGAATTGCATCAATTCTTATGTGCCACTGTGTTGGTTTTTGGAGAAACATGAAAGGGACCCACAGAATTCCCCAGAGCCTGGGATGAAGACCATGGGTGGTTCCATAGATAATTTAGATGATGTTCAATAGCTCTTAACTTCTCTGCCAATCCTTCTGGTTTAGGTCAAGGAGACAATTTCCATTTGGCCCTGTCTTTAACACCTAACACCTGGTAATCTCTCTTTTTAACAAAAAAGAGAACAAAGCTGAGGCACAGAGTCTTTGACAGACAACTAGCTAGCTAGCACCTAATAACATTGTTTTGTTTTCATGGTGTTTATTATTATGCCTCTATTTTTCACAAATGACACTGACTTTCCATTTATACTATTGATGCAAACTTTTCCCTAAAACATATCTGTCTTTAAAAATGGATATAAATTATTAAGCTAATAATATTGCAGATGGTTCACAAATATGACAAAAATCTTCACGATGGAAAGCAAATACCTTAAAAGCAAGAGATGTTGTTGTAAGCCATTTGAACGGCAAAGAGCAATGATTTGGAGCCTCTATGCACATCCCCGAGGTAAACATATCTCAGATCACACTGCCCTAGCCCCTGGCCTATTTGGAGAAGGGTCATTTTTGCTTGAGGATTGGGGATAAATGGATGAATCACTTAGCATCGTCCATCCCCCGCCCCATGATGTTGTCATTCCCACAGCCTGACTTCTCCATGGTATGCTCATCTGTTCCCCTGCCCCCTCACTCCCCACGTCTCCCTCCAGTCCTGCAATGGCCTCCAAATTCCCCTCGCTTCTCCCCTTAGACACTGACACTAAAGATGGCAGACAGCTCACAGGGAATTACTGAACGTTGAGGAACAGTGGTTCACTGTGGCATCCTTGAGCACGCTTGGGTGAATGAAAAAAATACTGTGTGCCAAGGTAAAACCATGCTGGTGTGGGGGTTCCCGGGTACTTAGTGGGCCTTGTATGGCAAGTTGCTCTGTCTCTCGGCCTCATTTTCCTTTCTTAGCAGCCGCTGTCCCATCAGCCCTAAAATTCCGAGTTCCAACAATCTGCACCCCATTTACTTCACCTCTCTGCCTGTAGGACGGTGGGTTGAAGAAAGGAGGACGAAGGAGAAAGGATGTGGTGAGGACAACGGGAGTTTCCTGACCTGTGAAATGAGAGAGCTGTGTGTAGCCTGTTAGAGGTCCAAATGCACAGAGTTGTTGTGAGGATTAATTAAGATATCGTCTGAAAATGTCTTACCACAATATTCAGTGCACAGTATTATGTCATGGTAGTTAGTCTTACTGTCATGGGTTTGCTGAGGAGGTGAGTCAGCTTCTAGAGAGAGTGGAGGCCCCTGAGGGGCATCAGGCTTCACCCAGGGACGTTGTATGGAGGAGTCACTCCACAGGCCTTGCTCGCCTCTCCCAGGGCTGGACTGGGAAATAGGCCTATTCCCTTCCACTGGGTCTGAGGCACAGTCAGAAAATAACAAAACAAAACAGGGACAAATGGCACAGTCAGAAAAAAATAACACCAGGGAGAGAGTAAGGGAAATAGAGGCCCCTGCATAGAGGGGAAAAAAAAATGACAAGGAACCAGTCAAAGGTCAGGAAATCAATTTTTTTCTCCTTACAGATCTATAAGTTTAGAGGCTTGTAAAGGTCAACGTTGTCCTTTTAAAGTACCTCCAGGATTTACATCCTGAGTAACACTTGGTTTCCTCCATGGTAAACATGAAGATCCAATTAGTTTTCCCTATAATTCAAAGAGATCCGAGAAACAGGGACCTTTCCGGTTGGGAGTCAGTTTGGCTATAAAGTTTCTTGCTACACTATTCTGAGGATGAACTTTAATCCATATCTTATCTCCTGTTTGAAAATGAACATCCCTTCTCTTCTTATCATAATGTTTCTGCTTTCTTTTTCACTTTTTTTTCCCCTTTCCTGAGGAGCCTTGGACATATTCCTTTTTGGCAATTAGAGTAAATTCTTCATACATGGTTATTTGCTGCACTCAGTTACCTTAAGAATTTTTCTCCCTGACTTGACTCCAGAAGGCATTTTAAGGTCCTGTCAAAGCAGAATGTTGCTGGAACCCAAGCTTTCTGGGCCCTGATTCTAAGTCTTTTACAGCGATGTGGAATGGGGATCACTGAATATTTCTCTTTTTTATGGCATCCCTGACCAGGGATGAAATCACCAAAGCAGCCGTTCCAGGAACCTTGTTTACAGAGGCTGCTTCTCAGTGTCCAGGTTTCTCCCTCTCCCTCTGGATCTACGAATCCATCCTGGTCTTTCCCCGGTGGACTAAGGGGTGAGGGGGCAGCAACAGCCAAATATAAACATGCCCCAAGCTGGACTTTCTTCTCACGCAGGGCGTGGTGCTGGTGTGCTGTCGGGCTAGATCTGGATTCCCAGGGTAAGAGGATAGATACAGCGGGGGAGAACCCCCTTTTCACAGAGTAAGAATCAATAGCATTTAAGTGCTCCGGGTCCTTCTGAAAGGCAGGAGTGAGCTTTGATTAAGAGATCTGTGTGTTGGGGCGCCTGGGTGGCTCAGTGGGTTAAAACCTCTGCCTTTGGCTCAGGTCATGATCCCAGGGTCCTGGGATCGAGCCCCACATCAGGCTCTCTGCTCAGCAGGGAGCCTGCTTCCTCCTCTCTCTCTGCCTGCGTCTCTGCCTACTTGTGAACTCTGTTTGTCAAATTAAAAAAAAAAAAAAAAGAAAAGAAAAGAAATCTGAAGGAATCTGATTTTGCTTTCTTTTGACTGAAAGAAGAGGAATGAGCTCTTCAACAAGATGATATCTTGTTCAAAGATCATTGGGAATATTGGGCAGGAGATATTGGTCTCCTCAGGGCAATCCCTAGTTGACAGAGGATTCGTGATCATCATAATAATCAACATCTACTGAGAGTCGACTATGAATAGGCCCTGTCAGAGGCACTTGACATGCATTCCCACATTTAGCCCCCAAGCCTCTCTATGAGACGGGTACCATTATCGCCTCCATTTTACCTGTACAGACACCAAGACAGACAGGCTAATTACTTGCTAAAGCCCTACAGAGTAAGTGGCATGTGACATTACATAGGACAACTTGATGTGTCGTATTTTTCTCCAGCTTTGGTGAGTGAAAAAAAGGACGAGTGACCATACATCTACCTAATATGGTGGAGATACGGAGGGATGCTTTCACTTTCGCTTCTTAAAATGCCTCCATTTGGTATTTCTTCTTTGTTGCCCATCTGTCCAGATAGGAGATGTGTCAAATCAGAATGAGAACAGAAAATGCAACTCAAACTGACTTTAATAAAGGAGAGTCATGAGCTCATGTAATGGTAAAACCAGGGTGATCTGGCACCTCAAGGACATTATCATGGACTCAGTTTCTTTTCATCTTTCTGTTTTGCCTTCAGTTTGCATTCCAGGCTTCATATGTGAGTAGTTCAGAAGGTAAGAGACCACTCCTTTCCTAGCATTCCAAATACAAACCCAAAGTTTTCCCCGGTTGGACAACTTAAGTTGCATCTAATCCTTGAATCAATCACGACTCAAAGCCAGGGGCGTGGAATTTGTTGATTGACTTAAGTCAATCAATGATCGCCTCTGGATGTGGGGACAGAATCTGTATCCACTGGCTACATGAAATACATAAGAAGACTGGATACCCAAATAAAAACCCAGGTAGCATCAGAAAAGGGAGAGCAGAGGATGGTTAGCAGGTAAATAATTTATATCCCTGAATAATTTAAAGATAATGGGGAGCCTGGATGGCTGAGTTGGTTAAGCATCTGATTCTTGATTTTAGATCAGTTCATGGTCTCGTGGTTGTAAGATTGAGCCCTGAGTTGAACCCCATGTAGAGATCTGTGCTGTAAGCGGAGCCTGCTTAAGATTCTCTCCCTCTGCCTCCCCTCCTCCATGCTCTCTCTCTCTCTCTTTCAAAAAAAAAAAAAAAAAAAGATAATCATGTCTTTGGTTAAAAGTGATAGAATGCCTGCTGGCTGAAGTGTAGATTACTAGTCACATTTAGTATGAAATGTGCCATTCTAATTGGTGTTGTGGCTCAAAGATGGCCCCAGGGACCTGGGCTTTTTCTGCTTTATCATACTCAGTGTTTCAGCAATGGTTACCAATGGCTGCTAAAGCTCCAGGTGTTACATTCTCAAATGTGACCCACAAAGAAGGAAGCAGGAAGGACGGACACAAAAGGGTTCTCTTCCCATGCATCTTGTCTTTTACTGAGATAGGAGAATCTTTCCCCAAACCCCCTGTCTTTCTCTTCCATCTAAATGGCCTCAACTGGATCATATGGCCATCTAGCTACAGAGGAGGCTGGGAAAATAAATACACGGAATTTTCAGTCTCTGTAGTGGGAAACTGGTGAGGAGGAAGTGGATTGAGAATGGCCTTGAGCAGTCATCCAATAATGTCTTGTTTGGGTAATTTTGTGCTAATGAAGTAGAGGCCATGCTCTAAGATTTTGCTAGTGCCCATTATGGAGAATATTACCAGGATCTTTTTAGTAAAACTCAGACTCCTAGGTAGTTAGCTTTCATCCATATTACCTTCAAATACAAAATTCAATATAGCCTTAGGTATACAAGTGTTGACATCCCTGAAACATTTACCAGAACCAAATTTCGACAGCAGCCTACTTCACATTGTCAGCAGTAAATGAACGCTGCACACCTAATTAAAATTCAGATGTCTAAAGTAGCCTTATAAAAACTGGAAATCCCAATATAGACAGTTAATTATTCTGAAATTGTTTTTTTTCTTTAGATGGCAAAAATATTTCTCTGCTAATTAATTGCCTAATCTTTGGGGCTATAAGTCAGTCTCAAAGTACGTTACAAATATCCTATCACTCAATAAATTGCAGCTAGTATCAGCAAAACATTTTTGGCTTATTGGAGGACTAGAGCAACAAGGCCAAGAAAGTGACTCAATAGATTAGGGAAACGGTAGAGTGAAAGATGCTGAGAACAATCTGATTACACACACACATACATCCATTATGTTTTCAGTTTCAAACCATTCCAACTTTGGACATTTTTCCCCCCTTCTGACTTCCTTTGAAAAATGACATGAACAAATTTTTCTCTGCAGTTGGAAGCAGACTCTGGGAGAAGAAAGAGGCCAATATTCGGGGAAACGGTGACAAATGAATCTGCTAGGAGGAAAGAAAAACTTAAAACATTCAGAGAGCTAAAGATCCAGGAGTAATTGCAGTTTGGCCGGGCAGGGCCGATGCAGACTTACATTTCATACTGACTCACAACCTACATCTCATGGTGCTTTTAGCATTTATGAGGCATTTTTACTTATACTGCCAATCGGCCCACGCTCTAATAAATCTCCTCTAGAGCATATTTGGTATGTACAATTACACAGGGATGTAATAGGTTTTATTTTGGCACCCCAGTAGTTTATTCCCCATCTTTCCCTTTTCTGGCAGCCAATTCAAGCCTGGCTTATCACAGTATCCATTCACCTGAACCGCTGGATGACCAATCTGGGTCTTCCCCTGGGATGTGGATGTAGAACCAGTCAAGTTATCCACCCACCCCATCGGCACCCTAAGTGGCAAAGCTCCAAGGGTTAGACTAGAGCTGCAGAGGGAAGCCATGGAGATGGAGAGCACTTAGCACCACTTCTGGACCCAGGATCCATCTTTGCTGGAAGCTGCTGGATGTCCTAGTTGGGTGGACCCAAAAAATTCTACTTCCAGCTTAGCTGGTTTGGTTGAGTATCTGTCACTTGCACAGAATCCTGATCAATACCACCATCTACACAAGCTACCATCCATCTTGACAGGTTCAGCTTGAATTGAGCCTCTTGGATGGAGCCTTCCCCAGGGACGGCCCCTTGCCCATCACTCTTTCCAGGTGTCACCCCATTCACTGACTCTTACCAAACAATTGGCATGGTGTTGAGCACAATCACAAAACCCTCCGATTTTTCAAATGCTTTTTCAGCTGTATTGTAAAATCTTATGGGAATGGATAATATGGTCCCCAGTAAATAAACAGAAGTTCTGAAAGTTTTTTTTTTTTTTTTTTTTTTGGAAGTTGTTTGGTTAGGAGCTGCACATCTCTGGAGAAGTAATATAAGCAATGGTTGCGTTCCCGGGTTAGCTCGCAAAAGCTCATCTTATGAAAATGTGCGTACAATGGAAGAGAACGATAGAGGAGTCATGCAGAAAACCGCTGCTTGAAAAAAAGTGAGTTCGATTTGAGGAAATAAGGAGAAACAGACTTTTCTGGATCATCTAGAGGAGTTTCAGAATTGCGTTTGTCTTTTTTTGGTCTTTTTTTTTTTTTTTTTTAATTTTTACCTAACTTCCATGCCCATGTGGTTTGAAGAGTCAAATAGTTCAACAAGGCTTATCACAAAAAATAGCAGTTTCCAAACCACTCTGCCTCCTTAGTTTTCTGCTTTTTTAGAGACAACTGCTTTAAAATCTTTTAGTTGTTTATTTTGGTACTTAACATATGTGTCTAAGCCACTTCTTGGTTTTTCTTTCATAAGTATTATCGACTGATTCCTAAGAATTTGGTTTTCGTGATTATTTGCCCACCCTGTTACACACCACTCATCTTCTCAAAGCAGTTCTATCATAATTGTGATTGGATCAGTGTTCCGTGGTCAACATCTTGTGATGAGATACATGCAATTCACAGCTGAGCCACATAGTATGAGTACCAAGATCATTTTTAATTTCTATGCCAATTTGAGGTTTTCCCAGAAATGACGATCATCTTGTTTGTTTGCTTAGGTTTTCATGTCCTTGTAATGTAGCCTCCAATTATCTCCCAGTTAGCTATATAAGTTCAATAGACATTCTGTTTTTCATTGATTCCTCTTTTTGGAGATGTCACTCCTAGAGCCTTCTGACCTGCTGCATTGTGGAATGTTGTTCTCTGTGCCTCCTGGACAGCTGCTATCCTTGGACCTCCCTCCATCGTTATCCTGGGGATCCTTCTGCCCTGCTCTTGAGTTAGATTTCTTGCTTCCTGTATCCCAACTTTTCTCTTTCTTGTTCTACTCCCTCATTTGGATGGTGTACCTTCTCCTCTAGTAGCTTTTTTTTTTTTCCTTTTGGTAAACATAATCTAAAATTTACCATTCTAACCATTTTTCAGTGTATAATTCAAAGGCATTAAGCATATTCACATTATTGTGCAACCATCATGACCATCTGTCTCCAGGACCCTTTCCATCTTCCCAAGGTGAAATTCTGTACCCATTAACCAACTCCTTGTTCTCACCTCTCTGCACACCCTGTAACAATGTTCTATGTTCTATCTCTGTGCATTTGACTATTCTCGGTACCTCATACAGTTGGGATCATATATTTGTCCTTAAGAAAGGGTACGCGAAAGGTAGATTTTTTTAAAAAAACATGCATGTCTAAAAATATCTTTATTTCTCACTTACTGATAATTTGGCTGGATGTATAATTTTGTGTTGATGTACTTTTCATGTCTAATTTCGAAAGCACTGTTTCAGTATATCAATGAGATCTCAGGCTTTGGAGCCAGACAGCCTGGATTCAATCCTAGCGCTTACCATTTATTACCTAGGTCATTCGGGCAAGTTTGTAGTTTGTTCCTTTGTACCTCAGATTTCTCAACTGTAAAATGGAGATAAGAAAAGCACCTATTTCATAAGGTTGTGGTAAGGATGACTTGTAAAACACTCACTATAGTCCAATAGAGCTAAAGTTAAGTCTATAATATTAGCTACCATTGTCTTCCAACTTCTAGTGTTGTTGTCAAGAAGTCTGAAGTTGTTTTTGATTCTTGATCCTTTCTAGGTCACTCATTTTTTTTTTCTTTAGATGTGGTCCAAATCTATTTGTATTAATATTCTGAAATTTCATAGCGATGTTCCTTTATCTAGGATTATTTTAAACCATTTTTTCTGAGCACTCAAGATGTCCTTTCCATCAGGAAACTCATGGCCTTCAGTGGGAATCCTACTGATTAAATAATTAATTATTTAATGATAGCCTCCCCTCTATTGTTTTCAATCCTCTCTCCCTGGAATACCTATTGTTTAGTTGATCTGGTCTTTCCTTTATTTTCACTTATATCGGTTATGCCTTATTATTTTCATATATATAATATTGAAGAGCTCTGTCTTTTCTTAGTTCTCTTGTCTTTTAAACAGACTGTTCTTGTTTATAGACTTATATCTTCTTTTATCTCTCTGAGAATCGTAATTTTAAAAAAGCGTTTTTCTTTTTCTTTAAAGATTTTATTTATTTATTTGACAGACAGAGATCACAAGTAGGCAGAGAGGCAGGCAGAGAGAGAGGAGGAAGTAGGCTCCCTGAGAGCCTGATGTGGGGCTCGATCCCAGGACCCTGGGATCATGACCTGAGCCAAAGGCAGAGGCTTTAACCCACTGAGCCACCCAGGTGCCTTCTTTTTCATAGTCTTCATTTCTTTCTGTTTGCTCTTACCACTTCTTTGACATTAGCATTTTCCTTCTAATATCTGGTGATTCTTGATATCTGCCAAGTGGGCAGAGAAACTCTGATTAGAAGCTTCATGTGTGTGGATGGGTTTTGTCAATTGTGGGCTTCACCAGAGAGCAGTTTTATGGGATCTGATCAGGAACCCTTCATGACATAGAGAAGAAATCTTGCAATCCCTTCTCTGGAGGATGCATGTCAAGCTTCCAGCTTGCTGGGGAAGAGGGCTACGGTAATATTTAAATTTTCATCAAATCCTCTTGTTTTTGATGCACTCACCCTCTCCAGAGAATAAACTTTCAGGGTTTTGCTGCTGTGGGGGGCAGCAGATGACTTGGAGAGCCTATCTAATTGATTCTTCAGTAGATTTAAAACTAAAGCTCTGTTTTTGGCTCTGTTTCCCAGGTCTGCAGTTCAAAATCGGGATTCTTTTCTATGTTCACTATCACCCCCTTAGAAGTTTGCTTTTGTGGGTCTTATGTCAGTTAGCACTAGACTTTTTTTTTTTTTTTTTTTAAACAAGAAGGGAGCAATTGTTCATGTTGCCTTTTCACTTTACTCACCAAGATCTTTCCAGGTCAATAAATAATCTCTAAACTATGTTAATAGTCGTCTTGTATTCCTTCATATAGATGTGCCGTCATTTATTTAACCAACTTTCTACTGCTGGACAAATTTGGGTTATTTCCAATTCTTGATACTGCAAGCAAGAAGGTGTTAAATATTTTTTTTTTTTAAGATTTTATTTACTTATTTGACAGACAGAGATCACAAGCAGGCAGAGAGGCAGGCAGAGAGAGAGAGAGAGAAGAGGAGGAAGCAGGGCCCCTGCTGAGGGGAGAGCCCGATGTGGGGCTCGATCCCAGGACCCTGGGATCATGACCCGAGCTGAAGGCAGAGGCTTTAACCCACTGAGCCACCCAGGCGCCCCGGTGTTAAATATTTTTGTTGCAAAAATTCTGTTTACCCCCTTAATTATTTCCTCAACTTCAATGCACTGCTCTTTCTGACAGTACCACTTTTGATAACTCATTAATTCCATGAGATGCTTTGTAAAATAAATTTTCTGCAAACAAATATGTTTGGGATTACTGACATTCTGTGTGGGTCAGTAGTCTAAGAAGCTCCACAGATGACTTTATTGCACAGTGCAATTTGGAAACTGCCGTGATCACAGGCTCAGCTTCCATTTTATCAGGAAGGCTGTGCTGATTGAGGCCTGAGTGAAACAGAAGAAAAACCAGCAGGTGTCTTAGCCCATGTGGGCTTGTTGGGACAGAATACCATAGACTCAGTAGCTTATAAACAACAGAAATTCCTCACAGTTCTGGAAGCTAGGATAACACTGGCAGATTCGGTGTCTGGTGGGAGCCCATTTTCTGGTTCAGCCATTCATCCACGAGCTGTGTCTTACATGGCAGGAGGGTAAAGCAGCTTTCCCAAGCCTCTTACAAAGTCCTGAATCCCAGTAGGGATCATCTGACCTGATCATCTTCCAAAGGCCCCACCTCCAAATACCATTAGGCTGGGGATGAGGTCTCACCATGAATTTTAGGGGACGCAAGCATTCAGTCAATAGCAGCAGGACAGGAGTGGGTCAGGCTGAGAATGACAGACAGCCCAACATCAGTAGAAGGCACTCAGCATAATCCACTTACTTAGCGTTTTGGTTTTTTTTTTAATTATTAGGATGTGCTCAGAGCCCTAGACAGTGGGAAGTAAGGCTTTGACATATTTCTTTCTCTCTCTTTTTTTAAAATTCATGAAATAAGGCACAGTTTGTTTGGAAGCCAAATTTTGTGGCCTACGGAAGAAGAAGAAAAAGGAAGAAGAAGAAGGAGAAGGAGCAGAAGAAGGAGAAGAAGAATGTTTAACACTGTTGAGAGTTTTGAGGCAGTGCTCTAGATGGAAAAACAAGCACCATTTCAGCAGTGTCAAATAAAGGGCTAAGTCTAGTAATTCTCAAACCATACTGAGCAGAAACCTTGAAAGACAAGCTTCCAAAGATGCAGATTCCTGGGCCTCATCATTCTGAATCTAATTCATTAGCTATAGTGTAGGCCCTAAATCCTGAATCTCTACCAAGGATCCCAGGATGTAGGTGGTCCCTGGACCACGATTTGAGAAACTGGCTTTAGATAATGTTTTACCAGAAATTACTAGGGTTGCTTCAGTCTGGAAACTTCTCTAGAATTCCCTTTGTTGGCTGTCACAGGATCTTGGGGTTGGGGCCGAGAATACTTTTTCCCATCACACAGGGCACCACGCCCAGAAGATATGCTGGGGTGACCCGATTTGGAGTTTTCATGGGACCAAATGTGCAGGCAAACACTTGGGATGGGAGGCCTTCTCACCGTCTTGTCTGGCTGGCGGTTTCCTGGGGTTACTGAAAATTCATGCAGGGCTGTCGGAACCGAAGCTATACAGAGCCTAGTTAACGCGCTCTTAAAAGCAGTAGAGAAAAAGAAAGAAAGAAAGAAAGAGAAAATGTCGGTTTTGTTGTTTGGTCCAAGGAATAGCAAGTGGCCGCTCTTACAGGCCGTTCCCTGTTCTCTGCCCCTTAACCGTTTGTAACCCAATAATGCTCCTTTTTTCTCGTCCCGTGGTCTCCACTTTGAATAGCTCTAGGGTCTGATGAAAGCGCCCACACTCAAATCTCTGACCCCCACAAGTAACCAACACCGTCATCCCAGAGGCTGGGCCCGAAGTGGGGGTCCCAGCCCAGCAGGACCAAGGTCTCCCAAGCTCTCTCAGGAGTTTCCCTGCCCGCTCAGGAGGGGGCGCGGTGTTCGTCCTCCCAGGCCCGACCGCCGGTCCAAGGTCGCGGGCAGAGAGGCCCGCAGGCACTCCGCGCCGCGTTGCCCCGAGTGCGGCTACCCCAGCTCCCAGCGCGCCGTCCGCCCCGTCCCGCGCCACCTTCCCCCACCCCGCGCGCCCGGCCGGGACCCTGGACACGTGAGCGCCACCGGCGGTCGACGGTAAGCGCCGCGCGACCCGCGCGAGTTCCGGCAGCAGACGGCGGCCGAGCTCCGCGGGTCGGGGGCTCGGCCGTCCCCTCCGCGCGCCCGGCTCTCACGCTCCGATCTGCGGTGGCCCCGCTGCCGCCCTCCCGCTCTTCTCGGCCCCCGCGGGCCGAGCTGTGGTTCTGGGGCTTCCCCCGCGCGCCGACCACGCTCCCGGCGGCGGGGGCGCAGTGTCCGTGTCCCCGGCTCACTTTTGGTGCCCCTGCACACTTGGCCCTGACGCAGCCAGGCCGCGCGCGGGTCCGTCTTGACCACACGCCCGGTTTTCCCGCCCCGCAGGAGTTGCCAGCTTTCTCTTTGCTCAGCTCACGAATCCCTTCTAGAAAACACACCGGAAGGGGGAGCTTTGGGCCAAGCGAAGCCTTTTCTGTGCAAAACGCCCTCCTCCCGCGCACCTGGTTTTAATAAGAGCCTGGGGGGAAATACGGCCGGGATCCCGAAGGATCCCCAAGAAGTTCCGTCCACGGATGCACAGGGATTGTACGTGAGCCGACGCAGTCACTGTACGAGGATTTGTAAAAACCTCTTGCACTTCTCAACTTTATTTGTAGCCGGGAGAGGTTGTCGGTGGCGGTGATGTTGGAAATGGGACATAAACAGCAGTTAAAAACACATTTATTCACATTGAAAACAAGAAAATTGCACAGTTAGGCACAATGTATCTTTTCTTCCCAGTTTTAATAATAACAAAGGAATATTGAAAAACAACCGCCACCCCTTCCTAGTCTCCCATCGTCTTAATCCTTGGGCACACAGTTTTTTTTTTTGTTTTTTTTGTTTTTTTTTACATAGTTGCAATTAGGGGTACGTGGTATTCTTATTTCAAAATCTGGAACAAGGGAGGTAAATTACATCCGGACAGAACGGATGTCTTCATTAGTTCTAGGAGAAAGATCTTTCAGTGCTTGAGCTCGAAGAGAAAGATTGTATCATGCTTTCAACCTATATTACAAAAGTTTAAAGGATAAAGGACATGAAAGGCTTTTTAAAAAGATCCTTGTGAGACATATAAATGTAAATATATATTCACAGACATTCTTTTTGTATCTTCATTTAAAGCCAAGGACAAATTTCTTTCCAACACGATACTTTGATCTTTATGCTCTTAAGGAAATAACTCTACCATGTACTAGAATTTTGAGAGCACTAGTTTTTCATCAAACATTTTTTTAAACCCCTAATCAGCGTTTAATCAGAGGCCTCAGGGTCTTGCACTTCTGTTCTCTCTGCCTGGAATGCTTTTCCCTTGCCTTTGCTTTGCTACCTCCTCCTTTAGATCTTAGTTCATATTCATTTCCCTGTCCATCCCCATGGGACAAAGATATTTTATTTTCTTCAAAGCACTAATCACGATCTGAAATTATTAATTTGATTATTGCTGCCCCTCCCCCACCTCAATAATGTAGGGGACTTTGCTGTTATATCTTAGAACCGTACCTCCAATCCCAGTATCTCAGGGCTGGTATTGAGTAAGTAACTTTACTGAAAAACCAATCTTCGGGATATGATATAGCCTCGGGAGCACTCGCTGAATGTGACCCTGGGGGAAAGATCTTTCTTTAGTATCCTATCCCCCACCCCTTGCTTCTTTCTCTTAGTGGCTCTGGTGCAGCTGCTTTCAGATCTGCTGGGCCTTCTTAGGGCCCCACCCACTGTGACCCAGGTCAGCCCCAGGAAGTAGGCCCTGGAGGCAGCTGGGGCCTCAGGCAGTTATTCTGGGGGCAGATTTTGGACTAGAAAGTGCCCGGGATTCTCCCCCAGAGGCCTGGGACTGTTGGCCCTGCGAACCCCCGACCCTTTAGCACTTCTCAGTGCTGGGCTGCATGCATGAGGCTGCAAGGTTCATGGTGGGAGCTGCTTGTGAAAAACGCTCTGTTATTGTTGGACTCCAGGCACAGAGAATAATTAGGGGAGTGACATGCGCTAAAGTTGAGGCCTTTCCTTGTGGGCTGGGCCACGAGGCCGTAACTGGCCTGCTTGCTGGCAGAGGCTGTGGATTCCTGCGCAGTCCTACGTGGTTCACATCTCAGAGGAAGCCTTGATGAGGAAGAGGCCGGGAGTGGGGGCAGAAAGTTTGGAATTTCCCGTGATTCCTTGGGGATTGATTGTTGTCGAGACCCACCCTGGCCAACACCAAGGTGAAGTGGCTGGGCCTGCTCGCCTGTCCTCAAGGCCACACACAGCTCGAGGGCGCTTCTAGGCTGCCTGGGACTATGAGAGAGCTGGAGTCAGCACCTGTGGAAGGAACCAGTGTTCTGGGAACTGTCAGGTGCCGGAGAGGAAGAAGCTTTTCCTTAAACTCTGCAGTGCCCAGTCCAGTGCCTGGCACATGGTGGGTGTTAAGTCAGTGTCTGTTCATGGAGGGAGTGTGAGAGTGCCCTTAACACTGCGTGTCAAGCCTGGGTGTGTGGGAGAACAGGGACTCTGGAGGCCCACTGCGTGGGTTCAAATGCTGGCAGCTCCATGTACAAACTGCCTGGAAGCATGCTGTCACAGTTCCTTGTGCCCCACGCTCTGCATCTGTAGATTGCCAACGAGAATGCTGTCCACTTCGTGGGGCTGTGGGGAGGGTGAGAGGTGGACATTTTGGAAACCACTTTGGACAGAACCTGGCACATAGTAATAGGGTAAGTGCTAAAAAAAATTAAAAATAAAGTATGGCAAAGGTCTGTTCCCTCATGGGGGAGGACAGGGAACGGGATCAGGGAGGGGTGCACTGGGCATTTCAACAGTAATTGCCAGTTGGGAACACAAGTTCCCTTATACTGCTATTCTTTATGCGTTACACGTATAAATGTTTTAATAACGATTGAGTATATAATAAAACATTAAAACTGCACACCTCAGTGTATCCTATACCACATTTTAACACACTGAAGACTATTGGGGCATACATTTGTCCAACACTGTCTTGCTCTTGTACAGCCTTATGAGGGAAGAACCATTATTATTTCCAGTTTTCAGATGCAGAAACTGAGGCCCAATAACTTGCTTAAGGTCTGCATTGTTAAACAGAGGGGAGCCGGGGTTGGGAGCAGACTCTGGGTTCTTAATTGCTGTGTATGGCTTTCTTAATGTGTCACAGATCTAGCAGGTTGTATCTGAGCTTTAAAAAAATAGAATGCGTTACCCTGCCGATGTCCACTCACATGAAGTTGCACACTGTGACTTAGTGATGTGAGTCAGGATTTTCTGAATCATGTGAAACCAATCAAAACCCAGAAATAAGCTGGCCGTGGAAATGGCCGAGTGCAAATCACTACTCGTAACCCTCTACTTCACATTTTATATTCATCAAAACAGCCTGCTATTCTCATGGTTCACTTAATAATAGGAAATGCTATAAATTTTAACTTAAAATAAATGTACATAAAGTGAGATGCCACTTATATGTGCTTCACTCTGTATATAGAACACATATAAAATCTTCCCATAAGACATATATTGGGATTCCATCTAAGATTTCATTAGGAAAAACGTCTGTGATGTAAGAAAGAAAAAAGAATATGATCACTGGCTTAAGGATATAATTGAGGTTTAGGAATTTGATGGTGTGTGTTAAATATTATTCAACAGACATTAAATGTTTTTTATGTATAAAGCATCACGTTAAGCATTTGGGGAAAGTAAGAGATGATAGCACAGTTTTATATTCAAACTTGTTTGTGGTCCTCCAATACGGAATACTTTAATATGTAGTTGACTTTTGAACTATACAGGTTTGAACTGTGTCGGTTAACTTAAATGTGGATTTTTTTAAAATAAATATGGTACAGTACTGTAAATGTATTTTCTCTTCCTTAAGATTTCTTTTAAAGATTTATTTTTTTGAGTGAGCGAGAGAGAGGTAGAGAGCATGCATGCTCACAAGTGCATGGGGGGAGGGGCAAAGGGAGTGAGAACCCCCAAGCAGACTCTGTGCTGAGTGTGGAGCCTGGCCCGGGGTTTGCTCCCACAACCCCGAGATCACTACCTGAGCTGAAACCAAGAGGTGGAGGCTCAACCAAATGAGCCACCCCGCTGCCCCCGCTGATGATTTTCTTAATAATGTTTTCTCTAGCTAGTTTTAATGTAAGAACACAGTATATAATACATGTACCATACAAAATATGTGTTTATAGACTAGTAAAGCTTATGTGGATTTTCGACTGTGCAGGGGGTCGGTACCCTTAACCCCTGTGTTGTTCAATGGTCAACTGTATGGTTGACTATTTTGAAACTTAGGACACTAAGCCAAGCTGAGTATATTATGAACTATGAGATTCCTACTGTTGAAGTGTCTGGGAGAATTCAAAGAAAAGATCAATGATTTCACAAAGTCCCCGCATTTAAGCCAGACTTCAAAGATAGAGGAAGACAAGGAGAGGCATGTGTGGGTGGCTCGGTTGGTTGAGCGTAGGACTCTTGGTTTTGGTTCAGGTCATGATCTCAGGGTTGTAAGGTCAAGCCCCGAGTCAGGCTCTGTACTCAGCAGGGAGTTTCTTGAGATTCTCTCTCTCCTTGTCCCTCCACTCCTCCCCCTACTCTCGAGTGCTCCCTGCTCCCAGGTTAAATAAATAAATCATTTTTTTTTTTTAAAGACAAGGAGAAAAGGAGGGGGTTCAAAACTGATTGAGGATGAGGAAGTGGCTGGTGGCAAGGGAGGACGGGGTGTGATGGGAAACCTTGAGATCCATTCAGGGAATGGAGAATTTTTGACTTGACTGTAGGGTTAGTTTCCCTGTGGTGGGAGACATGGCTAGGAGGGCAGTTTGGAGTGAGAACCACAAAGAATCTCACATGCCAGACTAAGGGGTCTGGTCTTTTTTATCCAGTGGGTAAAGGGGAGCCACTGAAGTTTTTTAGGCATAGTTGTGACATGCTCAGCACAGTGATCTGGAACATTCTTCCGACGCAGGCTGTAAAGAGGGAAGAAAACAGATATGAAGACCAGGGAGGAGGCTACTGAGATAGTTATAAGGACATAAACTAGTATGATGGCTGGGGACAGGGGAAAAAAGGGAAAAAAAAGAGATATTGTTAGAGCTGAATTTAAAGTTTGATGACTAATGGAATGTGTTGATGAAAGGAGAAATAAAAAAGACTCTAAAGATTTGAGATTGGATGCCACTTACAAAATAGAGAAATCAAGAGGGGGAGGAGCTAGGCATATTTTAAAAATGATCAGTGGGTGAGGATTTGCAGAATTCAAATTTCTGTCTTACAGGACTCCTCTGAGCCTTTAGAGAGAAGGTATCCTCCAGAATTTCCCAGGTTATCCCCAGAGACCCCTTCTCCTCCACCCCAAACTTCAAGCCTTAGACCTTTAGCAACACCAGTCCTACGTGATAACAAGGAAACATCTCGCAGGAAGCCTTACTCCCAGGACACTGTGTTCTAGTACCCGGGTGGGTTTGCATTTGCCTGTCTCTTCAAGCAGTCCTTCTAAGGCCTATTTTGTCACACCTCGGATTTGCAGCATCGGGGAAGTGCATTCTTGATTTTGAGAGGGAAAGGAGTGAGGATTTCACACTTGTGTCTGAAGGGTTGGAAACTGTGGAGGAAATTGGAATTTTCTTAGGAAAAAGGCCGGGAGGAGGTGGAAGCTCTTTTCTATTCTCCATGCTTCTACCGTTCTCCTTTAGACATTGTTTCCTTTGGAACAGGCCTTTGGCTTTTGAAACATCCTGTGTGGATTTAACACCAGGTCCTCCAAATGGACTTATCTCTAGATCTGCTACAAGCTGTTCAAGTGACATTGAAGGACACGATTCCAGTTAAATCAGTCTTCCCTTAGCAGAAAGCCATCACTGTGATTTTTTAAAAAATCAAATTATATGCCTAACCTAAAATTTATCATTTTAACTTTTAAGTGTACAATTCAGTGGCCTTAAATACATTAACCCTGTTGTTTAACCATTCTCCAGAACTTTTTCATCTTCCCAAACCGAAACCCCGTATCCACTAAACAATAACTCTGCACTCCTCACTCCCCACCGGCTCCTGGTGACCTCTATTCTCTTTTCTCTCTGTGAATTTGACCACTCTAGGGACCTCATTTAAGTAGAATCACACAGTATTTGTCCTTTTGTGACTAGCTTTCTTCACTTAGCATAATGTCTTCCAGGTTCATCCATATTGTAGCATGGGTCAGAATTTCCTTTCTTTTTAAGGCTGGATAAGACACCATTGTATGGCTCGATAGACCACACTTGTCTGTTCATTTGGACCTTTGTGTTGTTTCCACTTCTCTGTGATCTCCAGGGACTTCTTTAAGCAGTCTCTGCATGGAACTTCCCTCCCCACAAGTTGGAGATGCCTTTTGAGTTTGTTTTAGTATTCTATTAGATTAGTATTCTATTAGAATAGTGTTCTAACGTATTCTATTATCAATTATCTAATTGATAATAGAAAATCACAAGCCATCACATTAAATCAAGATGTGAGACTGAGCTCATTAAACTTTAGGGAAAAATACTCCTTAATCCAGACTTCAAGTGGATTTGGATAGCAATAGTTCTATACTTGTTGCGGGGAGTGAGGGGCTTGGTCCCAGGAGCTCACCAGGGAATGATGAGGGCCAACTCAGTTAGCAGTTGAGTCTCTCTCTGCTCTCCTACATCTTTGTGCTGTGGGGCCTGCTGTGCTCTCCTACATCTTTTAAACCCTCAGACTTTGGGGTGGAGGGGCGGAAAAGTGAGTAGGTTGGTTGGAGATCCTAGACACCACAGAAAAGAATTTGGGTGTTTCCCAGGAATATGCTGCTTTGGAGATTGCTGTAGTTCTTAGTTTTGAGTAGGAGAATCATGGGCAGAGGAATTTGGTGAAACAAGGATGTAGAGAAACCACCAGAATCCAGCGCTCAGCCCAGCTTCCCACACCATCCTTTTCTCCTTCCCTGAAGACTTCAGTTTAGAGAAAACAAAAATTGTGTTGATTGAGTTATTAGTTTGGAATAACTTCAAGTCTAGTTTAATGAGTTTCTCCTCCTTTGCCAGCCTTACAGGGAATCAGTTTTATCATTTGAATTTATTGGTTCCCAAAATGTGTGCCATGGCACCCGGGGGCGCTGGAGTAAACACGCATGGATACCGTGAGATAAATTAAATTTTTAGGGGAAACACAACTATACTGGGTGGTTGTGGGATGCCCAAGAACTATGAGTTCAAGGTGCTCATAGTTTCAACATTAGGTCGCACTGCATTCCTTCCAATGGTGCCCTATCTTTGTGAAGATGGATGTTAGGTGGTTGTAAGCTGTGCTAAAAACTGAGTACCTAATGAAAATCAGTGTGGAGTAGGGGATGAGAGTGCCAGTGTCCAATCTGGTTCCAAAGTTTAAGAAGTTGTATGGTGCCCAAGAGGGGGTACATTGTCCATTAATAAGTAATTATGGCCATTTAAGGATGAAATAAAAATACATTTTTTCAATTTGTGTGTATTATTCTTTCAAATGGCCACGAAATTGTTAGGACATAAATACTTGGTAAGTTGTTTGGATTTTGACACTTAAGAAATGGAACTGTTAAGTATTTCTTTCATTCAAGGGGTGCCATAAAAAAATTACTGAGACACTAAGGGCTCCATGTGCCAAGAGAATTTGGGATTCTTTGCTTTAATTCATCAGAAAATTCCTAAATTTCTAAATTTCTAAATTCTAAATTCTAAAATTCCTAAAATTTACTTTTAAATACATCAAATATGGGGCTGGAGGTGAGGTAACAAGAGAAATAAAATAAACGCTTTTCTTGAAGATTTCTTAAAGGAAATGGTTTTATTTTAATGATTATAAAATTTAATATGTATTGTTTATTTTAAAAAACCCAAAAGGTTCAGAATAGAAAATAAAACCTCCGTACTCCCATTCTCTATTCCTCCCCCGCTTCCCAGAGATGACCGCTGTTAACATTTTGGTGGATATCCTTCCAGACTTTTATTTCTCGCACGTGTATTTAAGATTAGATGTTATACAAAAATTAGATCATAGACATTCTATTTTGCTCATTCCTTTTTAAAATTCACTATATCACAGCTATCTTTCCATGTCAACATGAATAGATTTGTAACCATACATAATGCAAATTAATTTAAACAGATTTACAAATAGACCTTCAAGAGAAAAAAAACCTTTCAATTCTAAAACCTAATTTATTAATAACCCTAGGAGGATTCCACTGTTACAGTGGCTCAATCGTGCCCCCTTGTGGCTTGGCATGATATGTAACATTTTTCTTCAAAGATTTGCGTGTAGGGCCTTGTATTCTGACCTGGAAGATACAAAAGTGAATGAAATTGGATCTGTTTTAGAAACTCACAGTCCATAAGGGGAGATGAAATGTATAGCTAAATAACTATAGGAGTCAATAAGGAGTAATTAGGCACATCATAAGAGAGCTACAGTTAAATATCCCATAGGAGCAAGGGGTTAGTCCATCTGTAAAGATTAAGGACTTCATGGCACACTCACAGGGGCAGCGGTAACCACAACAATAACAGAAAATGTTTAATGAGTGCTTTTAAGCCAGGCACTGCTCTTTGCACTTTTTATAGCAAAGATGGAATTCCTCTCTTCTAAGCTTTACCCATGGGAAGGATTTCGACTCCTTGGGGTGATGATGAGGAGATGGAATGAAGGCAGGGGATCGTACCCTAGGTGAGGGAGCTGCAGGAGCAAATGCAGTCTGTACAGAGAGGATTGGGCCTTGCAGACTGCCGGGAATGAAGTGGGAAGGGACATCAGAAAGAGGAGAGTGCCTCAAACCCTAGGCTAAGGACTGTGACCTTAATTCTGCGGACAGGCAATGGTAACCAATGATACAAGTTTTGTGATCAGGGGAGCCATTTTATTGGAGCTGGACTTTTGGAAGATTAACTTTTCAGCAGTGTAAAGATGAGAGGCTACTGCAACAGTCCAGGCAAGATATAATGTTGCTCAGAAGAGGTGCAGCAGAAAATGGAATGGAGACATGAATCTGAGCTTGGTTAGGATGGCGGCAATGACAGTGTCTCTTTCTTGAATTTCAGTCTAATTACTGATGTAAAGCCACAGTAACATTTGGTGAACTTTGAATGGAGGTCTTCATACCCCATGGTTCATAGATTGATTTGCCAGGCCTCACATGCTGATTTCCTCCTTCTCCTCCAAACTAGTTATTTTAGGGACACCAGCTAGAACGCATTATTCAGCCCCTCATTTGGTCATTTTGACAGAGCTCAGGTCCTCTGGTAGGGCGTATGTACTATTCCTAGCCATTTGCTTAATATGGGATTGTGGCATGGTATGTGGAGAATGGTGTTACAATATGTTTCTCTTTTCCAATGAATGTGACAGCAGAGGGAATTTGCTGAACCTGAGCAAACAGGGTTTGGAGTAGGCCTGAGGAGCTGATTCTAAGGATGGAAGATAACTGGAGAGAACTGGAATTGCAGCGGTCAAGTGCAATTTTGTGGCCATTTAAAAAGATGAGACAGTCAAATGAGATGATGGGAGTTTAGTTTGCCTTCCAAAATAATCTATTTGATTTTTTTTATAAATGGTTATCTAAGAAATCCAGATCCTGCCTTTAATATTATAAGCACGCAGGGCGGTAATTCTCAAAGCAAGGCCACCAGCTCAGTGGTGAGCCATCAGGATCTTCTTGACGGGCTCAAGCGTATCCCATAAATGGACAGGGTGCTATTTTATAATAAAAAGTAAGGCGCATCAGCTCACATTTATCTCTAATAAAGCTATAACAGATGATTCAGATCGCTTCCTCCCAGTTTTTGCTCCTCTCGGGCTTTCCCATGCCGATGTGGGAGTGTCCCTTACACAGCTCGGGGCTCACTCATGTGGAAAGAAGTGACCATATTGATTGCTCTTCCTGCATTTTCCCAGTAACTGGTGAACTTCTCTGCACTTCACGGGTCCTCTGGAATATTGTTCCTTGAGAAACTGTCTTGCGTTGGATCACATTTGCAAGATAAGTAAGTTGAATGAGGGAAAGTTATGTCAGGTGTTCCTAGGTTATCCAGCACCTAGAATTCACAAAGCTTCGTCTGGCTTTCCTCTCTGCCTATGAGAGGATATGCTTTTGCCGGTGGGTAAAGAGGTGTGACCGAATAGAAATATATAACATAACATAATGCAGTTCTTGAATTTGTGGGTCACTAATTAACATGCTTGAGCTGTTTCAGACTTCGCTGGAGTCATAATTCCAAACTGGTTTGTTATTGGTGTCCAGCAGTATCATATTTCAAGCCCTATCAGATTATACTTGTGTACTTTATCACTTTTTAACCATTTAAATTACATTCCTGTTAATGGGATCTATGTTTTAACATCAACAGGCGGACTGGCGGTTTGCATGGTTCATGTCTAGTTGAGTTTTTATGGCTAATTGGGCACATATGTACTAAACTAACCCCTCTCTTCAGAAGTGAAGGATTCTACTAAAAATGAGCACATTTTTATTACAGACAGTTTAGTTTCATCTGCTTAAGTAGTTTTTTAAACATGAACCATTTTTCAGTACAAGTGTGCTTAATGTGTTAACTATATTTTTTAAATGCAGATTTCTTTCACTAACTTAATGGGAATTCACAGAAATCATAGCCTTTTAATTAAAGCCAATCTGTTTCAGTGCCAGACATTCTGAAAGATTCCAGTGAACCAAAAAAGAACACATTTCTGCACTGGAAGTGTGCATATGGGACCCTTCAGAAGCCTGACAGCAATGCCCGATGGAAGGATTTGAAACAGGAAAAAGATTAATAAAAAGAATGTCAGAGTAGTTTTCAGAATAGCTTAAATAATGTGTGTACTGAAATAATTTTCTACACCAAAGGATGACTTGATGGAAAAACTGTGATTCTTGCATGATCTTAATGCTATAAAGCCTAAATCTCACTTCAGAATGTTTATAGGAAAAAAAGAGAGCCCACAATGGCAATATTTTTCAAACCTAAAATTGATGTAAGTGACTGTATTTTCAGAACTAATTCAAGCAGTCTGACAAGTCCAATTTGGAAGACAAAGGAACAGAATATTTAAAATAGAAAGGATCCTGGAAAATCTGGAATGTACAGTCATTGTAATGGCGGTTGTAAGGAAATCACAGGATACATTGGGTACAGTTTGGTCAAAAAGAAAGAGCCAGGGACCAGAAGTCAGAGGCACTTAACTAGCTGTGAGAGTGGACAAGTCCCTTAACTTTGCTGTATTTCTATTTTCTCTGTTGTAAACAGTGATTATATCTACCTTAACCATTATTGTGAGGATCCTAGTGAACTATTGGGTGTAAAAGCTTCTGGAAAAGTAAAGCTGAAGTGTTATACAAGTGGAATTGTTTCTGTGGTTTTGAGTAACCGTGGCCAGGCAGGGGACATGTTTTATTTACCATGGCCTCAAGCAAGTGCCTGGTGTAAGGAAAGGCTCCCTAGACAGAGCTGAAGGATGGACGGAAGGAGGGACGGAGAGACAGAGGGATGGAGGGAGGGAGCGAGGGGAGAAGGAAGGAAGGAAGGAAGGAAGGAAGGAAAAAAAGAAGGAAGGGTTCTCGTTGCTCTTGTTTTATTCTCTCCCTCAGAGACTTGGGCCAAAAAAAAAATAAAACTAAATGTGTGGTTTGGGATTCTTCAGAGTTTTCCACAGGTGTGCTGTGCTGGTACCCATCCAAGTCTGAACCACATGTATAAATACAGATAGAGTCTGGTAGATATCCTAGTCGTACATGTGTACAAGATATTTGGTGGGATTTCTGTCTGTGGTACTAGAAGCGTGGTCGCAGATGCAACATTTTAAGGAAAGTCAACGATAACGTGCCCCCTTCTCCTTCCTTTCTGCATCCCTTACCTTCCACCCTACTGTGGGGGCAGCCTGCTACATCGTCCTACCTCTCGTCATTGACTCAAGCCTTCTCTCATCCCGAAGGCCTTTCATGGAGGTTCTGGGGGAAGGAAGAGAGGGGAGAGTCTTGTTGGCTGTAGCCTTTTGGAGCAAGAGTGATCATCATTTCCCCCCTTTTCTATGAGGGAGCGGCAGAGGCTGGGGGTAATTCCTTCAACAAATTGAGGGGAGAAATTCCCTTTTGCTTGCAAGAAGGGAAAATTGGCTTTAGATGACCCGTTGGACACCCGCTTGGGTAGCAGCAGCCTTGCAGACTTGTCCCCTGGCCTGCTCAGCAGAGGAGACGACCAGAGACGGACGGCATGAGGCCTCAGGGCTGGCCGCCAGGCAGCCTGGTCGTGTGCTAGGTGAGGTGGCAAGGATGCCTGAGTTGATTGTGGTCAGGTGCACGCTATGGGGCAGGGCTGTTGGGTTTGACTCTCTTGCTGGTTTTCTGGCCCCGAAGAACAGCCTGCTGGGTGAGGAAGGATGCTGAAGACCGCCCTGCAGGGGAGGGAGGTGATGAGATTTAAATTGAGTCACACCGACATTTGAGACTGAACAAGCGCTAAGTGACAGTGACCCAGGAGATGACAGAGCTTGCTTGAGACCCACTACTCCAATGGTGAAGGGCAATTTGACAGGACACAATAGAAAGCAGAGATTAGAAGATAAACAGAAAACAACGCCAAACCCAAACGTTCAATGTTTTGCATCACTGAGCAGAGACATTCATGGAGTTATTACATTAATTAGAAACTGTCCTCATGGGGTTTGACTCCAGTTCCTTAATCACAGAACCAGACTCCAAGCAGATAAGACCTTAAAGATGATTCCTTCTAGGCTAGTAGATTTCAAGATGCTGTTCCAGGAAGTCCGGGGTGGGGGTGACGGCCTGCAGAGGTTGCCCAGGACCCCTGGGGAAGGGATGAGGGTGGGTGTAGACAGAGGCGGTGAGGAAGGGAGGGAGATATGCTGAGTAGGTGGGACTTCTGGTCTCTCTCCTTTTAGCTAGAAAAAGTTTGCTTTTATCTGCTTTATACTTCAGGCTTTGTTGCAAGATTACTTTTGTCCAGAGGGTTCCCCGATTTAAAGAAAAAGCGCCCTTATAATCTAACCCTCTTAATTCTGAGATTAATAAATTGAAGTTCAGTCTGGGGAAGCGACAAGCCCCAGGCCACGGAGCCGTGAGCGGCAGAGTCAGGATCATAGGCCATTTGGTTCTGAGCCCTGTCCCGAACCAAACGGTGACACTAGCCTCATGAATTCAAGGCACATTTATTAAGCAGCTACTAGACAGTCATGCGGTAGGCTTTTTTTTTTTTTTTTAAATTTCTCCTTCCTAAAAGATTAATGCAGTTACTGCATCCATTTGGTGCCTTTACTGCCGGAAAAATAACAGCCAACAGGGGCTTTCTTGGGTTACCTTGGTAAGAGATCTCTGCAAGTCAAACACTATTAACTTTAATGAAGCGGCTTTGATGGTGGGGAAGAGACAGCTGACACCACATTTCCCTAACAATAAACCACTCTGACAGATAAAAACAAACAAGCTCCAGATAACATATAGCATTTCGGAGAACAGGGCCAATAATGAATGTAGACGGATGTGAGCCGGGCTTTCGTCTAAAGCTGTGTGCCTCCATCTGTTGTGGAAACTTCTAAAAGGCCAGGCACGATGATCTAATCCGGCTTTTTACAGAAACCACTGCCTGGGTTATTATAAGGATGGCCCTGGAGGGAAAGAAAACCTAGTAGTAAAAAAGTAGTAGTAGTAGTAGAAAACCTAGTAGTAGAAAACCTTTGTAAAGAAACCTAGTAGTATGCTGGGCTGTTTCTGAAGACCCGTTCTGCTCTGTGTTTGGTGCCACACCTGAGCACTGATGGTTGGCTTGGCCAGAGCTAGCCGCTGTGGTAATTCGCTTCTCCACCTTCCTGGCCCTGGCGTGGCCTCACCCACTGATGTCCTCTCCACGGGGCATGCTCTCAGCCTCCAGGAGCGAACCCGAGATCTGCAACCACTAACAGAGGGGCCTGCCGGGGCTTTCCTCTGTCTTGGCAAATCCCAGGAGAGAACTTGGCTTAAAACAGCAACAGCAAACAGCCATAAAAACCAGCGAGCAGTGGACCAGGTTTGGTGTTAATGCCTGTCGGAGTCCACAAAGAGGGAAATGGTGTATGGTTTGGAGCTTGGTCATGATGTGGTCGTTAGTCATTAAACCCAGATTTCAGTTAGACTAGGATGAATAACACGTATTACTTTACAAAAGGCTTGTTTCAGTTCCCTCACTGGGCTGTGCCTTAACAAAATACCCTATGGCATGGCTTGTCATTGGGGGCAGCTTGTATGTGTGCAGTGGGGGAGGAATCGTTATGATTGTACTTGTGAATTTTTAAGTCATCTTCTCCATGTATTTTGTCATTTGGTCTTTACAACCTTCCTAGGAAGGTAGATTTTTGATAGTCTCTCTGATTTGCCTAGGGACATACAGGGAGTATACAGATGAGTCAGCCCTGGAGAAATTTCAAGGCTTGTTCATCTCAGATGGAAAGCTCGGAGAGTTCTCTCTCTCTCTCTTTCTGTCTGTTAGAGGTGGGGTGAGGGGTACCGGCTATCAAGCAAAAGAGCCCACCCTGAATTACTACTGGAATTCACTGATCATTCCAGAGCCCTGGTGTACTCTTAAAAACCATGGTCTTTCCTTGGGAGTATCTTTACTAACTCAGCAAGTTGCCCAGGTACCTGCTTTCATAATGGCAATAATTATTAATGGGTCTCTAACTCAAAGTTTGCAAATAAGAGAAAATTCCCATTGCTTCTTCCCACATCCTTGGCTGAGATCAGATTTCTGTCTGTTAGCCACACCAGACATGGGTTAGTGAGGACCCTTCCTGCAGAAGTGGGTGATGGGATGTAATTCGCTTGAGCCCTTGTGTTCGGGTTCTCCGACCTGTGACAGGGGCTGCAAAGGGATTTAGGGCCCCGCAAAGACATTCTCTTGTCTTCCAGCTTGAGAAAGCCTCTCAGAGGCCAAAGTGACTGGGTTTTGTGGGAGCCCTCAGTGGGCTCCAGTCAGCCAACGACTGATTCAGGGTTGCTCCAAGAATTTCTCCTGGCTCCTTTTCTCTGCATCACAGCAGCTCTAAGGGTGCTCCCTTCATCTTTGACTCTGGTTGCCGCAGGCTAACAGCCCAACAGAAGAGGGAGAGTTTTCAGAGGGGGCTGAAAATAAGGGATGGTTTGGGCCCAGAGTTGATTTGCCGCCTCTTCTCACCCAATGTTCTTCTTCTTCTTCTTTTTTTTTTTCTTAAGTAGGCTTGCTGCCAGCTGTGGGGCTTGAACTCACTACCCCGAGACCAAGTGTCTCATGCTCCACCGACTGAGCCAGCCAGACCCCCTCACCCAGTATTTCATATGCCGATGAAATCATAGTAAGATGAACATCAGGGGCTTGGTCAAGGGAAGGACTACAGTGAAAGTAGCCTCAGGTGCGGGAGTGGAGCGTGCGGTTTAGGAGAGAAGGACGAAGCTGGCTGGCTGGCGGGCTGAGCCGTTGCTCCGTCTTGGTCCCTTTCACTTGGAGCGCCCCCTTCTGGGCGACTCGGTATCAGGCGGTTTTGAGCTCCCTGCGGCCCCCGCCCGGTTTCCTTCTCCCAGGGGAATAAGGGCCCTTCGGAGGTCTTGGCTGGCTTCGCGGTTAGTCATTTCCGAACATCACAAAGCTCTGCCCTCTAGTGGTTCTTTGGGAAACATTCACAATCTCTTTAAAAAAATAAATAAATAAAAGAAGAAACAAAACAAGACGGTGTTTAATGCTCGCTGTATTTGAAACAGAAAGGCCAGAGAGCAAGAAGACTGGAGAGAGCAGAGTCAGCTCCCCAGCTGAAACCCCTTTCTGCTTCTGTTGTCACTCCTTGGCCATTGGTAAGTTTAGGAGCCATCCAGATCCATTTAGACTGTTTTAGAGAAAAAAATGAAGCAACACGTCCCTGAAAACAAGGCTCGGTTTGGATTCCTCCGTCTTGCTCAGGACAGTGCCTCCTGAGCCCTTTCACGTGTGGCGCCGTTTGTTTACATTACTGACCACAAGAGAGTCGGTTCTGGGATTGCATCAGCCTCCCTCTGTTTCTTTATGAAGTATCCCTTTGGCATTTCTCACCCTCTAACAAGTATTCCTGTTTTCTTGCATGTGGGGAAGAAAACGCCTTTAGTAACGCAGCCTTTCTCATATTCAGTTTTCTCCGTTTCTTTAAAGTGAGGACAGATCTTAATTTATATGGCAAGCTGAACTGTGTGCTCTCTTCCGAAAGTTTTTAACTTTACCCTTAAGTTGACTCTTGCTTACTCGGTGACCTTGCACCCTAATTTTCCCGTTTACTTCCTGTACTGCATTTGAAGTGCCTATAAATCACATCTTGGGTCAGCCCTTTCCTTAACATGAATAATATTTGTATTCTCGCTGTGCAACACAATTTTACAACAATGCCAATTTATTTTTTTTGGCAGTCTAGACTTTCTTTTTTCTTTCCTTTTTCAAAGCCCTATTGAATTTCAAGCCTCTCTCTTAGCTCTTGTGGTGATTACTGCTTTAAGGCACTAACTTTTCACCTCTCAAGGCATATCTGGAAAATGTCACGTGTGAGGTTCTAGGTGGGCTGACCCAATTTGATGTGGGTGTAAAAGCAGAACTGGGCCCAGTCAGGCTGTGACGTGGAGGTAGACTGGGAAGGCGGGATGGTGAGAAAGGCCCAGGTGAGTCTCACCCAGTGCTTGGGTTGACCACTAGCAGGCTTATTGCCCCTCTCCTCTCCCCTTCTACATGGGACCCTCCTTTAATTAAAATAACATACTTTAATGATCTTGTAATCATTGGTTTGTTTCCAGAAGCTATCAGGTTGTGTGTGGAAAAGTCAGTGGAGCAGAAACAAGATCCACTGACCTCATCTCCCAGGCTACAGAGGAGGGAATTTCAGCATTTTGGCACAGGGAGGGTAGAACCAGATAGAATGTTTATCCCCATCATATCTTCCACGAGCCTAGCTGTTTATGATAAACTCTGGCCATTTCCCTTCTTACCATTCCTCCCCCTTGTGAAATCACTCAACTGCAGTTTGTACCCATTTTTTGTGTGTTTCCTTATACTGTGTGTGTGTGTTGAACATTCTCTGTTGGAGGGCTTAGAATTCTCAATTCTTTATGCCCTTACACAGTGTAAAATGCCTGGGGCACCTGCCCAGACCATCAGCAGTATCTACAAATCTCTGGGCACTCAGAACTTCAGAGTGTCATCCCCTGGCATATAATTAGTATTCTGGCCCAGCTTGTCTTTCTGGTACATGTAGCAAAATGTGAAGCAGTCAGGAGACTTCCCCGTGTGATGGTGGGTACCTCATATCTCCTTTCTAAGCCTCATTGTTTTCACCTGTAATATGGGAGTAAGAGGAACAGAGGTGAGGAATAAATGACAAGTTTCATATAAAGCACTTAGCAGCACGTGGAATTCAATAATATTAGTTATTATAATTACAAAGCTGAAAGATCTTTTTTTTTTTTAAGATTTTATTTATTTATTTGACAGATGAGATCACAAGTAGGCAGAGAGGCAGGCAGAGAGAGGAAGGGAAGCAGGCTCCCTGCTGATCAGAGAGCCCGATGCGGGTTCAATCCCAGGACCCTGGGATCATGACCTGAGCCAAAGGCAGAGGCTTTAACTCACTAAGCCACCCAGGCACCCTGGAAGATCTTTATAGGGGATCAGTTTGTATGGTATAGATCTGGACTTGTGGGGTCAGAAAGGCCTGAGTTTGGGTTCCTAACTCATCAGCATTAGCGCAGTGACCCTGGACCCTTATCTAACCACATGAGCCTGTGTGTTCTCCTTCATGAGTTGATGACCGTATCTGTCCCCACCCCCAGGCCTATTGTGAGGCTTCTGTTAGATACAGGATGTACGTGCGTGGCCGATCTCCTGTTCTCCACGTCTTCTGAGATGTTGTGTGTTGTCTCCAGTAGGCATTTCAACCCTCGTTCCACTTGATATGAGTCAGAGATAAAGAAAAAGGGATCTCTTAGAATGACACCACCCCCACCCGATGTTAAAAACAACCATTTAATACTTTCTTTCCAATATCTTAAAAAACCCAGGATTCTTCGGTTCCGCAATTTAAAACACTAACTCAGCTGCAACAAGTATTGCCGTTCTGCTAAAATTAAATGAATGCAACTGTTGTAACAGAACAATGGGTTGAAAGTTCTCCTCATCATTCTGTAGGAGAACACAACTCCCTGATGGGGAAGGGTACATGGTGCCACCGAAGGTCCTCGGGGCGCCGAGTGCTTTGGATGGATGTTTACAGTCTGGTTGGAAAGAGGTCACGGCATGTACCTTCTGAGTGCCTGAGTCTCCTGGCTTGTGCCTACGGACGTAGCTCTGGGCAGAATGTTTGCTTGAGTGTCCCAAAGAATTTTTTTCTTTTGTAAATAAAGTATTCCGTTTATAATCTGTGCTTTCTGGGGTTGCAGAGGTGAGAGAAGAGGTCATCCATGGACATGGGAGATATACGTGAAAGCATCGTTCTGCTCTGCTCAGACATGGGGCCTGTCGGTTGCACGGGCAAGTCCATGAAAAACAGCAACACCCACTTTGGTGTGAGCAGTCCATTTTCTGCTTACATATACAGACTTGATTTATAATCCCAGTCCGGACAGCATCTGAGTCTAATTACCTGGGTCTATGAAAGTTCGGGAGATCTCAACTAAGTTTGCAATTCAGGGATGCGCTTTACCAGAAGCAGATGGAAAAAATAAAACACTTTAGTTTATGACTATTTTTCTATTTGGGGGAAGGAGAAAGAACAAAAAGGGTTGCCAAATTGATCCTTGTCAAGCACTAATTAAATATTATTCATGATTAATTCTGATGTTGATGTATTCAGTGTTTTAGCGGTGTCATAAATATCTGGAGGAATGAAATAACTCACTTTGTGTAGCTCTAACAAATCATGCATACCACAGTTCCCATGTGGCCTCGTGAGCCTGCCCCTTATTATTATTATTTTTAATGCATACACTTGTTAGTGACTTTTATGGAATATTATTAGAGATGTGAGGCAATCATTACCTAATTATACCTTGCATTTGCCACGTCATTCAGTTAGCAAATACTTTTAAAATTATGAAGAATGAACAGTTTCTATTGTTTAGAGATAGATACTGAAATATTTACAGATGAAATGTCTGGTGTCTGCTTAAAAAAAAAAATACATGTTGTCTGAAAGGGGGGGTGAGTAGGTGGGAATATAGATGAAGCAAGAGTAGCCATGAATGGATAATTCTTGAAGCTTAGGGATGGTCCATGGGGGTTCATTATAATATTTTCTATTTTTGGGTATTGGAGGGATTTTCCATAATGAAATATCTGAGTGATTTTTTTTCCTTGGGAAGACACTCAAGTTTATTTCTCAAGGAAAATTAGACTCATCAGTTTTTGTTTAAGCGTATGTTCCTTAAATTACAAATCATGGATCAGAAATTGTTGTAAATTCTGTTTGGGGCTGATAGACTGATGATGATGAGGAGGAGGAGGAGTAGGAGGAGGAGGAGAAGGAAAATCCCAGTTGTGGCATCTACTTCATTGAACATCAGCTGTGTGCTGGTCATGGGGCTGTGTGCTTTACACCTTTCTTTCATCATCAAGATAGCGATGCTTGAGATTGTGATCTTGTAAAGCTCACATGCTCTAATGACAGAAATGAGGTATCCAGGTTCCCAAAGCAAATTCTTTCTTTCTCTTTTTAATTTATAAGGAGACTGTACTTGGTGACACAGTTGGGCTGGAACTATGAATTCAAGTAATTTGAGCAGGAGGGGACCTTAGAGGTGCTTTCTTTGGAGATGGCAAACAGATGACATGCTGAGTCCCTGCTCCCGGGCCGGTGGTAGCGGACATGGCTAATGAATGGATTGTGGCTCAGAATCCCACTCAACACAGTGTCCCAAACAGGTCAAGAGGCTCAGAATTGGCAATTATTTTAGAAACCTATTCATCACCTCTCATTCATCTGACCACCTTACTGGATGAGAAAACTGAGGTGTGGGGAGAGGCAGAACTTGCTCAAAATTTCCCGGACTTCATTTCTCCTGGCATGGGTCCAAGGCTCTTCCCCCACAGTAGCTGAGGGTCCTCCCAGGTCCAACTTTCTATGATTCTACATGTGTGCATACATGGAAACTGCTTAGAACAGTGCCTGGTACATGCTAAGGACTGGATCAATACTGGCTATTATTATTATTATTATTATTATTATCATTATTTGTTTTAAGGAGGCAAAATATAAAATACACCAGCTCTCAGGTATAAGAATGGTGACTAGGGGGCACCTGGGTGGCTCAGGGGTTAAGCCTCTGCCTTCGGCTCAGGTCATGATCTCAGGGTCCTAGG
>NW_019154106.1:29152844-29610344 GCF_002288905.1 Enhydra lutris kenyoni
CTGGTCCATAAACCACGCGGCTGGCTCCATGAGGCCCTGTTCTGACATGGCACCCAGATCTGGGCTCAGCTCATAATCACGGGTCTCCCCCTCCGCCCCTGAAGACTTTTGAATCGTTCAATGACTCTGACCAACATTCCTTCCGCCATCCATGGCAGAATTTTCGTGTAGACAGAAAATGTCCTGCTGCCGTAGTCTTTATTCTTGGGTGGTTTCGTGGGTTGGTTCTGCTTTCCCCAGGAGCTTAGGAATGATGCAGGTATTGTGAGTAGAATTTGTTTTTGTTTTTGTTTTTTTTTAAATCTGTGAATTAAACAGCTAAGAAGCCCATGTAATTTGTGTGACAAGTGACAGCGTGTGTGAAAATAACTTACCCATATCCTGTTACACATTTGCATCCATTATGCTGGGTAAAGCCGTATGTCACTGGTAGACCATTAAGTCATAGTCACCAGTGTTTTCCTAGGTGAAAGGGTAATTATTTTTGCTGTTTGTTCATATTTATTAATAGTCAGTGAAGAACATTGGGGTAAAGGATTATTTCAAACAAAGTGACAGATCAAATGTGTGGAAGGCATAGTGATCTAGCGGTTGATAAGAAAAGCTATTAGCGTAAAGATAAGCTTTCGGTTGGGATCTGCATTTGCTACTACTGACTGGCATTTCAGATAAAATAGTTGCCTCCGGAAGATTGAATAGAAACTTATGGAGAATACCAGTAAATGGGTTTGCTTTGGATGGAATCAGCTGTGTTGTAGAATAAGAGTAAATTCCCTATAATGTTATATGCATGCTGGAGGTAGTTTGCAGAGTGATTTTAAGTGGCACATGAATATTTGTTCTTTTAATAGTTATGTATTTATCTTTTATGTGCCAGGAGAACGGTGTAACTTATAAAACACGTATTTCTTGGATTATTTATTATTTATTTAAATAAGATATTAAAAAATGAGTTAAAGAAAAGGGAGTCAAAGAAAAGAAATAAGTGAATATTAGTAGAGGTGGTGGTCAAATCTGACAACAATTGAAATAATGATATGTGAATAAGTGATGTTTAGTCCACTAAAGACTGGTTGGAACTTTGGGATTAGCTTTTGCTCATTGGGGATGGCCCCATGCCTCGACATAACATGTCTTATGGAGAAACCATCTGGAGCTCTTACAATATTCCACCTATGATTTAAATTTTCAGCCTAATATTATACTTTAACTTGGGAAGCAAAAAGCAAAACAAAGCATGGAATGTGAATCAGAGCAGGTGGTGGGAGGAATCTTTCTTCTGAGTGTGAGATGAAAAAAGATGAAAGTCTTAAGTGTGTCCTTGGCTTAAAGAAAAACTGAGGTCTTGCACAAACTCTGTCCCTCACTTCCTACTTGATCTCTGGGATGACCTCAACTTTTCCCGGACCTCAGTTTCCACATCTGTAAAAAGAGGACTTGAACTGATCTCCAGGTTACCTCCTGGCCCTGAGTTTTTGACTCATTCAGAATTCTGAGAAGTGGGAAAAGTGAAGCCACCCTGAGTGGCCTGATGTTCTGGGAAATTTAATGTATTCCTTAGCCATTGAAGAAGGGGCTACTAACATCAGAAACTCAGTTGCTCTCTTCAAGTGGACTAAATAACTTCTTTAAAGAGGACAGCACTCATCTGGAAAAAAACAATTTGAGTGTGCTTGTTAAAGTGAAACGCAGTCCTACTTCTTCATCATCACATGCGGGAGCCTTCTGGTAATTGGTGTCCCCAACCGGGCTCAGGGACAGGGTCAATGAAGATTTCCCAAGCGAGCAGAACTCTAAAGCTGATTCTTATAAACAGAGAGGAAGTTAGAGGAATGGGAAGGACAGCTCAATCAGAGAGGGTAGTTTGAATCAAGACCTGGAGAAGGAAAAGAACACAGTTCACTTAGGAAAATGCAAGTACTCACGGATACAGCATGTGATCATTGTGGCACTGACCTCCCCTGCCCCAACCATGCCAGGCATGTGACAAGTGACCAGGACAGATGGTTGCTTGGCTAGGCTGCTGTGCTTGGTGGTAGCTGTGGGGGAAGAAATGAGACGTTGGTGAGTGGGACTGTCTCCTGAAGGGGCTCCTGAAGGACTTCTGCGGCCTTGCTGAGGAGTGAAGGGTTTGCTACTGCTACTGCCCACCATTAAGGAGGCAGTGGTTAAGGGACACCTGGCTGGCACAGCTGGAAGAGCACGTGACTCTTGATCTCAAGGTTGTGAGTTCGAGCCCCACGTTCAGTGTAGAGATTACTTAAAAATGGAGTTTTAAAAGAACAAACAAACAAAAACCTTAAAAAAAAAAAAAGAAAGAAAGAAAGAAAAGGAGCGTCTGGGTGGCTCAGTTGGTTAAGCATCTGCCTTCCATCATGATCCCAGAGTCCTAGGATCAGGCCCCTGGCCATGAAGCCTGGTTCTCTCTCTGTCTCTCTCTGTCTCTCTCTCAAATAAATAAATAAAATTTTAAAAAAGAAGAAGAAGGCTTTGAAATCAGGAACATTATGGGAAGGATAGAGGCTTTAGGATGTACGTGCCCTCCTCCAACAGCTTAGTCTCTGTTGGGGCCTTTCCTGTGAGGGAGTCTTGTCACTTGAACGCCCCCTTGAGGCTCTAATGATAAACGTCCTTCCCCCTCTAGTCGGAGGCCCAGGGAGCGCCAGTGACTGTGCCTAGCAAGGGTCCCACAGAGGTCTCAGACGCTGATTCACAAATCCCCGCCACCCCTTCTTTTTTGGTGAAAGCAGAGTCTTCCCTTTGAGCTTCTTGATTGGACAAGGACGCACAATCTCAGGAGATATTTCTGTGGATTAAGAAACATGGACATGTTTCTTCTTGTAGAAATTCTTCACTTTGTAGCTAATTTGCACAGAACACGTAAGTGCCATTCCAGAGTCACGTTGCTTGTTCCCTTCTGCTGATTTCAGACACAAGCAGCCTGTTCCTTCCTAACAAGCAGATCTGGGGAAGCCACCGCCAATTTGGTCACAGTACCGCGTTGGAGCCCAGGAGACTCAGTGCTGAGCCAGGCACGCAGGGGTGGGCGTGGGCTTTCTCATTAGCTCCGATGCAGAGAGAGGAGATGCAGCCTCTGAACTGGCCCCGTCTCGCATGGAGTCGCACAAGCTATTTGAAACTACAGTAAAGAGAAGCACCCCCCCAGACACGCCAAAACATAGAGTTCCACCACCCCTCTTCATTTTAAGCTTTGCATTTGATGTCTATCCATTTGAGGATAGACTGGCAGACTCGTTGGACTGCTGAAGGTCAAAATCTGTCCCTGCTGCTTGCTAGCTGTGGGGCCCAGTGCAAACGGAACAATAACATGCCTTCTTTAGAAGACTTGGGGGTGGAGGGAATGTAAGGAACTTGGCCAGGCTCTTGGGAGGTGTTCCATGAATGGTAGCTCTTGTTATTACCTGACAGACGTTGTCGTTTTTCTGGTAACGATCACCTTTCCCCAGACGCTGAACCCCGTAGTAACCATTAACAACTTACACGCATGGAGTATAGAGTTTAGCAAAGTTTCTATGTTTTTTACAAATAGGCATTCAACTGAGCTGAACAGTAAGTAGGGCAACTGTTCCTTCCTTTGTGTGGGGGAGTAAACAACAACTGGAGCAGTTAACAGATATGACCGAATTCCTGGAGTGAATAAAAGACGAATCAGCACACAGATTCAGTCTTCTGATTGAAGTCCTGCGCTTTTTATCATGCCACAGTTTCACTCTTACGCCAAGAATGTCTCCTCGCTCCTGTAAGTGAACCACCGTTGCTCTTAGGTCTCAGAACACCACGAGCCGGCTGTGCTCTGATGTGACACACTCATCTGCTTCCCGGGTTTCAGCGGCGGGCGGGGTGGGGGGGGGGGGGAGAGAAATCAGCAGGGATTTGGTACGGCTGTTACAATCATCCTGTGACAAATCTTAAAAACCCAAACCCATGGGGCACCTGGGTGGCTCAGTGGGTTGAGGCCTCTGCCTTCGGCTCAGGTCATGATCCCAGGGTCCTGGGATTGAGCCCCGCATCGGGCTCTCTGATCAGCAGGGAGTCTGCTTCCCTTCCTCTCTCTGCCTGCTCTCTGCCTACTTGTGATCTCTCTATCTGCCAAATATATAAATAAAATCTTTAAAACAAACAAACCAACCAAGAAACCCCAAACCCAATATTCCATTCCATTTGCATGCAGGAGGGGCTCCTTGCTGCTTTGTGGCTGCCTTGGGAAAACGTACAGGTGACATCAGCTTGGACAGTGAGTGTGATTCAGCCTTTGCAGGGGCAGCTACAGTTCCAGTGATACCCCCTAACCACCCCCTGTGTAATTTACAGTGGACATTGGGTTTGGGTCTGAGAGTATAATACTCACCTCTTTCAGAAGGCTCCGATTCAGTCCTCACCCCCCAGCATCATTTTTTGTTGGTTCATTGTGCTTTGTGGAACCAGGTCACCTGTACATTGTAGATTCTAGTCCTTCAGGTTCTTTCTCGTTAGAATGCGTCTTGGATTCCATAGTTTTGTGTTATTGCTTAAATGACATTTCTTCGCATCTGCAGAGACTAATTTCACTGCAACTGAAGACTTCAGTGTGAGCTATTCTTGCAGAAGGTGCTGTGACGTCAGAGAGTGGGCAGGACTGGGAGCACCCCTGCCTGGGTCCTCATCTGGGTCAGCTTGCCGGGTGGGAAGGATCCTTCATCTCCGAGGCTGACGTTTCATCTTGTCTATGATGAGAGAGTTGACTCTTATCCAAATCTTCAGCTTTTAGAGTCTGTGATGTTTAAGCAGTGGTTTAGGAACAGTTTAGAAGAATTGATTGGAACACCTCACTAAAACTGAGAATTGCTGAGTTGTGGAGACATGAATATTTGTATTCTTTTAAAAATTTGTCTTGTAGCTGCACCAGGGATTCAAAAATTATATTATTAAGCAGTTTCTATGTATTGCCTTTGCATGGAAGCTAAAGGCTTTTTTTTTTTTTTCAATTAAAAAGGGTGTTATTCTTATTTCCTTCAAAAATATCTTAAGAGGGATTGTCCTCCCATCCAGAAGTTCCTATGCCTGGTTTATGGTCAGAAACATGGAGGACATATTTAAAAGGTGCAGGATTCCTAGGTATCTGCCAGACCCATGGAATTTGAATCTCTGCATTGGAAAGCCCAGCAGTCTATATTTCAAAACAAGCAGAGACACACACAAACTTTCTGGGTGATTCTGATGAACAGCCAGATCTGGGAAATCACTGCTGAGTCGGCTGATGTTGTGTGATTTCGGTGGAGTCGGTTTCTGATTCCTGACTCTGCCTTTCTCCTTCTGGTGGTTTTGGCATGCTCAGGGTGAGCTGCAGGGAATGCTCTGGGTTACTGATTGGTTGGTGTGTATGAGCGGAGCAAGGCCTGTGCGGACTGATCATTTGGCTGCATAGCACACCCTGTCTTTGGTGCCCTCTCCCCAGGGACTTCCGACTCCCACACGTGCCCCTGATCCAAAGCAGTTCCCTCCTCATACACGTCAATAATCCCATCCTGCTTGGATTGCTTTCTTTCATTTTGAGATAACCGTCTCATTGCGGTGTCACTGACATTTCATACAGTCCACCATTTAAAGTGGGTCGTGCTGGTTTTTAGCATATTCACAAATAAGTGCAATCATCTCTTTTCGAAGAGAGCCTGTACCCTCGAGCTACCATTCTTCCATTGCCTGCCACATCCCCCAGCATCAGGTAGCCACTGATCTGCTTTCTGTTGCAACAGATTTGCCTCTCTAGATGTGTTCTATAAATGGTGTCATAGACTATGTGGCCTTTTGTGACTCCGTTCACTTAGCATGTTTCCAAGGTTCATCCATGTAGCAGTGTGTATCCAGCCCTTCATTGCTTTAGTTGGTCAAATAACATTCCACCGTATGACTAGCCTGCATTTGATTGATCTATTTGTCCATAGGTGGACATTTGGGTTGTTGCCACGTTTTGGCTATTATGAATAATGCTGGGTGAACACCTGTGTACAGATTTTTATGTGGCTCTATGTTTTCGTTTCTCTAAAATATATACTGAGGTAGGATGTTGTGGGCCAGATGGTAACTTAATGTCAAACTTGGACTGTTTTCCAAAGTGGCCACACCATTTTACATTCCTTGCCAGCAGGATAGGAGGGTCCAGTTTCTCCTAGTCCTTGTCAACACTTGTTATTATCCGGTAACAAAAACAGCCACTTGAATGATAGTGGAGTGATATCTCATTGTGGTTTCCTTTCTTCCTTTATAAAGGGGATTCCTGCCAAATAGAATTTATTTAATCCATCTACAAAAGGTCTTTTTAAAATCAAAATTAACTTTTAATTGTTCACTGTTAAAACAAAAACAAAAACAAACAAACAGAAAAACAAACCCTAGAAAATACAGATAAACAAAAAAGCAGAAAACCCCAATCACAATCCTACCACCGAGGGAAAACCAGTGTTACACAATGGAGCATCTCCTCTTAGATTTCCTTTTTATGTAGTATTCACTCCTTAGAGGAGAATTTGGTAGACTCGGTGAAACCAATTGGTAGTATTACAGGGGAGTTTTTTTTTTAAGATTTTATTTATTTCTTTGACAGAGAGAGAGCACAAGTAGACAGAGAGGCAGGCAGAGAGAGAGAGGAGGAGGCAGGCTCCCTGCTGAGCAGAGAGCCCGATGCAGGACTCGATCCCAGGACCCTGAGATCATGACCTGAGCTGAAGGCAGAGGCTTTAACCCACTGAGCCTCCCAGGTGCCCCTTTAAAGGTTTTATTTATTTATTTATCAGAGAGAGAGAGAGAGAGAGAGAGAGAGAGGGAGAGAGAGAGAGAGAGAGTGTGTGTGTGTGTGTGTGTGTGTGTGTGTGTGTGTGTGTGTGTGTGTCTATGAGCACAAGCAAGGGGAGCGGGCAGGCAGAGGGAGAAGCAGGCTCCCAGCTGGGCGAGGACCCTGATGCAGGACTTGATCCCAGGACCCTGGGATCATGACCTGAGCCAAAAGCAGCTGCTTAACCGACTGAGCCACCCAGGTGTCCCACAGGGGAGATATTTTTGAGCAAGAAGAACCCTGACCTTTCCCCTTCCCCGCTGAGATGAGAACAGGGTTGGGCCCCTTGGCTGTAGCCCCTCGAAGGTTCTGACCTATGTGGAAAATGGAAGAAATAGTCTTTCTGACCCCCACGGTCTGTTGAGAAATGTATCTAACTTTTAGCGATATAGCTGTTAGCAGTTGCTGAAATGAAAGTCCCTGATGCCACTTAGACTTTGAATATGGCCTTGGGGTGTGGGTTGGGGGTGGTGAGGTTCTCTAACACCCTGACCCTAAGAAACTTTCGACACATGCTGTGAGAGGCCTACTTTCTTTTTTAAACATTAATCACATCGGACTCACTGGATAAAGGAAAAGATCATGTGTGTTGCAACCCTGTCTTTGATACATGACCCACATGTTGGTATTGATTTTAAAAAGGCAATCTTTTTCCAGCCGATTAAGAGTTCAGTGGTAACTTCTTATTTTCATAAAAACTGAAGTTGTCAAGAGTTCATTTAGGGGTGCTTGGGTGGTTCAGTTGGTTGGGCATCTGACTTCGGCTCAGGTCACGATCTCAGAGTCCTGGAATAGAGCCCCGCATCGGCTCCTCACTTGGTGGGGAGTCTGCTTGTCCCTCTGCCCCCTCCCACTCATTCTCTCTCTGTCCCTGTCTCTTTCTTTCTCAAATGAATAAATAAAATCTTAGAAAAAAAAAAGAGTTCATTGTAAATCTGTGATTTTTACCTTAGAATATATTCTCCCTTATCAGCAGTGGTGTTCTAACTGGTAGCCAGGTGCCAAGGCTAACGCAATCTATTTTATATTTTAGCTCCAATAATAAAAACTAAATATTGTGGAGCCCTTACTGTATGTCCGGTGCCCTCCAGTCTTTTACACGGATTATTTCACTTCATCTGCACAGCCACCTTACGAGGGACGATTAATCACTCTCCCTGTATTATGGATAGGAAAGCTGAGGCTACATGACTCGGCTTGGACAAGCAGTCTGCCTGTGCTCTCATTCCAGAAAACGGTCCTTGTCTAAAACTCACAATGAAACAAAACAGGAAAACCGTACGATCAAAGACAGGTTTGCTTGTCTGGACTACCTACACCACTCCCTGAATGTAAGGCTCCTTCTTCTGTTTTTCTGTTGGGTGTCGCACACTGAGCGACCTCAGGGGAGGGTTCCCTCTGTCCTGCGCCTACTGCTTGGAAAGGAGGTCTAGAATTAAGTGAGGTAAACCTCTCCTGGAGGGGCCACCACTCGAACTATATACTTTTGGCCAATTAAGCCCTTTTTCTGGGAATGCATTTGAGGAGTGAGAAGAACCTAGGATTGGTTCAACTTCTTTTTGTTGATTTCACCATCCTGAGACACCAGGTCATGAGAGGGATGAGAGCTGTGCTCAGGGAGCCTTAGGAGGGTGGGGTGGTAGCTCGGGCATGGGAGCCCTGGGAAGGGCCTTGTTGGGGAGCTGGAGCTCTGTGAGTGGTCCAGGGCATGGGGGCCGGAAGGCAGCGTTAACCGCCAGCCCGCCGTGAGCCAGGTGCTGGCCTGGGCTCTTCTTGGAGATTGTGTCATAACAAGCACCATTGTCATAAATAGCTAATAAAATTCTATTTCATTCGGACCACCGCTCAGTGAAGTAGGTGGTATCAGCTGCCCGAAACCCTTTTGGAATAGAGCTGGTGTGAACAGTTAAGACTGTCATCCCTGTTGAATGGACACGGTTTGTAGGCTCAGAGAGTTGAAATAATGGGATTCCCCATCCCCGGATGACAGAGCCAGCACTCCAGTTCTGCTGTGACTCCAGAGGCCCCGTGAGTATATGGTTAGTTAATTTTCTGGAGCCTAGGAATCTAAGTCCTGAGCGCTCGGGTGGGACCAAGGGGTGGGGCTGGAGCGAGCGGTCCTCTAGCTTGGTGGGAAGGAGGCCAGGAGTCTGTGATTGCTGAGTTCCTGTCCCACCTTTTACCCAAAACTAATTGGAATGAGTTGGGAGTTTTAAGCAGTGTTTCTAAAGCCGTTAGTGGTTAGGGACTCAGGATCAGGGTCCAACCTGGGTTGGAATTCAGACCTTGGGCTACTTATATATACTCCGTTTGCTTTTATTTGTGAGGAGGGGATAAGACTGCCAATTTAGCAGAGTCGTTGGGATGATAATGCTTGGTACCTGGTAAACGGTCAAGAAACATTAGCTGTCACTGTTGTTACCTCCGGATGCCCTTCGTACTCTGGATGCCCTTTGTACTCCCCTGATGCTTTCTTTCTTTCTTTTTTTTTTTAAGATTTATTTATTTATTTATTTGATGGGGGGCAGAGAGAGAGAGAGTCTTTATCAGACCCTGCGCTGGGCGTGAAGCCCATGGGGGGGGCTCGATCTCACGACCCTGGATCGCAACTTGAGCAGAAACCAAGAGTTGGCTGCTTCACCAACTGTACCACCCAGGCGCCCCTCCCACCACTTTCTTATGGTCCCCGGAGGGGCCTCCTGGACACCCTCTACCATCCACGTCCACTGAGACCCACAAGATTCAGTGATTTTATGGAAAGTTATTTGGGAATTCTATTGATTCTGCCTTTGTTTGGAGTTTGCTGGTTGGATGCCTTCAGGCTCTGGGAGACTCATTTGCGGCACTGGGTCTCCCAAGGCTGTGTGTAGCTGCTATATTGACACCTATCTGGGGCCAGAGCTGCTCTATCAATTCTTTATTAAGACCAGTTATTTTTTATTTATGATGCTTGCGTGTTCATTAAAAATGGCACTCCCTGTTGGGGATACCATCAAGGCTTTTAGCCAGTTTTTATCAGGTTGTTAGAGTAGATATGAATATTTTAATAGAGAGAAAGAGCAAAGCCTTCAACAAACTTAATTTGTTCTGGAATCTAAGTGACAGGCTTAACAGGGGTGCCAAGTAATTCAGTATAATCAGCCCAGATAGGGGAATAAGAAACACAATTAAATGGACCAGGGAGCTTCTCCAGAGAGGCCATGAGGGGGTTTCCACCCCTGAGCGGCTATAAATCACTGTATCCTGCACCCTCTGAGTCCAGGTAAGATCTTGCATAGCCACAGGCAGCTTCTAGCCCCTGTCAAGTTCCCAGGAAGCCAGGGGGAGTGTTTTTGCAGATTCCATTTTAACATTTATAGAGTTCTTTTCCCAGGGTGCTGATCTTATTAAATTATGTACAAAATGATGGATAAGTCAGGTCAGCGTTGCCCATTAAAAGCATATTTGGGGACTCAGTCTCGATTGCCATCCTAGATACCCTGGCTGGTTTCTTGGTGTAGTTTAAAGATTATCCACTTGGGGGAGCTTTATGATTGAATTTTAAAATCCATATCAGATTTTTATATGCGATGTGAGATCCCTATGAATACCACCCCCCCACCCACTCCAGTGACAAGCTACTGAAGCAAGCAATGGTTGCAGAAATACAATGATAAATCAATGTGAGTGGTTTTACTTTATTGGCAATTTCTCCCTCTGGCTTTTGAAGTTATTCTTGATTTTTTTTAAAAGCTTCCCTTTCAAACTGAAATAGTTTAAAGATAAAATAAAGAGCAGCAGTACTTTCTGCTGTTTCTCGGATGAGTGTTCCGCGTATGTGTGCAGACATCAATGCATACTTAAATAAATGCTTGTCCCAGTTAATTTGAAATAGCCAAAGGACCAGAAAAATCTCCTTTGAAGTTTTATGAACATGGTCAATTGCAGAGAAGATGAAATCATGTAGCCAAATGTCTGAGCAGGGAATGCTGCTTTCCAGAGTATTCTCCTCCCCACTCTCCATCACTCTTTCTCTCTTTCACGTAGGTGGGACATAGAGAGGTCTAATGAAGGACAGTCCCTTGCTGCCTGGGCATATGTCCAGGTTCCAGATGGTCTTTGGGGTCTACCCAGATTTGGACAGTTTTGAAATAATGGAAAGCTAGTTAGGGTTCCTAATTAGGACATTTGCTAGAGAATGTTGTCACAATATGGACGCACTATTAACCCATTTTACTATGGAATAAAATGAAACCAATTATAAACCCACGTATACAAGTGTGACTCTATGTGCCCACCTGCCCGCACAGAGGGAGCGGGAAAGTGTTTCTCAGAGGGGGGTGGCTTGCTCATTGTCTGAAGCTTAGTGTTGTTTTGTTCCCTTCTTTTCTCCTCTTTGTCTTCTTTTGAGTTGTCAAGGCATTTATAGATTCTCCCCTCATTTACTTAGGGTTCAATTATTATATTAATATGGCTCTGCTATTTTGACAAAGCCTCTTTCTCATTTTTCCTTTTCTCTCTCCGGAAGAGGAAGGGAGGAATGCCAGAGGAGGGTCACCTTTCAGCCTTTTGTCCCTCCGGTGAAGGGCATCTCTGACTCCAAGCAGCTGCTGCTGGCCCAGCCTTCGCTTCCTTCGCTGCTCCCTCACCCCAGCGTGCTCAGGCTCACCTTCTCCTCCTCCCCTCACTGGGCAGCCTGGCCTGTCTCCACAGGAGCATCAGAGCATCCTGCTTTGTGGTCTGCGAGGACAAGTCTCAGGTACCTGCTCTAGTGGGGACCCCGCTCTCCTCCTCCCCTAAGTCACTTGTTCACCATCGTCATTGGTCACATCGATATGACTTCCACGGTCTGCTCAGTGGAGGAGAAATCTCGCTTCCTCAGGAACCCTGTTGCTCCCACCAGGAAGACTTTTCTCCAGGAGGAAAAAAAAATTGCTGCCCACTCCTATTTTTATTTTCTGGTCTTTGGCTTTAGCAGAGTGGGTTTCAAACTTTTCTTTGTTAACCATGGACTTTTTTTTTTTTTTTTTTTACGTAAATCATACATAGAAGCCCAGACCAGCCCTTGCCGGACTTCCGAGAGCTCTGTGGCAGGTTGTTTTCTGAGGCAGCTGAAACCATTTCTGCTGCTGTCTTATGCAGTTGGCCTCTGCTGCTTCTCCCATTCGGGGGTGGAATCAGTTTCTCCTCCCCCTGAATCTGGTGGCCCTTTCACTTGCTAAGACCGTCAGAATGGGGCGATGGGGTAGAAGCGGCGATGACCAGGTCCCAGCCCAGCTTTGAGCGGCCTCGCAGCTCCCACTTCCATTTTCACGGGTCCTTGCCCTAAGACAACCGGGTGAAGAAACTGCCCCTTCTGTCCTCTTGGGTCCTTCCCCTCAGCCCACCAGGGGAAGAGGCTGCTCTGCTCTGCCAGAGGACGAGAGCCAGTGGGGAAGAGAGCTCCTGAGTGCTGGACACACAAGGAAGCATCTCGAACCCTCTGGTCCAGGTGACTCCCCAGCTGATGGCAGGAGGATGAGTGAGCCCACCAGAAAAGCAGAGGAACCACCCAGCCAAGTGCAGAATCAAGAGAAATAGTCAATTCTTAGGATTTTAAGGCACTAAATTTGGGCTTAAATAGATGACTGAACTAGCCATAGAAATAGATGGCTGAAAGAGGCGCCCTTCAAGAAAATCATATGTGAAGTCTGCAGTGTGTGTATAAGCCAGCTTATTTTTAATTATGAAATCAGTTTCTGCACTATGACAGTGGAAACGGAGAAGAGACGGCTTCCAGCAGCCCCGTGTTGCTGCCTCCCCGCTTCTCCCTGCATGCCACACCACATCAAGGCTCAGCTTATTGTGTATGTGTCTACACCGTGAGCATTTTATAGATGCTTTGTGGAGGGCTTCACATAAAATTGGGCTTATGTTTACAAAGTCTTAATATCTCTTTCATCTCTTACGTTAGCCAAGAGATCCCTGTATCTAAGGGCACAGAAAGGTCCGTCTGCTCTGACGGCATCAGGGCGAGGATCTGGGCCCCCACAGCCCAGCCTAACCCCCCTCCCTTGCGGCACTGTGGATGGGAAGGACAGCAGCTGGGAAGGCTGCTGGCTGAGCACACTCCAGTGCCTGCTGGAAAACTCAAGAGTCATGAAGATCAGCCAAACCGACTAGGTAGATGTAAGGTACATATGGTACTTTTCTACTGCAAGTGTGTGATTTTTTAAATTCTAAGGAGATAGCTGCTAGGGCTACCGTTGCACATTAACTTATCCTTGAATGTTGGACTTGGTGTCCATTTTGCTAGTACTGCCTGGGTAATAATTGCCATATTCCGACTCCTTACTGTGTGTTGGGCTCTGTGCTAAGCACTTCACATACATTGTCTCATTGAGTTTTCCTAAAGACCCCGTGAGGCAGGTAAAGCAGTGAGGACTCACAGCCCAGAGACTTACCCAGCAGGGCTGGGGCACCACACAACTCCAGGGGGCACCATTCACATGGTTGTCTGTGCATGCGGTTCACATGGTGGCCCGACCCGAGGTAGCAGCCAAGGGGGTGCAGAGCTGGGATTTCAGACTCCCAAACCTGAGCACTTCATTTTATGTGACTTCACTAAAACTTTTCACTTCTCTAGGCTACTTTATTTCTTCTATCTCTAGCTCTGTGTCCCAGTGTCAGTCTGTCCAGCCACCTGTTCATCCATCTATCCATCGATGACCCATCCATTCATCCATCTGTCCTCTCACCCATTCGTGCCTCCTTCTCTCTGTCTACCACTCACCCAGTCGTCTGTTGAGTTGTGTCAGTGAAGGTAGTGAGTGTCAACAATTAAGGTCTGAATTTCCAGTATCTTGAAATATACATGGACACGTGAATTCTCTAATGTGCCTTCTTATTTTTAAGTTCATTTGAAAGGCAAACATTACTGAATGTTTAAAACAACCAGGAAAGAAAATCATTTTCTAGAAACCCATGTGTCCACAATACAGATTTCATATTGTGCCATATTTGCTTCAGATTTCTTTTGTCTGTTTTAAAAATGAACATAGAGTGGGGCGCCTGAGTGGCTCAGTGGGTTAAAGCCTCTGCCTTCGGCTCAGGTCATGATCCCGGGGTCCTGGGATCGAGCCCTGCATCGGGCTCTCTGCTCAGTGGGGAGCCTACTTCCTCCTCTCTCTCTGCCTGCCTCTCTGCCTACTTGTGATCTCAGTCTGTCAAATAAATAAAGTCTTAAAAAAAAAAGAATAGATGAACATTTAAAAAAAAAATGAACATAGAGTAATGAGAGTCAAAGCTCTGCCCCCCTCTTTCACTCCTTTCCCTCGCCTAAAGATGGCATGTCATACCTATGTCACACTCCCAGGCGTGATCCTGTGTATTTACCGCATCTGTGTGTGTCTGTAAATAATATTTAGTATTATTTTGAATTTTATAGTTTGCATTTACCATGGATATGCTTTTGCCCTTCAACACTGTGTTTTTTGAGATTTATTCATTTTGACATGTATACATCTAACTGATGAGCCGTTAAGTTGTTTTACTTCTTTTGCTATTACGAATGATGCTTTCCTGTTCCTTCCGCTTTCCTGTTCAAAATAGTCTTTGAAGTGGTTGTGGCTGTTTACCCCCAACAGCGCTCTACTGCAGTTTCTGTTTTCCCCCAGGCTCGCTACCGCCCGTGTTATCTAGTATGTATCAAATGGTATCTCATTTTTTATTTCCCTGAGCATCACTGCATAGTTTGGTAGGTCATTCAGATTTCCTTCTTGTGGAGTGCTTCCTCATAATATGCTTTGCCTATTTTTCTAATGGATAGTCTTTGCCTCTCTTATTGATTCATATGAAGTTTCTTGTTTCTGGTGTCGTTGTTGTTAAATCTTTTCTGGAAACAGATCCTCTGTCAGTTAATTGCATTGCAAGTACATTCTATGTCAATAAACACAGTTTGGCAAGCTCCATTCAGTCTCTTGTGACCGTGGGTCTTCTACGTCTCCTAGGTAAGCGTTCAGAATGTTGTAAGTCTTTACATATTACTGGTCGTTACCGATGACTAGGTCAGTCAGACATGGCCAGAAACCAACATGGTAAGGATTAAGGCATTGCTAATGACCTCATTTACCGGACCTGTATTTCTTTTCTCCTTAACCTGTGCCTATCAAAACCACACTCTAGCAGCTGCTAAGTCAGCACAAGGAACTAAAAAGGCTTGTTCCTGGTGGTAACCAATGAGTCAAATCAATGAAAGAGAATTAATTCACAATAAGTCTATCTTACCTAAAACAAGCCAATCCTAAGCATAAATAACCCACATTATAGTTCGTGTGTCCTGGAGAGAATAAGTTCATTTAATTGAATCTTCTCAGCCAGCTGCATGAACAGCTTCAGTAATGACCTGCAGGGTAGGTCGCGGAATCTGTATGTTAAAAAGCTGCTCCAAAAGATTATGATCTGTGGCCATATTTGGAAATCTCTGAATTAGGCCATCTGGTTTTCTGGGTACCACTCTGCCTTTACTGTGTGGCTACCTTCTCTGGAAGAGGGTATTTTTTCTGCAAGACGAGGCAGGAAGCAGATCCAGGGATGGAAAGAGCATCCCAAGGAAGAACAGGAGCTTCCTCCCTATCTCAGGTACCCCCTCCAGACTAGCTTCCTGCCTAAAAATCTGTCTGACTCCCACTGATTGCCATCAGGAATCTTCACAGCTCTTTCCGTCACTCTCGCCTAAATGAAACAAGCACAACAGAATACAATCCGTTGCACTTCCTCCAAAGGGAGACCAGAGGTGGGAGCTGGGGGATTGTTTTCTTACTGCTAACCTGGGCACTGGTCCCCTAATTCCCAAGATTTTTTATTTTGTTTTTAGAAATGTGCTCTAAATCCATTTAGAAGAACGGTCGCAGCCACTCAACCTTTTGGAACAGAACCTTTAAGACTTGGTGTGACTCTGTGTATTGCTAATGCTGTCGAGATGATCCTCCTCACTGGCCAGTTCCACAGTCAGGCAGAGGGAACCCCTGGGTAGGTCTGAGGGAGGATGTGACTAATAATATTGAGTCCTGCGATGCCTCCTGCTGGGCCTTTATTGCCTGCAAAGCTCTGTGACTTTCTGAATCAGTTGTTAGGACAGGGATGGACCCAGGATCTGTGCTGCGTAAGCTAAGGAAGCATTACATTGGAACAGGTTTTAAAGTTTCAGTTTAACAGAGTAACAGGACCATCCTAATCCTTGATTGCTTTAGTTCTCCCAGGAACACAGAAGCCTCCGAGGAGTCGGCCAGTTACATGGGACATGGGACAAGTAATCTGCCCTTCCTTCCTGCAAATCAGGTTTCCAGGAAGGTGAAGGGGTGCTTACACCCTTTCCGTGTTCTGCTCATACAGTCTAGTGCTATGGAGTCTGGCATCAGCTACGGAACAGACTCTTCACGGGGTTGCTTTAACTCTCAGACTAAGTCCATGGCCTTGATTGCATTACTTAGGAGCTGGTGCCGAGGTAGATGAAATGTCCTAGTTTCCTAGCTTACTTGGCTGTTTTTTCTCCCTTTTCTTCTTCTCTGTCTTCCTCTCTCAGTTCTTTCTATAGTCTCTTATGGAAAGAACCAGTGTTCAAATCCTATCACTTGCTAACTATGTGACCTCAGGCAAGTCCTTAACCTCCTAAAGCCCCAGTTTTCTCTTCTTTAAAATAGGAGGAATAATAGTGCCAGTCTCATAAGGTAGAATGAGGACTGATAATTTGTAGGGTCCAGTATAAATGAAAGTGTGGGGCCCTTTATTAAAAAATTACTAAGAATTTCAAAATGGTGATTGTAGAATGTGAAACCAAGTATGAGGCCCTTCTAAGCACAGGACCTTGTGTGACTGCGTAGGTTACACACCCGGGAAACCATGGAATCAATGAGATAAGTAATATTACTATTACTCCTGTTGGTTTGTGTCTTCTGTTTCCTTTTCATGCTCTTTGCCATGGAAAGAGCATGCCTTTTCCATGTTTGCCAGGAATAGCCAAACATGCCCTCCATTGAAATACGCGCGTGTACTCGTTATCATTTGTTCTTAGGGCCCCTTAAGTCTGTTGCATTTGCTTTTCTTTTTTTCTTTGCTTGAACCTAATAACAGAAAGCATTAGGTATAAGGTTCTGATTTCATTCAGAATGCCTCTGTTTGTATATTCCTCTTTTCCTCTGTCCTTCTCCATGCTTGCATCCGAGTGTAATCACACCCACTACTTTTGTATCCTCCTTATTTCCATGTGCGTCCGTGGTTTTCCTAAGTTTTTAAAAAGAAAATCATGAAATCAGAGAGGGAGACAAACCAAAAGAGACTCTTAACCATAGGAAATAAACTGAGGGTTGCTCTGGGGGAGGTGGGTGGGGAGATGGGGTGGCTGGGTGATGGGCATTAAGGAAGGCACGTGATGTAATGAGCACTGGGTGTTGTATACAACTGATGAGTCACTGACCTCTGCCCCTGAAACTAATAATACACTACACTATTCGTTAATTGAATTTAAGTAAAATAAAATAAAATTTAAAAAAATAAAAAGAAAGTCACTTTAAAAATTAATGAGAGGTTAATTCACTGTTAACAATTAAAACAGATGCTCAAGAAGGAGACTGGGGCTAGCAAGGGAGGAAATGGGATGCAATCAAGAACTGGAGAGCAAGACAGAAGAGATTTCGAGGGCTTGAGTGTTTTGGTGACTGGGGTTTGGTTCGTAATAATTGCAGCTGATATGCTGTGCTGAGTGCGTTCCAGAGTTCATCTCATTTGATCCTTGCAATAACCTGAGAAGGGTAGATGGGGTTGTTGTCTCTAGTAAACAGGAAAGAAACAGAGGCATTGCGGTCAAGTAACTTGACTTAGGTCACAGAGCTAGTCAGTGTTGGCTCCCAATAGGAACTACTGAGGCAGAGAAGCGCACACGGAGCTGTGTGTGTTTTGTTGTGGTGGCTGTTAACTGTGACCGCAGCGTGTTGAAGTCCATCCTCGTCCTTTTGTCATTTCACCCCTACGTAGTTCATTATGCATTTCTAGAAAATATAAATATTTTCTTATGGAACTGTAGTCCCGTAATGATACTTGATGAAATTAGTAGTAATTCTTTGGTATTACATGTAACCCAATCATATTCAGATTCCGTTGATTGTCCCCAAAACGTAATTTTTAAATCTTGATCCATACACACTAGGATGCAAATAAGGATCTCTGTATTGCCGTGGTTGTTATATTTCTTAACTTTATTTTCATCTAGAGCAGACTCATCTTTGAAAAAAAATGCCATTCACTGAAAAAGCCTAGTCAGCTGTCCCATAGGAGTCCCCAATTGGGGTTTGTCTGTTTGCTCCTCCCTGATATTACCTGACTTGCAGAACTTGTTTTTTTAATTCCTACACTATATGTCGCGTCTCTTCGAGGTGTTGTTCTGGGTCATGGGAAAATTAGTCTCCTTTTTTAAATCTCTTTGAAAGATATCAAAAAAGATTAAATTTGTTTCTCAGCGCTTTTCCTTTGGATTTTTGGATTTGTTTTTAAGTATCAGTCTCCTATTTCCCCTAGGGATGGTCATCATTTAACTCTTTTCTCTGCTGTTTTATGTACAGCTTTTCCCTTCTTTAAAAATGCTTTAGGGAACATCTTTGCAAATACAATACTTTTATTTTATTTTATTTTATTTTATTTTAAGATTTTATTTATTTGACACAGAGAGACAGTGAGAGAGGGAACACAAGCAGAGGGAGTGGGAGAGGGAGAAGTAGTCTCCCTGCTGAGCAAGGAGCCCCATGCGGGGCTCCATCCCAGGACCCTGGGATCATGACCTGAGCCGAAGGCAGACGCTTAAAGATTAAGCTGCCCAGGTGCCCCAAATATAATATTTTTACCATTTCATTAAAATACTTTTTGTCATTTTTAACCCAGGGTTAGGGTGTCAAAAGTTATGATCATTTTAGTGGTTCAGAAAATTACTTTCCATAGGAATTTTTTTTTTTTACATTAAAAAATTGAAACTTAAGGTTTCTCAGATTCAGTTGGAAGATCCCAGGGGTTCTCTGGGTAACCACAGACTCAGGGGTGAATGTATAATTGAAGATTTGTCCCTACATCTTTCCTAATATTTTTCAAAGAAAAGACAAAAGAGATTGCATTGCATGACCCACAGCAACATGTCCAAGAGAGGCAACATACAGTGTAGGGTTGAAATGAAGATAATTGAAGTATTGTCCAGACATACTGGCTTAGTATGTCCCATCGTTGTAATTTTGGGCTCATTTCAGTACAACTTTTTTTTTTTTTTAAGATTTTATTTATTTATTTGACAGAGATCACAAGTAGGCAGAGAGGCAGGCAGAGAGAGATTGAGGAGGAAGCAGGCTCCTTGATGAGCAGAGAGCCGGATGCAAGGCTCAATCCCAGGACCCTGGGATCATTATCTGAGCCGAAGGCAGAGGCTTTACCCCACTGAGCCACCCAGGCACCCCTCAGTACACCTTTTTTAAGGATTTTATTTTTAAGTAATCTCCACACCCAACATGGGGCTTGAACCCACAACCCCAAAGTCAAGAGTCTCTTGCTCCACCAACTGAGCCAGCCAGGTGCCCAGTACACTTGTTTTTAAAGGAGATTTTGTTTTGGTATGATCTAGTGGGTTCTAGGTTGGTTGTCCCAATGGATTCTACCAAGAAGCAATCCATTTCAAAAAGATTCTTCGTCTGTTTAGGTATCTAAAGCAAAGTAAAAACAAGAAATGAAAAATCCCAGTATATGCGGTCTGTTACATCCCAGATGGTTGGTTTTTGTTGTTTTGCTTTTTTCATTAGATGAAGTTTTGCAGTTGTCTTTTGTAGAGAATCCTTTATTATGTTTAGGCATTAAAAATATATTACAGTGCTGATTTCATAGAGAGGATACAGTAATTAGAATATCAGCCTTCCTGATTCTCTCACATCCTCATGTCTGCCTTCTTACCTAAGTCTGTAGCATCTTTACCTCGTTCATGTGACTCTTGTTGGCGGTATTAATTAGAGATCACTTAAGCTGCTGTAACAAAGATCCTCTAAAAGTACAGTGGTTTAAATAATGTAGAAACTGACGACTTTCCTCTCATATAACAATTCCAAGGTGGTCCAGGTAAATGGGACAGCTCTGCTCTATGTCATTCAGGAACTTGGGCTCTTCCAAGCTTTTAAATCTGTTATCCCCTAGGATCTAGCTTGATCCTTGATATTGTGAGTTCCAGTTCATGTGCATGAGAGAGAGGAAGTCTGGGGTCAGGGAATTTCTTTTGTCTTAGAAGTTGCCCATGTTATTTCCACTCATATTCCTATAATAAGAACTTTGTCAAATGGCCACACCTAAGTGCAGAAGAAGCTTAGCAGTGTAGTTTTTGGTGAGGCACACATGTGCCCAGGAAGAAGAGGAGAATAGACTTTGGTGGGCAAGTAGCTGTGTGTGACATATTATTTATGACAATGGGTTCTAGAGTCAGACAGACATGAGTTCCAGTCTTGGCTCTGCCGCTCACCGTCAAGGTGACTTAGAACAAATAATTTATCTTCTTGATTTTTCTCATTAGAAAAATAGAGACGATAACTTCTATTTTCTTGGGGTTGTTATGAGAATCAAGTTGAATGAGCAAGTTCATGCAAAGTGCTTAAGAAAAAAAGCACTGGTTGGTAAGAGCACAGAATTGGAATCAAACTGGTTGAGTTAAAATCCAGATTCTGCCTTTGCTGGCTGTGTGGCTTTAGAGAAATTATACAAAATTGCCTGAGATCCACTTTTTTCGTCTATAAAATGGAGATATTATTAGTACCTACCCATTGAAAAATGTGAACAGAAAATTTTCCAATGAAGACACCCACATGGCCAACAGACACATGAAAAGATGCTCAACATTACTCATCATCAGGGAAATACAAATCAAAACCACAATGACATACCACATCTTATCTATCAGAATGGCTAAAATTAACAACTCAGGAAACAACAGGTGTTGGCGAGGATGTTGTGAAAGGGGCATCCCCTCAACGCTGTTGGTGGGAACACAAACTGGTGCAGGCGCTCTGGAAAACAGTGTGGAGGTTCCTCCAAAAGTTAAAAATATAACTATCCTACAACCCAGCCACTGCTGTACTAGGTACTTAAAGGTTGCAAAAATGCTGAGTCAGAGGGGCACATGCACCCTAATATTTATAGCAGCACTATCAACAATTGCCAAATTGTGGAAAGAACCCAAATGTCCATTGACTGATGAATGGAAAAAGATGTGGTGTGTACACACACACACACACACACACACACACACACGTGCGCGTGTGTGCATACACGATGGAATATTACCCAGCCATCAAAAAGAATGATGTGGATGTGGATGGAACTAGAGTGTATTATGCTGAGAAAAATAAGCCAGTCAGAGAAAGACGAACATATGATTTCACTCATATGTGGAATTTAAGAAACGAAACAGATGAAATTAGGGGAAGGGAAGGAAAAATGAAATAAGATAAAAACAGAGAGGGAAGTAAAGCATAAGAGACTCTTAAATATAACAAACAGGATTTCTGGAGAGGAGGTGGGTAGGGGGATGGGCTTAAACAGGTGATGGGCATTAAAGAGGACACTTGTTGAGATGAGCACTGGGTGTTGTATGTGGGTGATGATTCTGCTCCTGAAACCAGTGCTGCACTGTATGTTAACTAACTTGAATTTAAGTTAAGATGAAAAAAAAAAAGAAAGAAAGGATTCAGTGAGGTCCTCCATGCTGGATTTATTAAATGATTTATTCAAACTCGATAAATCATGATGGTCTTCTTATAGTTATTACTGTGTCTGTAAAAGAAGTAGTAAATTTTCATGGTGTAAGCATGCATCTGTCATGAGTTGTTGCGTTCTCTTAAGTCTCCTATTAGTGCTTTGGTCCTGCATCCTGTTAATAGGTTTCTGTGTTCAGATTGTATACTGGTTCCTGTTTGATTTCTTTGGGAAGCATCTACTGATGACTTTCTAGTCTAAATCACATAGACTAGGCTAGTGAGTGTGACCTCTATAGCTTGTTTCAGAAGTTGAGTACATTTGTTTACATAATGGCCTCAATCCCCTGCAGCCTTTTGAATGGATCAAGCTGGCCAGAAGAAGTCTCTCTGTGGATAGCTAGGCAATGAAATAAAAATGGAAAACACAGGGATGATACAGGGCTGCTTTAATCTCAGGGTATCTCTCTCTTGTATCATTGCAATGACCCTGGATTATATTTTTCAGGTCTAAGTTTGGGATATATTTATAGAATTCTGCTTCCCTGGTTTCATGCAGGTAACCTTAAGCCCACAGTTGCTTCTCTTCTCTTCCAGGGACCCCTCCCTGATTCCCATATAACTGCAGGGACACTTCCCTCTTGCTCCCCACTACTTACAGAGCTGACACGCTGCTGTGTGTTACCATTGTGCTATCCCAAGTACGTGACATTCAGCCTGGCGCCAATGACATGAAATGAGGGGTTATGTATGCCTTTTTCAAACTTGAGACTAGCAAAAGACAAAACCCCCTTTTGTTTGAAACCATTGGAAGTGTAGTTTTGAGTTCTCGTTCTTTTAGAGAAACTGTGGGGTGGGCCCTTTTCTTCCCTACACCCCCATCCACTGGCTGCTGTAGTTTTGCATGGAGTAATTGAGCAAATGAAATACCAAACCTATAAAAGGTAGCATTATCAAAGTGAATGAACGAACGCTTACCTAGCAGAACTGCAAGACATGGAAAAATGGGAAGACAAGTTAATGATCTAGAAATTGTATAGCTTTGCTGTCTTAGAATCATGGCAAATGGAACATATGGCATTGGGTCATTTTTTGCATTGATATGAAAAGAAAATGAGTTTATTTTACAAATAAATGGAGTTTGTGTTTCTGTTTGCTATTCATGACTGTAATGTTTACTTCTCTTGAAATAGAAATATGTCACCTAAATATTAAATATAGAGAAAGATTTTTTCAGCTATTAATGAAGAATTTTTTCTTTACATGCCATGACTTCATCCACTTCAATAAACATTTTATGCTTTTTTCTTCATTTGCTATTACGTTGTCTGATGAGGCTGTCTGTGAACAGAGGCATCTTAAGAAAAAAAAGGTGGGGGGGATTGGTGAAAAGACAGACATGTTAAAATTGTTATTTGCATGAGTAAAAGAATTTCAGATTAAGGCCTAGAATCAATTTACTTCATTTTCTCATGGATTTTAAGATATAACAGTATTTCTGTTTCCTATTTTGAAATTCAGAATAGCCCCAGAATTCCATTAAGGTTGCCATTAAAAATTTACCACATTTATTGTAATTGTAGTGAACATTTAGTATTTTTTTTTATCTCCACAGCATCCCTTACTTCAGAAGCCTTCTTCTTTTTTTTTTTTTATTTTAATTTTGTTTTTTATAAACATATAATATATTTTTATCCCCAGGGGTACAGGTCTGTGAATCGCCAGGTTTACACACTTCACAGCACTCACCATAGCACATACCCTCCCCAATGTCCATAACCCCCCCCAACCCCCCTCCCCCAATCAACCCTCAGTTTGTTTTGTGAGATTAAGAGTCACTTATGAGAAGCCTTCTTTTCCTTGTAGAAACGACCCCTGCCCTATTCTCAGTTCATGTGACCCAAGCCTGGCCAATCAAAGTCCCCAAGTTAGTCCAAGTCAGTTATAAGACTTTAGAGAAAAAGGAGTTCTCTGCCCATTGAAATTGCTGGTCGAGATGCAATAGGAAGCTGGCACAGGTGATCTAGGCTTCTGCATGGTGAGAGTCTCCTGAGACTGAAGCCAGCTCAGAGAAAATTGACCCAAGAGATGGAACAAGATTTCTGGCCATATTTTTTTGAATACCCATGCTTGAAGTGATATTTATAACTTACTACTGAATTTCTTATTTTCCCCCTCAAAATATTCTGAGTTGGTTTCATCCACTTAGAGTTGGAAGAGTTCTGGCCGATACGGTCATCATCATTTTCCTCAGGGTGTGTTTTGTTCAACACTTGGATCACTGCATATTAATCACTTCACATATAATAGGAAGAGAGAGAATTCATTGAACAGTAAAATTAGCAGGATCATGTGACAGCTTTCTACCCAGTGCAGAACTCCCTTCCTCAGGATTCTTCATTGATAGTCATGCTAGAATCAAAATCACTTTGTTTCTTCAAGGATTTCAAGACACACTAGTTATTTGTTTTCTATTCTGAGTTTCAAAATAAGTCCTGAATTCCATTATGGTCTTTACTTTAAAAAGTACACCCAATTCACCATGCAAGATAGCTTACTATCTTACAAAGTAGTGCATTCCAATTTGGAAGTTCTAATTCTCAGAAGGTTTTTTCTTCTATTGAGTTGAAAAAGGTTTTATACTTATTTCACCCATTGGTCCCAATTCTGCTTGAAACCACACAGATCGAAGCAAAATCCCCCTTCTACAAGATAATGCTTCAGATATTTGAAATACCAGTCTTATCTCTGCTCTGTCTTCTTTGCTCCCAGCTATATAAGTGCAGTTTCTTCTCCCATCCTTCATGAAATGGAGATGTCCAGACCATCATGGTTTCCCTCGCCTCAATTTCTATTTGTTAAGTGTTCCTTTGATATGGGATCAGCACTGAGTTGGCACCCTTTGTTTTCCTCTAGATGCTTATTTGAGTGCAGTCTTATACTGAATTATATTTTGGGGCTTCTGTTTCCCACTTGCAGTTTCTGATTTATAATAAGCTTGCTTGCTGTGACCTAGTACTCTCTTTCCCTCCCCATTTTTTTTTTTTTTTTTTTTTTTTTTTTGGTCCAAACAGTTTTTAAGCCAGGTCTGTGTTTGAGTTTTGATTATTTGAATCTGTACTAGGTTTTTACAAACAATCATAAGCTTTCCTTTCCTAAATATCCAGCACCATGTGAAGGGTATCGTTTTGCCCATGTGTTTCTGCCTCATTTGTGACCTCCATTGTGTGGAATGTTGGAAGAATTCAAACGTTGACACTTGGGCTACTAAAATAGCCCGCTGACTAGATAAGAGTATTCATTTGATCAATTAGGAGCTATGTTCAGATCTGTGGGTAAGAAAGACTCTAAAAGAATGGCTTAACTACAAATAAGGTCATGTGGAGAGAGCTGGGATGATGTTTGCCTAAAGACATTAAGGACTCAGGCACCTTCTGTGTTAGGTTCCACCCCCGCAATGTCTGGCATCTGCGCTCTCAACGTTGCCTTCTAGTCCAAGATTGTGCTTTCTAACATCCTGTCACATATATATCCCATATATTCCAGATGGTAGGAGGGACAAAAGGTTGCTTTTCCCAATAAAATAAGCTCCTATTAAAGAGTTCCCCCAAGTCCCCACAATCTTTTGTTTCTATTTCATTGGCTAGTATTAAATCATGTGGGCATAACTAGCTGCAAGGGAAGTTGGGAAGTAGGACCTTTATTCTGGGTGGCAGCATAAACAACCAAAAATTGGGATTCTGCTACTAATAAAGGAAAATGGATATTTTGGAGACCACCAGCCCCATTCATGGGAAGCCATATTGAAATATTTTTCTTCTGGCTGTGGAAGGAAAAAGTAAAGAAAAGATCTACTTAATTTGGATAATGTCTTTCCTCACTTTTGGATGGCCTTTGGGTTTGGAATGCTTATTTTCCTCTCCAGGAATTTTTCTGAAGGCCTGTGTGGAAGGTCACAATTCACTTGTTTTGCATTCCTTCCTCCTCCCCTCCTGGCTGCCTAATTTAGCGTGAATCTGCAGACTGTGGGATGGCAAAGATGAAAATTGGTGGAGCCCAGGACATGTTTTAATTAAATCCAACCCTGCCTTTTTTTTTTTTTTAAAGATTTTATTTATTTATTTGAGAGAGAGTGAGAGCATGAGTGCACAAGTGGAGGGCAAAGGCAGAGGGAGAGAGAGAATCTCAAGCAGACTTCATGCTGAGCCCAGAGCCTGACACAGAGCTCAGTCCCACTACCCTCTCATGATCTGAGCTGAAAGTAAGAGTCAGACATTCAACCGACTGAGCCACCTGGGAGCTGCCTGCCAATCCCTTTTTTAGTACAGTTAAGAGTGAGCTCTAGTCTTTCCTTCTCTCATAGAACTGTGGAAGTAATTAAACTTGACATAATCTTTAGCACACAATGCTTGCTTGGATAGCTTTGATATGCACAACTTTCAGTTACCCTGGTTTGCAGAAGACCAGTCTCCTAATGATACCATTCTAATTTTGGTTACCAAATGTAGTAACAGAAAAGTAGCATAAAGTACCAGAAACTGTGCTGCTAGCTCTTTAGTCCATAAATCATTGTGTGAGTGACAGATGCTCATGATCAGTGACCAGTCATGTCACCATCTCTAGTCTATCAGTGAATGGTCACTGTGCGCATGTTATTCAGCTCAGAAACAGACAGCAAAGTATGTATTTGTGTTTCCTCCTTGTTCCCCGGTGATAAACCCATGTGACAGTTTATGAATAGGGACAATCAGAAAGAGAACTGGCCAACAAAAGTGAAAGTGCAGCAAAGAAATAAAAGTGATAATGCTGCGAGTGAAGTTGGAATCAAACATAAATGGAACAGAGAATAAATAGCTGATGTGGGCATGTTGACACTGTTGCCTTTTGAAAGACGAGCAGTCAGAGGAACTTAGTGGAGGCAAATGTATTGACATAAGGGAGGAAAGCAGGTGTGATGACAGGATAAAAATGTCCCAGAGGAGAGGACACCAGCAAAAACTTCACATAAACGGAGCTCTTGGAGATATTTCATGACATTGAAAATACAAGCAAGGGATAAAAGTTTGTAAGCAGAGGCAAACTTAGAAAGGAAGGAGACAATTCGCTGAGGCACAGAAAAGAAGCTCACTCCATAGTATGAGTTATATGATGACAAGAAGGCAAGCACTGTTGAAACGAATCTTGATTTTTTTTTTTTTTACAAATAAATAAACCACTTTATTTTCAATGTTTCTAGTATTTTGGTGTACTAAGTAAGCAACACCCCCCCTTTTCCTTTACATTTATAAACAATAGTGAGAAGAATTTTAATGTTTTGACAAAATTTTTTGGAGGTCATGGGACAAGTGTAATGTTTTCCATTCACAGTCTTACACAGTCTCACCCCGCATGCTCATTTTAATTGCCCTGCACTTGCCGTGAGGGCTGCCTGTAGTTCACTCTAATATCCACAACAATTTTACAACTTAGGCAAGTATTATCACCCCCGTTTCTTCCACTCATTCATTCATTCTTTAAATGAATGTCACAGAATGAATGAATATAAATGAATGTCCCAGAGATCATGCAGGTTCCGCATTACATAGTTGAATAACGGGCAGGACTTGAACCATGATAATTTCCCTTTAAATTCATTGCTTCTTACAGCCCCACTACCATGATACCTATATTCTTTCCAAATAATCTCATTAATATGTGAGGTATGAAGAGGAAAAATGTTCTAAATGTAGAGTCCTCTCAAATCTAATGTGTCCCGTGTCAGAATTCTCTGACTGGTGGATTAGTAATCATTCTTGGGTTGCAAGCAACAGAGACTGAGTCGAACGTGGTAGATTACTACAATACTGGTCCCCAGTGAATCCCGTCTCCCTGCGGCCACTTTTCTTGGCAAGGTTTCTTTGCCACTTCTCCTTCCCATTAACAGATGAATTCCCTTCTCCCACCCCTGGAATTTGGGCTGGTTTTAAACTACCTTTGATCAATAGAATGTGCTGGAAGGGAAGTTTCATCTTCTGCTTTTGTTCTCTTGGAACGTTTCTACATCATTTAAAGAAGCCCAGTTTAGGCTATTGGAACATGAGAGAAAACATGGAGAACGAGGTGTTCCAGCTCATGGCTCCTGCCAGTTTCCAATAAGCGAGTGAGGGAGGCAGTCTGAGATCAGTCAGCCCCTGACAGATGTGCCTACTGACTGGAGATCAGTTCCATTCCTAAACCCAGCTGACACAGAGCAGAGACACACCATCCCAGCTGAGCCCTATCCAGATTGCTAATCTACAGAATTGTGAGTAAATAACTGGTTGTTATTTTAAGGCAGTAAAAGTTTTGGAGTACATTATTAGACAGCAAACCACTAACCAGTAGAAACAGGATATATTGGAAGGATATGGGATTGTTTGTAGGATTCAAGAAATCCTTGTAGCAGGAATTACTCAACAGTCTTGCCTGGGTATCGCTTATAGAGTGAATGAACTCTAGCTGTTGCTTCTGTTCTTGCGTTGTTCTGCTAAAGATTCAGAGTCCTGAGAGAGAAAATTTGATGGGTCACATGCCTATCTTATGGGTGGATTGACTGATGAAAGGAGAATCTGCAGAAGGAACTTCTGGTTTCCTTTAATCTCCTGTAGTTGGGGAGGCAAATACTGGAACTTGTCCCCCCAAAGTTGTACACAGATACTACCACCAAAAGAAATCAGGGTGGAGAAGGAATGAAAGATGGACATCTTCAAAATGACACTGCCCACTCCAGTTACTTCTCTTTCTTGATAAGGATTCAAAAGCATTTAAGCTATATAGTTTGTTATTTCATGGCAAATAAATTTGTGGGAAATCAAAGGAAATTTATATACACATAACAGGTACATAAGTTAGTATATGGAGAAAAATTGCATATTGAACTCAGGAAGTTGAAGGTCCAAAGGACTTTGGAGGGGCACCTAGGTGCCTCAGTTGGTTAAGCATTTGCCTTTGGCTAAGGTCATGGTCTTGGGGTCCTGGGATCAAGTCCCACATTGGGCTCCTTGCTTAGTGGAGAGCCTGCTTCTCCCTCTGCCTTTCACTACCCCTGCTTGTGTGCGTGCTCTTTCTCTCTCTGACAAATAAATAAATTAAAAAATCTTAAAAAAAAAAAAAAGGACTTCAAAGCTCATCAAGGCCAAGAACCTCATTTTATAAATAAGACTGAATCAAAGGTGATTGAGCCAAGGGTACATTAAGTTTGTGACAAAATCAGGACTAGAACTTGGATCTCCACCCCCCCCAACTGTCCATAGCCTTAATTTTATAGGGAATGGACAAAAAATTGACCTGATATGTTTGAAATTCGCATATTACCTTCCTTTTGGGTATTCTCATAGCAGGGAGTCTGGGAGGCCTCTCTGACCATGTGTGACATCTTCCTTATCTTTCCTCCCAATAAAATACCCATCATCTCTTTTCTACTCCCAAACACATTCAGAGGTACTCAGGCCAATATTGCTCTGGGCCAGCCTACACCCGAAAAATCAGATGAGGTGGATGTTGCAAGATCCAACCCAGTGGGTACGTGAATCAGAACCACATTGTCGGGCTAAGATTCAAACACTCTTAGAACTTCGGTTTGGTGATGGCTATACATTGTATTTTTCCTTTGTTTGAAATAGCTTGGTTTTGGGTTTTTTTTTTTTTTTTTTTTTGAAGATCATTTAGGTAAAAATAGCATCTTTGTATTCTTGTCTGATTCTGATGCATACTGTTCCTTTAAAGTCCTAATCCTGTGAGACCTGTGGATTAGACTGGATCATCGGGGATTATGGCCTCAGGAGAAACAGCTCATTGGAGCTACCAATGAGCTACCAAGGAGAAAAGACCCTGATTATTATTAATGAAAAACTGTTGCACAAAAACAAAACAAAGTAAAATAACAACAATAAAAAAACAAGGGCAAGAACACAGAAGAGGAAAATTTTTATGAAATAGAGTTTAAAGAATATTTAGATCTTTGGTGTGGGAGAAAAACATAACAAATTGGTGATAGTAGATGCCTCTGGAAAGAGGAGTGAATGGTGGGAGATCTAGGTAGGAGAGACACTTTTCTATTTTGAACCATGTCTTCGAAGCCTTACCAAAATAATGAAAGGAAAACAACAAAATAAGTGCTATAAACTGTTCCTTGACCAGAAGTCTGTGTTTTGCTTTGAGAACTTCCACTGTTTTTTAATGCATCAAGCAAATTTTGGTGAACGAGTTATAAAGACATCTCCCTTAGCCTTATTCTCTTGACTTAAGTAATACTGGGTTTTCTTTAGCTAAAATTTCAATTGTTGCTAGCCTTAAGGGATTTTTTTTCCACCCAATACATCTTATCTCAGTATTTTCTGTCTTGGTATTTGTTGATTTTTATCATCCTAAACATTCAACACATTAGTAATACTCCGTTTTCCATCTTTCTAGTCTTCTTGCCCAATAATTGATATTTGGAAAATAGCTCCCAACCCACCTTATTTTCATGACATTTCTCTTATCCCCTTAAAATGTGGTCCTTTCATTAATGGACCAATTTTATTCACCCAAAAGATGGATTATTGTGCCATTTGCTGGCTGTTTCAGTGTGTAACCGATTAAATCGGGGTTGGTAACTAAAGGTTTCACATTGGCATATAGGGAGATAGCAGTTCTCAGCGGGTACATCTTAATGGAGATTTTTTCCATTTTGAAAGACATGTTTTTTTGACGGCTCTGCCATGGTTTTGCCTCCTCTGGAAATAATACCAGAGTTGCTGTTATTTGTGATAGGAGAGAGACTGTAGAAAGAAAGGATGTTGGCTTCAAGGTAAAGGTTTTGGCAGATCCAGTGCCATCTCATTGGTTACAAAGCCTTTCTGGAAAGCGTGCAATTATTCAGCTTGTACAGCACAATTAAGTAAACAATTCATTTAGTCTCTCTATTGATACTCCATTGCAGAGGGACTGGGGTGGCTCAGGAGATTGGAAATGGGAGCTGGAGCTTTTTCCCTCGACGTAGGTGGTTTGGATTTGTTCCTTAGGGTAGTGACCACATAGTGTCTCCATCTGATGGCTGTGCAGTGACCCATGGGAAACAGATTGGTGGTTTCAGGCCCATGGAGAGGCGGTCACATCTCAACATCCAGGATCCCAGCTGGCAGAAATATGTGAGGATTATACTGACATGATTCTATTCAGTTTGTGCTTTAGTGAAATTTATATGGTGGAAATCCTACTTGCAGGAAAGTGAGCTTTAGAATCTCTTCATAAAACTCGGAAGGAAGGTATCGCAGCCTTCCACATTTGTCCGATGATTAGCATACTTGGCCTGTTTATTTTGGTTTTGAGCTTTCAAGATTTTTTAGGGTCGTAAGACTTCTCCCACATTTGTGAATGTCGAGGATAATGTATGTATTCACAGCTAGTACAGACTTCCTGAAGAAACACAGGACTTGGGTACAGGATTCTCTTTTCATGTATTTGTAAATTGTGGCACATCTTGGGACTTTTAGACTGAGTGAGGCTTCCTGAAATGAAACAGATATGCTTATAAATTATAAAGATGTGCTTATAAAGTACCATTCAGACCTAAGATATTTTTTAACCTAGGTCTGGGGGCCATGTTGATTGGCCCACTGTTCTACCTCCAGATTTTCCCTTTCCAATTCTAATATTTCATGACCTTTTCTACACACACATGCACACACATACAAAAATTACTACTTATGTTACTTGTTCTAGTTGGAGGAAGGAACCCACGCCTGGACCTCTGGTAGATAAGCTTTTCAAAACCGAATGCCGTACCAAAAAAAAAAGGAATACATATGTGTAAAGTCCTAGGGTGCCATAGTTGCCAGTAACATCTGCATAACCCTGTGATACCACAGACAGTTGCCATTTATCTCAAGATTCTTTGAAGACTCAGAGTTAACCGCAGTGTTGAGCAGGTGAAGTATTAATAAAAAATGGGTAATAAAATTCTCTTTAGCGCTTGGGAGGAAGACATGGGCCCATGCAGAGGAAAGTCTTGCCTCTTCTTTTGCCCCAGCTCACCTATCCCTAATATTTTGCTGTGGTGTAAGGGTTTTCCTAAGGCTTGGATGCCTCTTGGTGAGGACATCAGCTAGGTCTAAGATTTCTGGAATTTGATTTGTCAATGTCAGGCATCATCTTTCAGATGCAACGTGCCGTCAGATGCCCCCTCCCTGCAGGCCCCAGCACTTCAACGCGTCCCTTTCCCACGTGTGCGACAAGAAGAAAAGATGGAGGAGGCCACAGGTGAGAGTTAGTGTAGCCGAAGTTGGGAACGAGCCTCTCTGTTACCAACCATGATTCGTGTCCTTCCGAGGAGCCGACCTCGTGGGGGCGTTGCTGGAGGGCGGCCCGTGATTGGCCATCTGACGGACTACTTCCGTGTTGGGCCACATTGCATGTCAGATCAGTGCGCACCCACTGGGTCTGGTCTAGGCAGTGGGGTAGAGTGGTGGGGCTGATGGGCGAGTCCAAGTGGGGAATGTGCCTCCGTGGAAGGGATATTCGCCTAGTTGTAGCTAGTGGTGGTATTTATTTCTCTATGTTAATGATAATGATGGACCCTAATTCTCTTTTGGGTCCCCGTGAGTAGTAGACTACTACGATGAGACTATTTTTAAAACCCCTTGCTTTCTTGGCAGAAAAATGGATCATGCTGGAGAAAGGCATGGGAAAAATAGCAGGCTTGGGCCTTTCATCTTCTCCCTTTCCCTTTTCTGCCCAGCCTGATGGTGTCAGGGGCCCACGAATCCCTTGGGCGTGGGCAGAGCCACTCTGCGTAGGTCCTGAGAGAGTTTGGGCATGTGGTGGAGTTGAATTTGTGACAGCTGTCTTTGTTTATGACATGCTTAAAATGTCAGGGTTTGCTTTATTTTGTTGCTTGATTTAAGTTTATTATTTAAACTTCAAGGTATCACTTAAATACAGAACTGAATTGGAAGAGGGTTAAGTTGGATCTTTTCACTGACAAGAAAATTATCAAGTTATATCTTCATCACTGAATTACAGAAACACAGTTGGATTTTTTTTTTTTTAATTCCTTTGGTGAAGATTAATTCTTTTTGAAAATTATTTGAGAAGAATCTTGTGGGAGTTTATAGAACTGATTCACTCGCTTTCAGGGAGACTGATTTGACTTTTCTCTCCTGAGGTTGGCAGTAAATGCTTTTTTTCAGTTTAGAGGAGAAAGGCTTTATAGCCTCCTCTTTTCCATGACTCATAACTCTCTGAGCAGTCACATTGGGCTTTACAATGAGGGGTGAAATGAGAGTTTGGGGAAAAGTGTTACCTGAATTGAGCCAGCCATTTTGAGTGCAGAGCATGATATAAAGAAAGAGGGGCGATTGATCTTTCCTTTCCAAACTTCAAATCTGCAGTGTGCCCAGGCTCTAAGAACTAACTTTCCTGTTAAGAGGGAAAAAAATTTTTTTTTGGTGGATATCTTAAACAGAATTAATTCTGGCTTTAAAGCTTTCATACAGACATTTTCAACTTGCATAGGCTATCCATAATTTCAGGAAAAGTGGGTAGCTTCAGGCTAGATTGTTTTCTCTGTTGGTGGGTATAAATGTGTATGGAAGCTATTTGTTTCTCATGTAAAATTGGATCTGTTGACATAAGCATTTTTTTTTAAAGCTTGGAGATGTAAGTCTGCATGAAAGACTTCACTCAAAGTTGTCCTCCTGAGAACTTGAATTTAGTCAAACATGTTGCTGTGAGATGAGTCACAATTTGAAATATTTTACATAGATTTCTCTGAATTTTGTGTCAGAATGGGTTTGTAAAGGAGAGTTAAAAGCAAATGTCAGTAGATTGAGGAGCAAAATGGAATGCCTCTAGTGTTGAAATGTCATTATTTGGGAGGGGAATATCCCAGCTAAAATAATGATATTTTGCATTTATCATCTTCTCTCTTTTCATTTGTTACCTCTTTCTGAATTCACAATCTGTTCCTTTCTTCATATAGGAAAAGAACTAGAACTGGACCACTAGAAAAATGTAAAATCCAAAAAAATCTATCCTTAGGCTTAGGAAATTAAAATATTAAAAATTTCACACAGATTTCATTGCCATTTGTAGCCTGATAAAGCAAAGGAGGCATCACAGGTTCATATAGGTCCAAATTTGTTTATTTTCAACAACATAATTGAGGCTAAAATTTTTAGCTTTTTTTCCTCCCTCTCCTCTGTCCGCGTGCTTGCCTTCTTTCCTTCCTTCCCTCCCTTCACCTCTCCCTCCTTCCCTTCCTTCTCTGCAATAATACTTAGAGCTCTGCGGTTTAGTATCCCTTAGCATATGTTTAGCAGGCTCTCTTCAAAACAGGATGCAAAATTTTATGCTCTCCTCCACCAATTTGCATTCAAATTTATTAAGAATTGGTGGAGGGAGGAAAGGAAAATGTAAATACAGGGCTATTAAGTCCATGTCATTATTGTACCCATTGGTCATGCTGCCTCATTCATATTTTGCCCTGTTTCTAGGACTAAGATTCTAGCCTCAGTTCTGTCATTAACTGGCTCTTTAACTTGGGTCTTGGCTCCTCAACATCTCTGAGTTACACTTTTCTCATCTGTTAAAGTAAAGTGGTTGCAACAGATGATCAATAAAGACCTTTGCTGGATTGTATGCATACTCTACAAATTCTCAGTTCTCTTTCTGCGGGCATTTTAGCCCATTTCCTGTCTGACTTCCCAGTTAATGGGGGATTTCACCCATGGCTGACAGGATGAAAAGTGAGAATTGAGTTCTGCAGAATTTTTCTCAAGGCAACTGGGAAGCTGCTTTCTCAAAGCCAGAGAGATGGGTCACACGGAAGCACACTGCTCACCAGGTTGTTAATCCAGATACACAGAAGTCATCCATGTAGAAGTCATTTCCCTCTCTCTCTCTCTCTCTCTCTCTCATTTTCTCTCTCCACCTCTTTATCACCCCCCCCACCCAATCTCTCCTGTCATTTCTACTTCCTAAATATTTCTTGCCTCTGACTTCTGTTTCTGTTGACAATGCCCCAGATCAGGCCACCATCATCTCTTCCCTAAATGACTACAGCAGCCTCATAAGTGGTCTCCCTGCTGCTAGTCCTGCCTTATCCATTTCCCAAACAGTAGCCAGTGAGATCTCATTTGATTTCACTCTCTGCCTCAGTGGCGGCCTTCTTGATTCCTATAGCATGCCAAGCTCTTCCTCTTATCAGGAAACATGCTAGCCCCTCTATCTGGAACATTCTTATTTATTTATTTATTTTTACACATGCCTGGAACCTTCTCTTTCATCTCTTCTCAGCTTAAATATCACCTCTTTAGAGAGACCTTTTTTGACTAAGCACTTCTCTTTACTGCCTATCACTTTTCTCTTTCCTTCTTGGCACTTATTACAGGTTGTAATGTATGTATTTACATGTGTAATGAGTGTCTTTACAAAAACTGAGGCGTACAGAGAGATGGGACGCTATTTCTCTATAGCTGAACCTGAGCCAGCTCATGAATCTCTCTCTAAATAATTTCCTCTCACCCTTCTTTTCTTCTCCCTTGAGGCAATTAAAATTCTGGAGGAGCTGAAGTGTTTTCACATCAGGGATGCAATGTCCAGTTTGTGCCATTTATCATTGATGGCCTCTAGTAGATGTATAGTGAGTTTTGAAAGGAATCAATAAATAATACTCTTCTTCCCCTCCCAAATTCTGGTCAGTTGAGCTGTAAGCAAAAGAAGGCAGCATAGGGAGATTGAAATAGCACCACTATCATTAATAAAGCAGATGTTAGAGAATGTGTTTTACATTTGTGGGCAAGTGGATTTGCTCATCGAAGCTCTAGCCTGAGAACAAACACATTCTTAAAATAGTTGCTAACTGTAAATGCTGAGGTGGTTTTAATTAGAAAAGAACAGTGGTTGTCTTAATCTTTATTCTCCTGCATCTCTGCTTGTGGGAAGAGGAGGTTGGTCATGTTCTTGGTGAAATTTTACAATACAATTTCAGTTACTCCTTTTAAAGGAAAGTTCCAGAGCAGTGAGTGTCTGGTCCTTTTCAGCCCTCTGTAATATTTGTTGAAAGAAGTAAAGTGCTTGTTATCCAGCAGCATGTTCTTAAATGAGTTCATTTAGTGTTAAGCCAAAAATGTTAGGAAATAAGAATTATTTTCTAGGTGTTCATTTGTGTGTGAGTGTGTGTGTGTGTGTGTGTATCCCTTGAGGCACAGAAGGGCAACATTGGAGATAGGTAGCCTCTAAGGTGGCCCTAAGTGATCCTTGCCTCCTGGTTTGCAAACCTTTGTGTAATTTCTTTCTGCCTGAGCATAGGCTGGACCTGCCAGTGACTCACGTGTAATGAATAGACTATGGCAAATGATGAGATGTCATTTCTGAGATCAGTGACATAAATACTGCCACTTCTCTCTCTCTCCCCTGTCATTTTCTGTCTCTGAGGGAAACTGGCTACTACAGGATGAGCTGTCCCGTGGAGAGACCCATGCAGCAAGGAACTGAGGGAGGGCTTTGGCTAACAGCCAAGAAGGAACGGAAGCCTTCGTTCTAACAGCTCTCGAAGAACTAGACCTTGCCAACAACCAGGTGAAGGAGCTTGGAAGTGGATCCCTCCCCACTTGACTCGAGTCTTCAGATGAGGCTGCAGCCCCATTTGACGGTTTGAGTGCAGCCTCTTTTTTTTTTTTTTTTAAAGATTTTATTTATTTATTTGACAGACGGAGATCACAGGTAGGCAGAGAGGCAGGCAGAGAGAAAGGAAGGGAAGCAGGCTCCCCGCTGAGCAGAGAGCCTGATGAGGGGCTTGATCCCAGGGCCCTGGTATCACGACCTGAGCCGAAGGCAGAGGCTTTTATCCACTGAGCCACCCAGGCTCCCCTGGGTGCAGCTTTTTGAAAAATCTTGAGCTAGGGTCAAGCACAGCTGAACTGTGCCCAGATTCCCTACCCACAGAAACATTGAGTACTAAATATTTGTTGTTTTCAGCTGCGAAGTTTTAGGGTCAACCATCATGCTATAATACATAGTAATACATTATCCGTGTGAAGTAGGGAAAACAGAATGTATCCTATCCAGCATCTAGTGGCAGAAAGAGAACACTGGGGAGGTGCCCAGTAATGCTTATTGATATTAGTAAGTGATAGACAACCAAAATATCTGTTAAATTATTCTAGGAGTTAATATTCTCATGTTGCCTTTTGGGGAGAAAGCAGACAACTGTAGAGGGGTACTTCTGTATCTTTCATCTGGGTTTATCGTTAAGTGCATGTTTCTGTATTAATAGCTGCTGCTAAGGTGAGGAGGGCATGGAGGGGCATATAAACAATTACAGCACATCACAGTAGGTAGAACATGAAAACTGATACCTGCAGGACAAAATCACATTGAAAGGTGGGCCAGAAAATCTGGTGGCAGAAAAGACAGCTAAACCAAGTTTAGATGGACTTGGGATTTTGACGAGGTTAACAGATTTAAGTTGAGGGATAGTCTTTACATACATCAGTCCTAACGGTCTCCTGCCACTGCCGTATTTTGTTAATGCAAAATATTTTTATCATGTTCTTTGCCATTCTGCAGGGACTTAGAGGATCCCAGTATTATTGTAGATATCCTCTGAACTAAGGTAATACATGTGGAGTGGGAAAGCACAGTGGTGGGTCTTGGAGTCAGACGGGCAGTGCTCGAACATTCTGAGCTCCCCTGTTCTACTCACTGAGCCCCAGTGTCCTCAACTTTAAAATCATAATGGTATCTACTGGGAGAAATAGAAATCCATATAAAGATTTACCACGGTATTTGTCATATACCTGAATGGTAGCTGTCAGCCTTGTTACAAGTACGAACACCATGGTTGGCCCATAGACATGCAGTAAATATCAATTTCCTGCCCCTTCTGTTTTTCCTCTATTTCCTAAAATCTAGCCCGTATTTTTTGATTTCTGTTTATTGATTTTTTTATTCTCCAATTCAAGAAATATTTTGATGCAGGAAATCTTAAAAAGGCATTGCTCGTTTAAAGCCTCTTTGCTTTCTCTATTTATTCCTAAAGGTTTTATTGTTAGCAAAGCCTTCTGAGAGCTTTCAACATAAATAGTTTGAAATCACCAGATAACAGAAGATTTTTTTTCTTTAAATTTAGAGATTAGGAGCCAGCTGAGCTAGAGGGGAGATATTTATCATGTCATTATTCTGGCTATGTAGGATTGAGTGCCATTTTGTGTCTTCTCTATGAGTATCAAATTAGCAGGAAGGGCTGTAGTTGTATGAAACTGGGGGGCGGGGGTAAGACAAGTGAACTCTGCTGTATCAACAGCATGGAGTATTATAGGAAAATTAGAGAAGAAAAATGCACAATAGGGGGTTGTTTTAGACAAAAGGCACAATGGTTAACAAGGGTTGACCTACGCTACAATACATTTTAATTTTTCCTATTAAATAAAACTTTAATTTCAATTTAACAACATTGTGACTCTCAACAAGTTCTCAAAAATAATTCTGCTTTTGTAAGCTGTTGCATTTAAAATAACTCCTTTGAAAGGAGTAATTTTTCATCTCAGCTCAGTGCTTATGATTGAATTGAATTCATTACTGAGTTTCTAGGAAGGTATTAAGCATATCAAAGACAAAAAAATTATGGTATTGCCAAGGAGCTGAAAAGTGTACAGAATTCTCCATGGTCAGGTTTTCATGACATGTAAAGGAACAGGGGTGGGGAGGGATTGTTGGGATACTTAGCAGTGAAGAAGAGTTTAAAATGCAAAGTAAACGTAATATAAGGAAATAGCACCTTGAAAGTGAAATCCAACAAAGTTGAGAGTTGATTCAAGTCCCTTCAGTACTTCTTTTGTGTGGAAATGATTTTTTTTTTTTTTTTTTTTTTTAATTTTTTTTTTTTTTATTTGACAGAGAGAGAGATCACAAGTAGACGGAGAGGCAGGCAGAGAGAGAGAGAGAGAGAGAGGGAAGCAGGCTCGCTGCTGAGCAGAGAGCCCGATGCGGGACTCGATCCCAGGACCCTGAGATCATGACCTGAGCCGAAGGCAGCGGCTTAACCCACTGAGCCACCCAGGCGCCCCAATGATTTTGTTTTTAAATAAAATCTTATCCTTGGTCATGTTCAAGTGTCTACGGATTATCCCTAAGCAAAACCATTGAGGGTTCACTTCTTTGCTCCTTCATTCATTTGCTCACTGATCGATTCATTCAACAAATATTAATGAGTACCTGCTACTTGCCAGGCCCTGTATTAAGTCCTGAGATATAGTGGAGAGTCACACATGCCTGGATTTGGGGAAATGCTGCCTTTTCTATTGAATCCCATTCCCCCTCTGCAGAAATATTCACAATGCCTGTTAACACATTAAAGGCTCTGAGAAGTCCTGCAGTGAAGAAACCTATTTAACCTTCTTTGATACAATGTTTCCTAGACCTTTGTATTCTTAAGGGACTATTCTTTCTGGGAACACACTGTGGGAAATCTAGTGCAGAAGGGCAGGATGACATTGGATAACAAGGCAAGTAAAACACTGCTTTAATTCATACTTGTTGATTCCAGGGGCTCTGTCACCAAGCAGCTTGGACCTCCACTTAATGAAGAGGAAGCATGGACTGCCTCAATTTTGTCCAAGACCCTTTCTATTCTCTGTATTTCCAGTGGCCACATTTTTCGGCTCAGAAAATAATACAAATTCAATATGACCAGCGAGGTTTTTTAGTCTGTTCACAATGGTCCTGGAACTAGCTGTTGGCCAAGAAACCTCCTTACTATTCACAATGCTTCATTTGGGGGAAATAGATGAAAATTTTGAATATATGGTTAAATAGGATTCTTTTAAAACCATTCCAATACATCTACCATCTGAGATGAGGTAATCTTTGGATTGCCCTTTTTGGAATTATGTACTTTCATAAAGTGAAAATACCCCTCAAAAAAGTATATGAGTGTACTACAAAAAAAATTAATACGTGGGAAGTAATGTAAGCACATGGTACTTTTAATTTCTCCGTGGCCCTGGGGCACCGTTATCTGCTCTTTTCTGGGAAATCACTCATCATGTAGCTATTGGGGAAAGGGAGCACTTCGGCCCCCTTTCTGGGAGCAATCCAATGCAGTATGGATATTAATTAAATTTATTAAACAAATAACACAGCGACTCGGGGAAGCAGGGGTCCATCTGCTCGTTCTGCAGACAGATCTCTGCAGAGACGCGAGCTGAATGGTAGTTAAAGCGAAGTTGCCGAGCTCAGCAGATGGGCTCTTGTCTCCAGTGGGGGAGATTTGGTGGCGGTCCAGCAACTCTTTCCCCCCTCCAGGTTTTTGTTCCTTGCAACTGTGATTGAAGAAGCCCTTTTCTGTCTTTTCCCAGCCTTGTGCCCCTCTCTCCCACCCCACCCCGCTTTGTTTATGTGAGCAATGTTTAAATCTGAGTGATTTGTTAGAGAGGCAAGTCCCGGCTGATCTCATTTTGTGTATGTGCTGTAAAGCTCAAGCAGAAGATAATTAGGAAAATGTAATCCCATTGACTTTACACCCCACTTGTGTACATTGCAGCAACTCAGCCTCGTGCCCTGGAATAAAACCTCTGAACAGATTTGAATTTAGTCAGCATTCCCATTCCCTGCCTTTGGAAGTTATTATTCTGAGATTTAGATGCTTATGGTTCTTAACATCGTTCCTTGGATTGCCTTCAGACCTAGGTGCCTTTTAAGCCATGCAATTTAAGGATTCTTGTTTGTTTGCTTTTTCCTTATGTCTTCATATTCTGTTGGCAAGAGTCTGGGTGCCTTAAATCCCGGTGTCTCCTTCACTTGCCATCTGGGATGAGATGACAGTGTTAGATCAGCACATTCGGGATCTGCTGTGTCTTTTAGAAACCCACCTCCCCACCTCCCCACCTACCTCTTCCATGAAAAAAGATGGTGAATTTGAAACCTTTCTGTAAGAAAGAACCACTTTTCTTTCAGTTGATGATCGCTTCCCCATATTTGGTGTAAGTTTTGACAAAAGCCCACTTGGACAGAATTTAATGCTAGCATGTTAGGTTAATGCAAATCACTCCTCCCAGCCTTTTATCCCTAACTGAATCTTTGCAATAATTATTTTTGTAGAAGGCTCTGTCATTTCTGGCATTTCATGTCCCTTCACCTGAGACCAGGGCCTTTCTCGGGGGGCAGAGTGGGGGGCAGACGAAGCCTGCTAGGCAGACTGTATGCTCTATTGATGGTAAAGTTTTGGGCTAGATAGATGCCACCTTGGGCTGAGTCCTGAAATGCCCTTGTCTCCGAGAGATAGGTCTGGTTCCAGCCAAACTGCCAGTGGGACACATTTACAGAGATAAAGGCACCTCTGTGGGATAGAAACTCTTCCCGTCAGTGTGTTCCCTCCCTGGCCCGCCATTCTCGGCCAGCAGAGGTCTCTGTTGATTACAGAACCCAAAGACAGAACCGATGAATCTGGGGTTTCCATTATCCCCAGGTACACAGAGTTTTGTGGGAAGATGGAGGCCAAACCTTTATTCCAGTTTGTAAGGAGAAGTTGGTTGTTTTTGCCGCTCATGAAGGTGTTCACCAAGTCCAGCCTTGATATTGGGCCGTGTTTGTGCTTTTTGATACCGAACCTGAAACCCCAGTCTCATCGGGTTTAACCAGGAGATGCAGTGTTTTAGCTGCTGGTGCCAGCCCCTGCCCCTCACTGGGGATCCAGCAATCCCCCCCCCCATGCTAATATTCATAATAGGAAGGCTTCTGTTACTATGGCAAATTGTTGGAATGAGGTGGAGATTTTGTTTTTCATTAGAGCCCTGCCAGTGATTACTGTGAACTCTGAGACTTATCGTTCCATCCCAGTTTTTTTATGGAATTTAAAAAGGCACAGCAAGAAAGACAGTCATGAAGTGGCTGGTGAAAAATGTTTGTTTACCAGCAAGTCGTAGGTGAACTGCCAATTTATTTCTCTAATTTGTTGGAAGTCAGAATTGGCTGGGGGCAGGGGAAAGACTCTACATTTTGAATTCATAGGCTATTTACCAGTGTCTGCTCCGCTTCTCCTTCCACCCTGGTGTACCTGGGCTAATTCTGTTCTCTGATTTAAATCGCAATCTACTGGCTCTGGCATCTCAATTTAAGGGAAGATTGGATGTTGTTTTTCAAAGGGAATTGCAAGTGTTTTACTCTTGTCTGAAAACAGATTGTGGCTTCTTTCCCAAGGATAAGCTTAGGAATTACATATAGATCTCAGGGTTTCATTCTTAGCAAAATGTTTTCAACCCTCTTGTCCACACATGAGTATAAATGAATAAAACAGAGAAAAAGCCTGAAAACACCCTGACAGACAGTGTGTGAATATTTCTGATCTGCTTCCTCAGCCTGCCATTCTACTGAACACATTTTGTTTACTCTACGGCTTCTAATTGCTTTATTGCAGATTTTGCAGGCAACATGACAACTTGGGAGTAAAGGCATAAAAAAGCTCTTGATGGGCAACAGAAGTTAATACTCATCTGTAAGGAACCAGGGAGCAGCTTGAAAAATAACAATTTATTTTAAAATTATCTGATAAGGGCAGGTATTTTTCCCAGATGTACTTGTTTATTTGGCTATGTTGTACCTTTCTTCTAGGAACTCAAATGCAGACTTTAAAAATATTCACTCTGGGGCTCCCCGACTACTCCTTACTGTCTGTCATGCTTCTGATGACTGTTTAGTCAAGAAACTGTGTTTGGGAAGATCACCAACAGCCTTTTGTAGCCACTGTCTCAGAATGACGATGTTGTAGCTCTTCAAAGCATGGAGCTCGCTGTGTAGGACAGAGACTGACGAATGGTCTCTCCAAGAGAGACCCAGGCCTGGCAGCTTGTACCTGAAAACACTGACGGTTGACCTGGGTCTCAGAGGACACAGCCCAGCTCCTGAGAGAAAAAGTAAGGTTCGTGGCCCTTGTCATCCCTAATGATCCCCCAGCCTGTTCCTGTGACTCTGTCTTATTTCTGTTATGTGTCTAGAGCTTTTCATAATCCTGGATACAATAAATATTGATTGATTGTTGATTAAATTTGCATTTGGTTTCCAGGAGCCACGCAGAATAAGCCAGCACACTATGTTTTGGCCTCTGGCCATCTGAGTCTTCTCAGGTCCAGGAATCCCTTATCTTTGCTGTGCTGCAGAAAACAGCCTTCCATTCTTCTGTACTAGTCTTCTGAGGTCAAGCTGACAGAAGGGCCATCTTAAGGCTCTGTGATTCTTTGTTCTCACTGTACTACCGTGTATTTTAATTCAAATTCAGAGTCTTGTGGTAGGAAGGGAATTTATAGACCCGTAGCTCAGCCCCCTCCCAGTGACAGCCATGATGGAGGGATCACGCTACTTATCCATTTGTCCCTTTATCCAATGACAGATAATTTACTCCTGCGTTGTTGCAGTTTTTAATTTTGTGTTTTAAAATACTCGAGATGTTAGAAGCTCATTCTTTAAATTCATGAGTAGAAATCACCATCTAAGGAAACCCAGACTTTGTTTCGAGAAGTGATGAAAATAAAATCCCAATTCAGCTCTGTGGTATCGTGATATCCTTTTCTACATTCTATGTCTTCAAGTAGGCTTACATATATTTAATGTTCCTACATTCATACATTTCCAAATATGCATATGTTTAATGATCACTAGCTACCATGGGCTAAGTGCTTTATATGCATCATGCCTTTTAATCTTCCCAATGTACTGATATTCTTATTTTAAAGACGAGAAGATTGAAGCAAGGAGATGCTAAGTGAGTTGCCCAAAGTCTAAGGAGTCTAAAATAATCTAACGTAGCTCATAGCCAAGCCTGGAGTTGCAGCCAAGTCCGCGGACTCCCGTATGGCCTCATTTAACTGCTCTGCTATGTTGCTAGCCTGTATGTACTCATTTCTCATTTCCTTAGATCCCTAAGGAATCTGAGGCCTGTTCAAACAAAGGTGCACATAAAATAGCATAGTTCAAAGCCAGAGGAAAAAGAGAAATCATATGAGAACCCTTCAGATTTTTGGAGGGAGCAATCCCAATCCCATTGTGCCTAACTTTGTACTTTCTAAGTCAACGTTGCCAATTTCTGAAGCTTTCTGCCTACTGGGAGGAAGGTGGGTTCCTACATTGGTAACTCTTCGGGGGCAGAGGCCTTGTCTTGCCACCACTGTGTTCCTGGGGCCTAGCCGACAGCGTTACGATTGGAGGAGAGGACTGGGGACCATGAAGCTGGTTACCGAGGTTTGATTCAGGCTGTTGCTGCTGAAGCACGCTCATTCAGAGCGGGCGTGGGGGTCAACTTGGATGGCATTTGTGACTTGGGAACCCAAGGCAAAAATGGGAATGGGAGGGGCGTCTGGGTGGCTCAGTGGGTTAAGCCTCTGCCTTTGGCTCAGGTCATGGTCTCAGGGTCCTGGGATTGAGCCCCGCATCGGGCTCTCTGCTCAGCAGGGAGCCTGCTTCCCCCCCACCCTCTGCCTGCCTCTCTGCCTACTTGTGATCTCTCTCTCTCTGTCAAATAAATAAATAAATAAAATCTTTTAAAAAAATGGGGATGGGAGAGGAGGAGAGTTAGAATAAAATAATATTTTATCTTTCTTATCTGTTGTCCACTGTATGCTATTTTGCATTTTTTGTATGTATCACTGTAAAACACCTTGAATCCCTTTTAGAATGAGGCAGGACATTAAAAAATGCTTATATATTGTATAGATGCACATACAAACACAGAAAATATTAGATCGAATTGACCCGTTTAATGACATCCTTTGTTGTCTGCTGACATAGATGGAGAAAGGGTGGTGTCATCCCCAGGAGGAGGCTAAGGATTGCCGGCTTTGCAGACTAGGTGGGGAGGCAGAGGGGAGGTGATGAGCAGGGTCAGGCTCTCCGCGTGCTGTGGGAGCCATCCCGGCGAGCATCCCGGGGAGTGGGACTTCTAGGCCTTTGTCACGCAGTTCATCTTCCTCTGGAACTTGAGTTTCCCCCCAAAACTGAATGTACCTCAAATTCATGCAGGAAGAATAGACATGTTCTTACTTTATTGCAAGCAATGGTACTTCCATTCACGCAGCTGGGGATTGCACTGAAAACAGTTGCATACATCACATGCATGTCATATTGACTTTAGTCAACTCCCCCGCACCCCCCCCCCCCCCGCCGGTTTTCATCACAGATTCCCTGCCTTAGATTTTTGTGCATCTGACGTTTTATACCTAAGTTCGGGGCTTGGCGTTCGTTACTCCCATTTTGTGGGAGAAGCAGGTTCAAGGAGGCTGGTTCAGTCTTCCTTATCCTGTGTGGTCCTGCCTTTTCTCTCCTGCCCTTGTGGCCCCTTCATTTTTATTTGTTTGCTCCCAGTCCTCAGCGTCATGTCCCTTTCTGTGGTTGATTCCATGTGTTTGTGACCAGATGGTACCAGAGCCCGGAATGATGGGTTTTGAAGGAATTTTCACAATTATCTTCTCTGGGTGGGGAGTATTTGTAAAACACGGTAAGCAGCCCATACTGGGTGTCTCTCATACTGCCTCATAGTATGCTAAAGTGACTGCCTGCCTTGCCCTATCATCTTCACGTGCTAGGCCTCCAGCCCCTGGAGGAAGGGGAAGGAAGGAAGAAACCCTACACGGTTCGATCAGAACTCAACAGCCCAGTCATCACCGGGTGCCCTCGGCACACTCTTGCTTTGTTCTCCCCAGAGAAAGTTGGAGGGTGACTGTGGCAGGCCTGTTCCACAGAGCTGCACTTGGCTCTCCTTGTCTAGTAAACAGTGCTGCTTGGCCGCGTTCAGGATGACCAAGTCAGGTGGTGAGGTTTTGTCGTGTTACATGGGAGCTCGTGGTGCACGTCACTTACTTTCTGTCGAGACAAGGAGTTGGGGGGCGCCTGGGTGGCTCAGTGGGTTAAGCCTCTGCCTTCAGCTCAGGTCATGATCTCAGGGTCCTGGGATCAAGCCCCACATCAGGCTCTTCGCTCAGGAGGGAGCCTGCTTCTCCCTCTCTCTCTGTCTGCCTCTCTGCCTACCTGTGATCTTTGTCTGTCAAATTAATAAATAAAAATCTTAAAAAAAAAAAAAAAGACAAGAAGTTGGTTCCTGGGTGGCCCTTTACAATTCAAGCCAGGTTGGATAAGTCTCACTCAACCTAAGAGTCTCTCAGACATCAAGACCTTTTGTTTAGGAAGAAGAAAATTTTGGGATAGGGAAGGGCCTGATGAAAAAGATTCTTTCCTTTGGATAGGTTGCATCACAAAGAGGAAATTGTTTTCCTGTCTCCTATAAGCTCAAATAGACCAGGGCTGCTGTTTCTCTGCTGGGATGACTCAGAGAATAAGAGCATCTTGACTTAAATAATGAGTATAGCCCTTTTCATCTCTGACATCTGTGTTTTTCCCAGCCCTTACCAGGGGTCACTGAGGTGCAAAGACAAGCTTTGGTTCAGTTCTCCAGAACTTTTACTGTTTGTAATACTTGTCATTCATTCATTCACCAAATATTTGTTGAGTGCTTTCTAGAATCAGGACAAACTAAGAAAGCAACAACAATGGGTCCCTGCCCTCCAGGAATCTCTGTCTAGAGGAGGAGAAAGAGATCAGTTAAAGAATTGATTACAGCAACAATATTGTAATTACAAAAGTGGTAAATGATTTTAAAGAGACTGGACAGAGAGACCTCATTAGTCTAGTGGTTATGTGACAATTCCAGTAATCCCATCCACGAATGTGGATACCCAGATGTGGGTTGGGGGCGGGATGGGAGTCAAGAACTAGTGTGGGTGGACAGTAGGGAACAAGATGTTGAATAAGGTATTAGTAACTCTTTATAAAGGCAATGAGTTGATATGTTTCATGTAATCCTCTTGTAGAGCTGGAATGTTTTAATCAAGTGTATATTTCCCTTTCATAATCAAAACTTTTTTTTAAAAAAGATTTTATTTATTTGACAGAGAGAGATCACAAGTAGAGAGAGAGAGAGGAGGAAGCAGGCTCCCTGCCTAGCAGAGAGCCTGATGTGGGACTCGATCCCAGAACCCTGAGATCATGACCTGAGCTAAAGGCAGAGGCTTAACCCACTGAGTCACCCAGGCAGCCCTCATAATCAAAACTTTTAAAATAAAAACTAGAGAAGATGGATTGTTGGCTTATACACACAAAAAGTTGTGGAGGTTGAGAAGTCCAAGATGAAGGTGCCAGCAGATCTTGTGTCTGGCCAGGGGTGACTTCCTGCTTTATAGACAATTGTCTTCTCAGTGTAGATGGTGGGAGGCGTGAGGAAGTGCTCTGGAGTCTCTTTTATAAGGACACTAATCCCATTTCATGAGACTCTCCCCTCATGACCTAAGCACCTCCCAAACGCCCCACATCCAAATACCATCCTGTTGGGGATTGGATTTCACCATATGAATTTTGGGAGCATATAAACATTCAGTCTATAGCAGTGTATGATGCGTAAATCTGCTTATTCTTGGCCCTGTCCAAGGTGGGATGCCATTCTAGAGTGGAATCCTACTTTTCCTTAGGACATCTCAGGTCCCACTGTGAGCGAGGGTGTCAGCATCAACCCGTATAACATATTCCAGTGACACATCATTTGTCTTTTAGTCTTGATATTAAAAAAAATAAATACGAGTGAAAGTTCTAATATTTTCTTCCCACCTCTCCATGCTTCTCGTCATTGGATCATCCTGGATAGATGCTTGAATGTATATCCCACACTTTGGAGATCACTGGACTAGAGGACAGGAAGATTGTTGGGGGATACTAAAGGCAAACAGAGTAAAGTATCATTTAAAAAATGTAGGGGTGGAAGTGAGTGATTCTCTGTGCAGCAGGTGAAGAGTTTGTTTCTTTTATTTGTTCATTCAACAAACAATAAATTGAGCAATTCTGCCAAGTGCTGTATTATATACTGGGGAGAAAAAGATAATTCACTTGGTCCCTGCCCCCGGGGAGCTCCCAGCTTCACGAGGAAGACTGAAATGCAAATGAGAAATTGCAGAATAGTATATGGAAAGAGTTAGTGCAAAACATTCAGAGGCCCTCACCTTCTGGGTGTCTTTGTTACTTTTTTAATGGACTTGACTCTGACCACTGCTTTCAATTGCACTGCCTCTTCCATACAGCCTTCCCCCCACACGAGAGATGTTACCATAGGTTTTACCCTACGTGCCACTTACCACCTTATAACATTCTCTATAATTACTTATTTATTATATTTATTTTTACTGTCTCCCACCCACAAGAATATTGCTTCCCAAGAGCGGGGATATTGGTCTGTTTGGCTCATTAAACTGTCCTAACTCCAGGAATAGTTTGTTGACTGAATGAATGAATGAATGGAGCAATCATCCATCTCTGTCTGATTGTTGAAGATTGTAGACAGAGGTGGGATATGGGTCACCAAGGAGGATGTAATAAAGAAGGTGATGTTTGAGTGGGCTCTTAATATGGGGAGTTGAAATTTTAAGAGGAAAAGACATGTGCAGAAGGAACAGTATATACAAAAATACAAAGGTGAGAAATAGCCTAGTGGGTTAGGAAAAGACAAATGGTTCAGTGTGGTTGGGACTTAGGGTATATGGTGGGGAGCTATGGAAGATGAATTCAGACAGTTGAGGAAGATTGTGAAGCCCCTCATATGTGGTGTTTATCATTGGGGAACTTCAGACAGCAGAAGTACCTGAAGATCTGTAAAAAGAGAATTTGATAAAACTAATTTGTGTAACATACAGAAAATCTTACTTCCTTTATTTTCAAGCCTGATGTGCTTGTCCAGAGCATCATAGTCAAGGAAAGGACTTTAACGACGCCCTTGGGCTTTGGATGAGGCCTGAGAAGAAACGGAAAATCTAGGTTAGGAAACAGGTTGTTTCCAGCTATATCACCTGGCCCATCACCCACTCCATAGTAGTTGTTCCCGTAAATATATACAGAACTAAATGAAAGAAGACACTTGCTAAGCAGTGTCCAGATGACCTCTAAAGTGAAAATGATAATGCTTAGGTGGAGTCTGGTTTCATCCCATTGTTGCTAGTTTGAATGCCCCTGGATGTGTTTGTAGATCATCTCCAGGAATCCTTCCTGATGTTACAGTTTTGTGATTAAGAGCGTGAACTTTGGAGTTAGAACAACTTGAATTTGAATCTTGACTCCTTCACTTGCTAGCTGCATGCCTTCTGTAAGTTCCTTAACCTCTCTGAGTTTCACTTTCCTAATGGAAGAATGTCAGTGTCTATGGTTGCTTAAGGATTAAATGACGTGGTCTGTGGAAGAGTTTCAGGTACTTATGGGAATGTAGTGGACATTCAACAATGGGTGAAGGACGATTCATTCCTTATATTCATGGGAAGGAATGAGATGTTTTGGGTCAACCTTGATAAGCATGTATGGGGTTGAGACACATTGATGTTTCATTGTCTTTAGTCAAAAGCAGAATAAAATGAACATGACCCATTCCATTACTTAAAAAGTTGGTAAACATTTCCTTTGTGCCAGACAGTATTGATGGAAATAGAAACTCAGCAATAGAATTACAGAAAAGATGCAGTTTTTCTAGTGACCCATAAGGACTGAACGCACCAGGTACTGTGTTCCTCTTCCATGCTGACACTTTGGGGTGCAATGTAAGAAAGAGAGATGGTTAAGTTGGGATGATAATAACAAGGTCAAGGTTGTAAGTGTGATGTCTGAAACCAACCAGTCAGTGCCACATAGGGAAAGGGCCAGCCCTTTCATTCCACATAGCTCTGAAATGTTGAAAATGACACAGGATGGGTAAGAGGAAGGTTGACTCCTCACTCATGGAAAGGTCCTTGAGCCTTATGCCCTCTTGGTGGTTCATTAATCTCAGCTACAATTTGATCTTGGTCTATCAGGCCCTGTACTACCTGCTTTCTTCTGATCATCTCACTGTCTATGCATAACAGCAATGTAAATATTATTTCCCCTATTATGTATTCATTTGTGAAGCTTAGAGAAGTGAAGAATCTTATCTAGTTTCCCTTGAGGAACAAGTGGTGGATTTGGGACTTGAATTTCTTTCTCGTTCACCCTGAATTGGTAACCTCTAAGCTATGCATTTTTGCTCCGAGGTACAGCTATCCTGTGCTTCTTTGTTAATGAAGGTTAACCATTTTCTTAACATGCATTGGAGCAGTTTGAATTCCTGTAAGACACAGATAAATGTCTTTTTTCTTAGTATCTGGTGTCTAATGACTATGAAATGATAGCACAGTCATTTGTGAAGGTGACTTGGACAACCGTCCCTCCAATGAGCTCAACAATAGACTGTTCTCTTGCTATTCTGTGTGTTCATTAAAACAAGCTTTAAAAAACTGCATGTGTTCATTTGGATACTGACTTCAGAGGGTAGGAAGAAGTGACATACTTCAAGTATGACTTGTAATCAGTTTGACTTGTCTCGTGATGTTTTGTGCGTTTGGGTATAATATGCTTAATTTATGTGTCATCAAGCTAAAATAAATTTTAACGTTCCTAGTTTCAGATAAGTATATTTTATAATAAAACATTAACTTAAAAAAAATCAATGAAATGATCATTTGGGTAAGAGGCTGGATTTAAGATACCCAAAAGATCAGTTTACTGTAGTTGAAATTCTTCGTGGAGCATGAATCAAGCATTTTGGGAAGTGGCATTAATTCTGTTAGACTTGTTCAGGATAAAGTTTCAGCGGATTAACACAAGGTTCAAGAAGTCCAAACCATCTGATATTCCTAAAAAGCCTGGACATCAGCCTGGGCTGAAAGTTTGATTCTTACACAATCACTTAGCTTTATGCTATTAACATGCCCAGGCCTGGCTCCCACCTGGACCGGTTATGAGCTACACATTGGCTTTTGATCTTACCAGGCACTTGGTAAAATAGGGTGAATTGCTTGTGCAAATTTATCACCACTTCCCAAAAGGAGCGCGTACTGCCCCCCCCGCCAAGCATGTGCTCTTTTCATAAATTCAGTGACTCTTTTTAGAGGGAGTAAGTGATAACAGAAAATTTAAAAATGTTACCATGTTCTAGAATTTGGTCTTTGTTTACTTAAACATTATTCAGCCAGAGTGTAAAATACACTGCTGGGGCCCTTTAAAACATTTTTTTGAGTTAGATTTTTAATTCAACTATAAAGACAATTCAAGTGAGAAACTTCAGTGCGTTGATTTTCTTCTTTGCGTCATTGCACTGTAATTAGCTGAGTTGTGTTTTAAATGCAGCACAAGAACATCTTTCTTGTCTGTTTATGTCAGAAAAAAATGGCTAATGAGCACTTATCAAAAAGATGAACATTTTTTCATTAGATTAAGTAAAATCAAAAGAGATTAATAATGTACTATTATGTTTCAGCTTGGAATAAATTGAGTAAAATAGCTAATATCTTCACAGCTTCTTGAGAATTTCTTTGCATGGCAGGATCCTCCCCCACCTACTTAGGCTTCAAGGATGTGCCCGTTTGTGGTGACTGGCTTTGTGAAGTCAAGTCACATTCCCAAAGGATTTGGAATGCCCTTAGTATTATTTGTAAAATCCAAGTATCTACTAGCAGGTGTCAAAATTGATTTCCTTTGGATATGCTCGTGTTCTTTGCTGCTTAACAATACAGTTCTTTAAAATTGTTTGAAAAAAAAGATTTCCCTCTACTTTCTCTCAGAGAACAGTCACAATGCCACCTTGTACTTAGAACATGCAGAACATTCTTTTATTTTGAGATTTTTTGGGTGTGTGTTCACGTGAATGACTACTAGCCTCTGTGTTTCCAAAAGGTACAGGTGATGAAGGTTGATTCCTCGGGGAAGTTTTATGTAAAAATGTACAAGTTTAAGAACCTTCTCCTTGTAAATGTCACTTAGATGGCAGGTTTTTTTCAGGTCGTCAAAGGTTCTAAGACATTGCTTTCTTTTTTACTATGTGGAGTGAAAATCCATTTTTATCAGTGTGTGCTTGGGGGCTGTATGTACATATCTACAAAGCAACTGATATAACAAGGCCTTATATGGATAAAGAAGAATTTAACTTTCTCAAGTTTTTTGAGTTAGCATTAAGGCAAATGGACAAGAAATAAATTCTCTATATAAAAAATGAAAAACTGCTAGAGACTTAGTATAATCATGTAACTTCTGTTCACATAGCATACTTTTTTGGAAAACATTTTAATTGAAGTACAGTACATTCATAAGTGAAAGAATCCTGATAGGTTTCTACAGAGTGATATACCCATGTAAACACCACCCAGACCAAGTTGTAGAGCCTTACTAACCCTGCAACAGCATTCTTTACTCCCTAGTTGTTATCAAAAGTAGTAATTGTTCTCATTTCTGTCACTGTAGCTTACTCCTGGTGTTTTGGAACTTCACACAGCAAGTACTCTTTTGTGTTTTGCATCTTTCCCTCAAAATTATTTCTGTAAGATATCGTAATGTTATTATGTGTATCAGAAAGTCATTTTTTGTTGTTGTGTAGTACTCCATTCCAGCAATCTACCCCTGTTTATTTATCCATCCTTCTATTGGTTTTGTTTCCAGTTTGGGGCTACATGAACAATGTTGCTATAGATATTCTTGTATGTGTCTTTTGGTGGACATATGAATGCATTCCTTTTGGATACATGCAAAGCAATGAAATTGCTGGGTCACAGGGTATGTGTGTGTGCAATTTAGTAGCTACCGGGAATTCTGAGTTGTAGCTACCATTCACATTCCCACCAGAAGAGTACTAAACTTCTAATTGCTCTACATATTCACCAACAAAATAAAATTTTGGCCATTCTGAGGGGTTTAAAAGTGAAATCATTGTGGTTATCATTGCATTTTCTTGATGGCTAATGATGATTAGCACCTTTTATCATGCTTATTGGCCATTTGGATATCCTCTTTCATTATGCGCCTACTTAAGTCTTTTGCTTATTTGAAAAAAATGAATTGTCCATTTTTTTCTCATTGATTTTTAGAAATTCTGTATATTTGGGGTATGAATTCTTTGCTAGATATGTGTATTGCATATCTTACTGGTATCTTTTGATAAATATAAGTTCTTAAGTTTGAGGAAGTTATATTTATTAATCTTTTCTTTTTATGGTAAATGATTTTTATGTCCTGTATTCAGAAATTATTTTGCTTACCCCAACATTAAGAATATAGCCTGTGTTACTTTCCAGAAGGTTTAGTGTTCTTCTTTTTACATTTACATTTACATGTAATTCATGTGGAATTGCTATGTGTGCATGCTTTGAGGTGGGTAAAAATTTCATTTAAAAATGTCAGTTATTAAACATACCATCTTTTCCCCCATGGCTTTGAGTAGTACTTTTTTCATAAATTAGGTGGTCTTATATGAGTGGTCTATTTTCTAGACCCTCTATTCTGTTTTGCTGATTTATTTGTCCGTCATATGCCAATATCACTATTTTAATCAGCCCATACTTTATCATACATTTTGATATTTCATAATGTAAATTCTTTAACTTTATTCTTTTTCATGGTTTTTGTTTTCTTTTGTTTTGTTTTTTTGGCTATTCTAGCTCTTTTGTCTTTCCATGTAAAATTTTAGGATCAGGTTATTAATTTTTATAGAAAAACCAGCTCAGGTTTTGGTTGGGTTTATAATGAACTTCAAGATCAATAAGGAGCACTGACATCTTTGTAATACTTAGTTTTCTAATCCATGGACACAGCTATCTCCACTTTTGTAGCTCTTCCTTAATTTCTCTCAGCAGTGCTTTGTAGTTTTCAATGTATGGGTCTTACACATTTTTCGTTAGCTTTTTTTCCTAGGTATCTGGTATTTTTGATGCTGGGGATTCTTAGATAGCTTACATTATAGTAATGTAAATGGTATTGTTTTAAAATTTCATTTTCCAGTTGTTCAATGTTAGTATATAGAAATATAGTTGATTTTTATTTTTATTTTTTTTTTTATTTTATTTTTTAAAAGATTTTATTTATTTATTTGACAGACAGAGATCACAAGTAGGCAGAGAGAGAGAGAGAGAAGGAAGCAGGCTCCCCACTGAGCGGAGAGCCCGATGCGGGGCTCGATCCCAGGACCCTGGGATCATGACCTGAGCCGAAGGCAGAGGCTTTAACCCACTGAGCCACCCAGGCGCCCCTATAGTTGATTTTTAAATATGATGTCTATATCCCATGATGGCTAAATTCACTTTTTAATCCATAGTTTATTTGTAGATTATTTTGAATATTTTATGTATATAATCATATCATCTGTGATCAATGACACAGATTTTTCTTTTAAAACTTAAAAAATTAATTTTAATTTTAATTTCTTTTCTTTGGACCACCATGCTTAATAGAAATACACTGATGATAATGTAACATTATGATGCCTAATAGAAGTGATGATTTCAGATACCCTGTTTCATTCCTAATCTCAGGGGAAAGGAGGTTTCCTTCCATTACTAGTTTATCAAGATTTTTAAACATCATGAATGGGCATTGAATCTCATCAAATGTTTGTTTGGGGGCATCTATTGAGTGACTATAATTTTTCTTCTTTAGTTAATGGGGTAAATTATATTGATTGATTTTCAAATGTTAAACTAGCCTTGTTATTACTGTTATAAATTAACTTGGTTGAAAAATCTTCTTTTTTCTGTATCATAGAACTTGATCTGTTAATATGTTTGATTTTGTCAGATTCCTTTATCTATGTTCATGAGAGAGATTGGCTTATACTTTTCCTTTCTGGTAATAATTATTTTTTGGTAAGTTTTGGTAAGGGCCTCATAAAATGAGTTCAGAGTGATTTTATTTTATTCATCCTATGAAATAATTTATATAAGATTTGTGTTGGTTCTTTTTGAAGTGTTTAAAGAATTCACTGATTAAGCGATTTGGGCCTGAAGTTTTCTTAGGTAGACCTTAAATTACAGTTTCTTATTTTTAATGGACATAGACTGTCTGGATTATCTATTTTTTTCTTGTATCACTTTTGATAAGTTAGTATTTAAAAAAAGGTATCTGTCCATTTCATCAAAATTATAAAATTTATTGGTCTAAAAGTTATTTATAATGTCTCTTATGTTTTTAATGACTGTAAGTTCTGTATTGATGTTCTTTTTTCCTTTATAGTATTACTAGCATTTTATGAAAATTTTTTTTATTTAAAGAGTCAACTTATGGTTTTGTTGTATTCCTCTATTATAGGGATTGGCAAAATATGGCGCCTGGTCAGATCTACCCATCACTTGTTTTTGTAACTATAGTTTTATTGGAATACAGCTAAATCCATCCACTTATGTATTGTCTGTGCTTGGTTTTATACTACAATGGCAGAGTTGAATAGTGGTGACGGGTCATGTAGTCCACAGGGTCTGAAATACTTACCTTTGTTCTTTTACAGAAAAAGTTTTCAGACCTGTGCTCTATTATACTTTTTTCTATTTTAATTAATTTTTGCCCTTATCTTTTATTACTGTTCTTAAATTTTCTCTGAGTTTAATTTGCTGTTCTTTTTCATGCTTCTTGTTAGGCCATTGATTTTCATCCTTAGATTTTCATTTAACTGTTATATTTTCTCTAAGTACAGATGAGCTATATCCCACAAGTTTTTTTTTTTTAAGATTTTATTTATATATTTATTTATTTGACAGAGAGAGAGAGACAGAGAGAGAGAGAGAGAGAGAGATCACAAGTAGGTAGAGAGGCAGGCAGAGAGAGAAGGGGAAGCAGGCTCCCTGCTGAGCAGAGAGCCCGATGCGGGGCTCAATCCCAGGACCCTGAGATCATGACCTGAGCTGAAGGCAGAGGCTTAACCCACTGAGCCATCCAAGTGCCCCTCCCACAAGTTTTTATATATCATATTTGTGTTATTATTCTGTTGAAAATGTCTTATTATTTCTATTGTGATTTCCTACTTAACTCATAGGTTATTTACAACTTTATTAATTGATTTTCAGGCATTTAAGGATTTTCAGAGTTTTTTCCTTGTTATTAATTATTAGATTAATTCCACTCTGGTGAGAGAGCATACTCCAATTTTAATTCTTTGAAATTTGTTGAGATGTGTTTTATGGTCTGGTATATGTTTTATTTTGGTAACTGTTCCATAGATACTTGAAAATAAGATATCCTGTAATCATTGAGTGCTATGTTAAGTTTGTTGATCATGTTGTTCTAATTTTCTCTATTTTAACTAATTTATTTTCTACTTGTTCTTTTAGCTACTGAGAGAAGTGTGTTAAAGCTTCCCACTGGGTTTGCAAATTTGTTACTTTTTTGGTTTTGTTAGATTTTACTACATTTGAGACTATGTTATGAGATCTTCATGTTGAATTGACCTTAATCTTTACCAAATTTTTCTTTATATGTAGTAATACTTCTTGCCTTAAAATCTATTTTGTCTGTTTTTAGTACATTTATACCAGACTTCTTTGGGGGTTAATGTTTGTATGTTTTCCATCTTTTTCCTCTCAGCTTTTCTGTGTCCTTACATTTAAGTAATGTGCAGTTGGGTTTAAAAAAAAATCCATTTTGACAATCTTTACCTATTATTTGGGGTATTTAGTTACAACTAATGTAATTATTGTTATTTTTTCCTCAAGTCTACTACCTCACTTTGTTTTTTGTTTGTCTCATCTGTGTTTTGGTCATTTCACCTTACATATTTCCTTCTTTTGGATTTGAAGATTTTTTTATTGCTTAGTTTTCCTTTTGTTAACCAAATATACATTTTCTGTTATTTTTGTGACTATACCAGAGGTTACAACATGCACCCTGGACTTACAGTCAACCTTAAATTAGGATTGTTAGCACTTACTGAAGAATGTGGAGACCTTAGAACACTATATATATATAGTGTTCTAAGGTATATTTATATATATATATATTTTTTTAAGGTATATTTATATATATATAGATATATATATATATTTATATATATATCTAAGGTATATTTATATATATATTTTATATATATATATATATATATAACACTATGTATAACACTGAATTTACTCTACTATCCCTTTGCTACTGCTGTGGAATATTTTAAATATCTACATATTTATATTATATATATTAAATACCATAAGATATTGTTATTATTATTTAAGGATTCAGTATTAATTTAAACTTACCTACTTATTTGCCCTTTCCCCTGCTCTTCATTCTTTTCTGTATTATTATGCTTTCATAGGAGGATCATTTTCCTCCTGCTTAAAAGAGTACCTTTCTGTATTTCCTTTAGTGTAGGTCTGCTGGGATGAATTCTCTTAGGTTTTGTTAAAATGGCTGTTTATTTAGATTTTATTTTTGAAGGTTATTTTCTCTGGGTGTAGAATTCTAGCTTTGCAATTATTTACTTTAAGAGCTTTCAAGGTGCCATTCTTTTGTCTTCTGTTTTCCATTTTTCCATAAAATAAGTCAGCCTGTTGTTGCTTTGAAGGTAAAATATCTTCCTTTTTTCTTCAAGATTCTCTTTATCTTTATCTTTGGTTTTCAGCAGTTTTATTATGGCTGCTTTTCTTTAATTTAACCAACTTGGAGGATAATGATTCTTGAATCTGTGGTTCCATCTCTTTCAATTTGGGAAAATTTTTCTGTCAGTATCTCTTCAAATATTGCTTCTTACCCATTATCTGCTTCCTGTTTATCAGAACTTTAATTACAACAATTATGTCACTTAAAAAAAAAGTTCTGTCCTATGTGTGTCAGTTATGCTTGTTTGTATTTTAAATCTTTTTATCTGTTTGTACTTCAGTCTGAATATTCAAACTGACCTATGTTCCAGTTAGTTATTTTTTTCTTCTACTGTGACTAATCTGTTGTTAACCTATCTACTGAATTGATAATATAATGACTATATTTCATAGATTCCAGTGCTCTGGTAAAATAGTTTTTTAAAATCTGTTTTTGAACATATGAATGATAGTTTTGGGGACAACTTTAATTTTTTTAATTTCAAATTTACAGAAAACTTGTAGGAACGGTGGAAAGCATTACTGTATATCTTCTACCAAGAGTCACAAATGTGTTACACCTTTTTTCCCCATTTGCTTTATCATCCTTACCTCCACACACAGGTGTTCTCCCCTGCCACATTTACACACACACTGTTTCTTTCTGAACCATTTGACAGGATGTTGCAGATGTCATGCTTCTTTATTCCTAAATTCTTCAGTTGAGTTTACTAAAAACAAGGAATTCATCTTACATAATTACAGTACAGCTATCAAAATTAGGAAGTTTAATATTGATAAAATACTATTGTGTAATCGACAATCTAAATTCAAATTTATCAGTTAATCCAATAATGTCCTTATAGCCACATTTTTTCCCCAGTCTAGTATGTGATTTAGGATCATGCATTACAATTAGTTGTCAGCACTATTTAGTCTCTTTTAATTGAAAAGTACCCTCATTTGTCTTTCATGATCTTGATATTTTTTAAGAATATAGAACAAATATTGTGTAGAATGTTCTTCAATTTTGGTTTTTCTGATGTTCCATTATGATTAGATTCAGATAATGCCAGAAATAACAAAGAAGTGATATTGTATCTCTCAGTCTTTTTGTTTGTTATTGGTGTTATTGACTTGAATAACTTGTAAAATCATACTGTCTTCGTGTGTGATCCACCATAAAGCTACTGTTACTGATTTGTAATGAGTGAATAATTTGTGGAAGAAATATTTGGGGACCAAGAAATAGTATGTTCCTCACCAAACTTGTACCTAGTTTATTTTAGTATTCACTAATGATTCTTGACTGAATCAGTTATTACTATGATATTTGCAAAATGATGATTTTATAAATCTATTATCCTTTCTACATTTATTACTTGGCATACTTATGTAACAAATAACTTTTCCTTTAACCCCATCTATTAATTTTGCAGACTTAAGAATTCTTATTTAATTGAGAAGATTATGCTCCATCAATCTTTTTCTTTTAGAGAGTGGGGGGGAGGGGGCAGAAGGAGATAGATAGAGAATCCCAAGCAGGCTCCATACCCAGCATGGAGCCTGATGCAGGGCTCATTGTCACAGCCCTGAGGTTATGACCCAAACTGAAATCAAGAGTCTCATGCCCAACTGATTGACAACCCAGGCACCCTCCCCACTTGATCTAATTTTTAAATCTAATGCGCAAATATTCCAAATTTGGCTATTTCAAATCCCCTTAGGCAGGGTCCTATGAATTTTTGCCATCTTCTTTGAACGTTGTTTACCTGCTGGCACAACAAGATGTTCCAGGATCATCTTTTTTTTTTTTTTTTTTAAATCTGCCTCAGCATTGGAATCAGTCATTTCTTTAAGGCATCCTGGTTTCTTTTATTGGAGAAAGGTGTTTAGAATCTAAGACCTGGACACTTAAGTAAGATCGTTTTGCTACTGGAGTGCCATTGTGTCTAGGCTCAATGGGGATAAGAAATCTCTATTTCTATGTCTAAACTATGAGTTCATATTGATACTCCAAAATTTAATCTAACACCAGAAGGTTCATTTTAGTTTTTTCTCCTTTCTATTTGTAAATCCTTTCTCCAAGTGAGAAACCTGGCTCACATTATCCTCGACATATCTACTCATTTTCCCAGTCTTGGAGTCACAGAAAACAGTTTCAGAATTGCTAGCCCTCCCACTATAAAAAAAACATGTGCACAAACCAGTGTTTAGAATTTGTTAAAATATTTTTGTCTTTAGCCTGAGGGTATGTAGTCAAAACTCTGTATTCAAAAATAATTATTTTCCCCTTCAGTGTGATTGTTAGTCATTTGAAATACAGTTGGACTCACTTGGTTCTGTTTATATTCCATTTTATATTTCTTTCCCTTCCATCATTGTTAATTTCATTGCCATCATCATCATCATCATCACCATCATCATCATCATCTTATGTGAGTATGTAAAACATGAACATGGTCCCCAAACCCAAAATCACCCAAAAAGCTATATTCAGAGGAGCGTTACTTCCCTTCTTCACCCCCCCCACCTTGTTAATGCACCCTCATTAGTTTCAGGTTCAACCTTCCTAAGTTTCCTTTTGTAAATATAAACAAATAATTATCTTATCTTATTAAACCAACCTAAGCCAACCCTCAACCTGAGGGATAGGCATCGAATCTAACACATCTAGTAGCCTTCTGGACTGTCTAGGGATGGAGACTGGCTGGTGCCATCTTTATGCCCTCCCTTTGCTGTGCTCTAGAGCACCAGCATTTCCTGGAAGGGAGCTTTTATGTGTGTGGTGCCCTGGTTCTTGCAGCTGTTGCCCAGAGGACACCCCCTGATCCCTTGGCTCTAGTCGCCCACAATGGGGTAGGGGTATGTATACCTGGGTCCCAGGAAACTATGACAGGCAGAGAGACACTTCTTGGCAGGGTGTCACCCCCAGGACATTGCACAGATAGCAGACTGAAGCACACCTCCCTAGTTCTGTGACTGACCTTTTTGCCAGGCCTGGAACTTGGGTCTGAGGAGCAGGCTCCAGGTCTGGCAGACACCTAGTGCCCTGTAGAGCTGCTTTCAAGACACACCGGCTGTGGATATCACCTTGGTGCTCTCCCTCTGCCTCACTCCAGCTAGTTAGGGTCTCCCAGAAAAGAGCTTATTTTCTCTTCTTTCTTATACAAAAGTAGCATACTGTGTATGTTTTCTTGCCCTTCGCTTATTTTGACTGACTGCAAATATATCCTGGAAATCCCTCCTTATATGCCTTCTTTAGTTTTCTTTTTTTTTTTTTTTTTAACAGCTATTTATTATACCATCATGTGAATGTACCATAGTTTATCAGCCAACCTTCCGTGTTGGTTTTATCCCAATATTTTTTCAATAATAAATAATGATGTTCCTTATTTATATGTATTTTTGTATTCTTGAAGGTGTACCTTCAAGGTAAGTTCTTAGATATGAGTCAAAAGGTAAACTCACTTGTGATTTTATTAGATATTGTCACATTCTTCTCCCAGAGAGGTGGAGGACATTCCCACCCGCAGTGTGTGAGAGTGGCTCTTTCCTTACAGTCCTGTCAAGAGAATGTGCTGTCAAACTTTGTATTTTTACCAAATTTAATCACTGAGAAACAGTAAAACAGCATAGTTATAATTTCTCATATTTGGACCGAAGTCCATCTTTCCATATGTTTAAAGGTCATTTAAAAACATTTGTGAATTGTCTCTTTGTGACTTTCACTTATTTTCCTTTTGGGTTTTTAAAACTCTTAACCCCCTCAATTTTAGAGTTCTTTATGTGTTAGGGATGGATATTAGCCCTTTCTCTCTGATGTCTAGTAATCATGGTTATTACAAAATTTGTGTGAGTCTCTGAGTCTCTTTATTGTCTTTTTTTTTTTTTTTAAACAATTTGGGGTTTTGGTCGTTTGTCTCTCTATCCTGATAGGTTTTGACTGAGTGCAGACTTTGTGCATGAAACGCTACTGAGGCTGTAGGTGTTTCCCTCTAGAGGTGATTTAGTTTCCCACTGGCTCACAGATGATGTTTGGGTAGGTGAGCTTGATCAAAGCTGGTCAGTTTAAGGTTTGTCCTCCCTGAAAGAGAGGAGCCCTTCTCGGATTGAACCTGAAAGTCTGGGGTCTTTGCCCTCCTCCTCAGCATCCCTGAAAGCTGATTTGTGTATCCACAGCAGTGAGACTCTTACTTTCTCCTTAGTTTTTTTTTTTAGCCTTGTAGTAGTTGCTTTCCTCGGGTTTGTCTGTCTCCTAAGAGCACCTGCTATGTGGACGCAGCAGATGCCCTCCAGGGAACCTGCACCTCCAGGCTCACTTCTCTGCAGCTGGCCTATCACTGCTTGTCCCCTTTTCCAACACGACAAGACTGTCATGAGCTGTAGACTGCCGCTGTCTCGCAGGCTTTGTTCCCCACATAGTGAGCCGGCATATACCTGGGTGAGGAAAAACAGTGGCAAGTGCTGGGCTCCCTTGCGTGTGTCCCCCTCTCCTGCTGCCTTGATTATTTGCTCCTAGCTTCAAGCAGCTCTTCTACATTTTCTGTAGCTTTAATAGTGCTTCTCAAACAGAGGGGTCACTCTGATACTGGTTATTCTATCAGCTGGTGGCACGAGTCCTCTCTCCACTTAGCACGTTTCATTGGATTTGTGTAGAAATGAGAGAACACAGTCAAATTGACAAAGCATTTTAAAATTGACAAGGGAATTGACCTGCTCATACACCGCTGGGGAGGGTGGAAGCTGGTACCACCTTTCTGGAGGGCACTGATTTATATCAATGTCTTTAACAGTTCATTTGCCCTTGAACTCAGCAATTCTGCTTCAAGGTGTTTATCCTATGAAAATAATTGTGGGTGTGTGGGAAGATTTATTTACCAAGATTCTAATCCCAGTCAATAAAATTGGAGTCAGAATCCTAAGTACGCAGCAACAGAGGGTTGATAAATTGTGCTGCTTCAATACAATGGAATGTTACCAGGAATCCAACCTTACAAATGATGTAGAGAATATGTACACATGGTAACGACCTACTGTTAAGCAGAAGAGATAATGACACAGCATGTGCAATATGGTCCAACTTAAGAATGCATATCCAGATACATGACTAAAAAACTGGAATAATGCATATGGTTGGTGTCATTGGGTTGTTGGGTATCCCCTTTGTTATGCATATTTAAAATTTTTTCCATTTTTGGAAATTACCTTTGTTCCAGGGAAGAATATTCATAACCTTAAAAAAGTGCTGATAGTTGGTAGACCCAGCTGATGATATTTTCTGGCAAGCATTTTATGTTATGCTCATTGCCTGAATTCTCTCTTTATACCCTTAGTGGTGTTACAGATTTCATCAGAAACGCACCCACCTCAGGGTGCCTGGATGGTGACATCAGTTAAGTGTCTGACTCTTGGTTTCTCGGGGTCTTGAGGTTGAGCCCCGCCTGGGGCTCCATGCTCAGTGTAGAGTATGCTTAAGACTTTCTCTCCCTCTGCCCCTACCCCCACTCTCAAATAAATAAATAAACAAATGAATAAATAAATCAGAAAGGAAGGAAGGGAGGGAGAGAAGAAGGAAGGAAGGATAGAAGGAAGGAAGTTGCCTTGAAAATACTTTATGGAACAGAAGATCTTCTTACAAAATATACTTAAAATTCCCACTAGTCAGATTTAAACAGAGGCTTCACTTGTTTCTCTCACTGTTTGCGAAAGCTTTTTTAGTAAGGAGTCCTTTAAAAAAGTAAATAGGTTTGTGACGAGTACTTGGATTATAAGGGAAGATTTATTTCCTAGGAGAAAAATTGAATTTCCTTTTGAAACCGATGGCCAAAATTGAATGAAATTGCTTTTGTAAACCTGAAATCAAGATTTCGGCACCCTATCCTTATCCTTTGTTGCTTTCTTCTTGAAGGTCGGCTCCAAGACAGCAATCACCAGCTATGACCTGCTGGGTTTCCAGGTTGCTTCCTAGGAATGTCCGTTCCTTGAGCACATCACCAAAGAACCAGAGATTTGCGGATTGTTGTCGGCACCATGAGGGCTATGGGTACTTCTTACCCATCCAGACGAGGTGGCAGGACAATGACCAATACGGCCACATGAACAACGCCGTGTATTACAGCTACTTCGACACTATTATCAGCTACTACCTGATCAGGTAGGCTTGGCTTCCCAGCCCCACGTCCTCCTGTCATCCCTCCAGCATACCCTTTGCCGGGAGTCCATGCGGGGCATGATGGGAAGAGATTCCTTCCATTTTCTCCCACTAGGGCACCCTTTTGTTGAGCCCACTGAAAGTCACATGATTCAGGAGGGGAACAGGAGGACCCACACGTGAGTGAAAAAGCGCCGCCCCGCAGCTCCTGCAGTCTCAGGTGTTCCTGTATCTTGGTCCTTTGCGCTAAATTGGCAGCAAATGCGCGGGCTTTGAATCTCAAATTAGCGTCTACACAAAAAACCACATCTATTTAAACTTGAGCACACAATAACATCAGCCCTCAGGCCTTTTTGTGAGAAAAGCAGCTGCTCCCCCCCAAACAGGGTACATAAGGGGGAAGGAGAGAGTAAGGATATAAAGATGTTGTTATAGCCTCTGAATGCAGTGATGACATGATTGCCTTTTGATGTGTGTTTGCAAGGTGGTTGGTATATATTTGGTTAGTATAATTCTCTATATGAAAGATTGTGTTGTAGAAAGAAAGATTATGTCATGTAGACAGATCTGAGGAAATCCTACCACCACTTTGCATAAGCTGGGCCATTTTTATCAACTTATTTAATCATATTGAGTCTTCTATAAAAATAACTACATCTATTGAGAGCTTTCTCTGTGTCTAGCGCTGTGAAGCATTTTATACAGACTTAAAATTGAGGGATAATTGACATATAACATCATACTAGTTTCAAGTGTATAATGTAATGATTTGATATTTGTATACACTGTAATCACCGCACTGAGTCTGTTACTATCCATCACCATGCAAAGTTACAAAACCTTGTTTTTTTCTCTTGTGATGAAAACTTTTTAAGATTTACTCCTTTAGCAACTTTCAAATATGCACAACAATACTATTGACTAGAGTCACTGTGCTTACATTACATCCCCATGACTGACTTCTTTTATAACTGGAAGCTCGTACTTCTTGACCTCCTTCACCCATTTCAGTCACCCTCTAGCTCCTTTCCCCTGTGGCACCACCACTCTGTTCTCTGGATCTGTGACTTTCAGTTGTTTTTAGATTCTATAAAGAAGTGAGTTCACATGATATTTATCTTTCTCTGACTTAATTTCACTCATCATAATACACTCAAGTTCCATCCATGCTGTTGCAAAGGCAAAGATGCATTATTTTTTATGACTGGGTAATATTCCTGTGTGTGTGCGTGTGTGTGTGTGTGTGTGTGTGTGTGTGTGTGTGTACTCTGTCTTCTTTATCAGTTCATCCATCAATGTGTACTTAATGTTGTTCCTGTATCCTGGTTATGGTGAATATAACTGCTGTGAACATAGAGATGCATATATCTTTCCAAATTAGTGTTTTCATTTATTTTGGATAAATGCCCAGAGGTGGAATTGCTGGGTCATATGGTATTTCCATTTTTAACTTTTTGATGAACTTCCATACTGTTTTCCATGGTGGCTACACCAATTTTAAATCCCTACCAACAGTGCACAAGTGTTCCCTTTTTTCCACCTCCTTGCCAAAAGTTGTTATTCTTTGACTTTGAAATAGCCATTGTAATAGGTATGAGATGACATCTCATTGTGGTTGTGATTTGCATTTTTCCCTTGTGATGAGTGATATTGAGCATCTCTTCATGGTCTGTTGGCCATCTGTATGTCTTGTTTGGAAAAGCAGGTATTTAGATCCTCTGCCCATTTTTTTTTTTTTTTTGGAGTGTTTGCTTTTTTGCTATTGATTTGTATGAGTTTTTGTGTATTTTGGATGTTAACCCCTTATCAGATCTATGACTTGCAAATATTTTGTCCCTTTCAGTATGTTACCTTTCATTTTGTTGATGGTTTCTTATGCTGTGCAGAATCCCTTTAGTTTGATGTAGTCCCACTTGTTTATTTTTGCTTTTGTTGCCTTTGTTTTTGGAGTCAGATCCAAAATAGCACCAAGGGCAATGTCCTGGAGTTTACCACCTACATTTTCTTCTAGGAGTTTTATGGTTTCAGGTCTTATATTCAAATCTAATCTACTTTTAGTTAATTTTTCCATATGGTGTAAGATAGTAATCTCGTTTCATTCTTTTGCTTGTGGCTGTCTGGTTTTCTCAAAACCATTTATTAAAGAGACTATCCTGGGGCGCCTGAGTGGCTCAGTGGGTTAAAGCCTCTGCCTCCGGCTCAGGTCATGATCCCAGGATCCTGGGATGGAGCCCCGCATCGGGCTCTCTGCTTGGCAGGGAGCCTGCTTCCTCCTCTCTCTCTGTCTGCCTCTCTGCTACTTGTGATCTCTGTTAAATAAATAAATAAAAGTCTTAAAAAATAAACAAACAAACAAATAAATAAATAAAGAGACTATCCTTTCCCCACTGTATATTGTTGCCTCCTTTATTGTAAATTCATTGGCCAAATATGCATGGATATATTTCTGAGCTGTCTATTCTATTCCCTTGATCTATGCATCTGTTTTTATGCCAGTATCATACTGTTTTGATTATGATAGCTTTGTAATATAGTTTGAAATCAGGGAGCATGATATCTCCAGCTTTGTTCTTCTTTCTCAAGATTGCTTTGGCCATTTGGGGTCTTTGTGGTTCCATACAAATTTTAAGGTTGTTTGTTCTCTATCTCTGTGAAAAATTCCACTGGGATTTTGATAGGGATTGCACTGAAGCATCCTTCTTCATCAGTGACTGGTGGGAGTAGGTATATAAATACCCCAGCTTCCTCACTTCTTGGATGAGATAACGCTGAGCCACGCACTTTACATAGGCTCCCAGCTTCTCCAGTGGGATTAAGCTCCAGTTCCCAGATTGGCATTTTTTTTTTTAATTGAGTTAAAATTTATATAACATAAAATCTACTCTTTTAACTATTTTGAAGTGTACAAATTCAGTGGTTTTTAGTATATTCACAATGTTATGCAACTATCACCACTATCTGATTCTAGAACATTACCGTCACCCCCAAAATGGGACCCCATACCTTTTAGCAGTCCCTCTCATTTCCCCTCTCCTCCCTTCCCTTGGCAACCATGAGTCTACTTTCTATCTCTCTAGATTTGCCAATTCTGGACATGTCATATAAATGGAATCATACAATATGTGGGCTTTGGTGTCTGTCTTCTTTCACCGAGCAAGATGTTTTCAAGGTTGATCCATGCTGTAGCCTCTAATATACTTCCTTCCTTTCTATGGCTGGATAATACTCAGTTGTACGGCTGAGCCACATTCTGTTTATTCATTCCTTAGGTGATGGACATTTAGGTTGTTTCCACTTTTTGACTTTTACGAATAATCTCATCATGGGGACTCCACCCTCATGACCTCGTCTAAACATAATTACCTCCCAAAGGCTCCATCTCCTAATACCACCCTATTGGGGGTTATGATTTCAAAATATGAAGCTTGGGGGGAATATAGTCATGTAGTACGTAACATGGCATCTTTGTGGCTTTTGAATATCTCTCATTTATGAATCTGGGAAGTCGATGTGCAGGTTGCAGTGATGATGACTGAGTCCTCTATCCATGGAGGACTGTGTCTGTGTGGTTCCAGTTGTTTGAAACTGTTTCACACAAGATCTGTTTCTGCCAGTTTGGAGGGGGAAGGATAGAGGTTAGCAGCATGTAAGGAAGAACTCCTGACAAAACAGAGTGTCCTTTCTCACGTAGGGGTTTCCAGATGTTACACGTTTTCTCTAAAATTGTGAAAATACTCCAGCCACCAGGGACTTCCTAGTCATGACATACTTTTTCTCGGAGACCTGAGGATGGTCTAAGAGGTGGCTCACTGACTGTCAGAAGCCAAGTCAACACCCCATAAAGGTGTGAGAACATGGGGAAGACGAGCTGAGGAAAGCCAACCTCTTGTCTCACCGGCGTGAGGTAATATGAGGAAGGGCAGCTGGTCTAGTCAAAGCAACGTGTCCCAGCCTGGCTGGCACACTCCCCTCCTTTCAGCTGGCTCTCTGTGGATGGGCAGTGCTGTACGTACACCAGCACCCATGGGATAGTCAAGGAGCAACATCCCCAACTAGAACATTCTGTCTTTGAGGGGGACTTTCTGTAGGAAAGGGGACCAGGGAGTTGTGGAAGGCATGGTGGGGGAGGCTGAGAGAGATAGCGGAAGAGGCTGCAGCCAGCCCAAAGTTCCCATCACTTTGACACACGGAAGGGGTTAAGTCATTCTTGAACAGTTTATCGCTCATCAATTGTAATTAAATATGTTTATATTAAATTATGTTCTGTAATTAATGTAAAATCCTTTAGCCTGTGCTGTTATTAGAACCAGATGCTGAAGTACCAACAATATTTCAACATGACTGTGCTGCCTCGCCAGCTGTCTGACTGTAATTACTTTAATCTCAGCTTGTTATCTAATTATCACCTTTGTAAAGGGAAAAGTGCTCTCTAATGCTTACTGATTGTTTCAGAGGATGATGAGGAGCGGGGAACAGCTGTCAGAGAGCGTGGGCCCTGCTTATCACAAGGAAGGAACTTATCCTGAAGCCTATTCAGGGCAAAACTGCTGGGGGGCGGGGGGAAGCTGTCCGGGGCGGGAATGGGGACCTGGCCTGCAAGGGGAGACAGTTGGAGCCTTGGTGAAGGGTGCAGGCCCCGTGGGCAAACTGTCAGGTGACACCTGCCTCTTCTAGGGATGACTGGAGGACGAGTTACTCTGTGTGACGCTGTTGCTCCATCACAGGGAGGCGGTCACAGTGTTAGAATCTACCTCAGGGGATGGTTGGGAAGATGCAGGGGGATAAGGGACCTGAGGAAGCCCCCAGCCCTGTGCTTGCCAAGATGCACATATTTAGTAAATGTTAACTCTTCTTCTTCCTTTAAAAAAAAAAAACCCACTGCTGGTTTTCTCCATCTTAGCCTTTACAGCCAAATCTGAAACGACTGAAAATGGCTATCTACATGCCAGCAACTTGGTATTACCAGGTTGTTTTCCAAATTATGTGTAAGTTCTGTCCTTTGGGGGCTGAAATTTACCTTTGCATTGCTTTTTCCGAAGTGGTTCATCTGAATCAGTCAAGAGTATAGATAAGTATTGTCAGGGAAATCATGGCGCTCTCAAGGGGGAGTAGACTGGTTTGGAGTATCTTCTAGTACTTTGCGTACCTGCTCACATGTCAGCGGCTGACGCGGTAACTGTAGTTCATTCTGAAATAATCCTTACAGCATGTTCCCTTAAGCAGTTGATGGGGCTTTTACTCTCCTCCGTCTCTACCTCTCTGGAGCTGCGCTCCCGTCAGAGGGGAGTGGGCACCACTCGCCCTGCCTTGAGAATGGTAAGTCCATCTCTCCCGTTAGACTCTGAGCTCCTCAAGGACAGGCGGTACCTTCGTCGTTTATCTAGACCAGGTGTATTGTCTTGCTGGGCACATATTTTTTCCTCAGTGAGGGTTCCCTAAAAGAGTTACACAAAATAGCTCATGGTTGGACTGTGTGGGGTCACCCAGGTGTTTTTCTTTCCCGAAGGTGTGAAGAAGGTCCCCTCACAGGGCTGTGCAGGAGGTCTGGCTCCATGATTGTTCTTGCCCCCCCGTTACTGCCACGTTCTTATATCAGGAAACGGCAGAGCAGGCCTGTCGGGCGGGGGGGCTGTCAGAGCACCCCGTGGGGTCTGACCGTAATGGTGATAAGCCAGCTGTGTCTGGAGCAAGAGGCCACAGCTGGCCTACTCCGAGGTATGCAGCCCAAGGAGGGCAAAGCACTGTAATGGCAGGAGAGCCCAGTTGCAAAGGGGGCTGCTTTATGAGCGGGGCTCCCACTGTTCATCAGAAGAGCATCTGCGTTACGAACTTCACGTCAACTTCCTTCAGTTGAAGGTACAAACCAGGCTCTGGAGTCACTTTTCCATTAGGGCATGCTTGCCTCTTAAAGGAAGTATCTCCAAGTGAGAGAAATAATCCAGTGTTGATTTCCTTCAGGAAATGTCTGCCCATAGTCTCATCTCCTATCACTTCTGTTGCGGTTCTTTCTCTCGTGCAACAGCGAGCCACTGTGATTCCTTGCCAGCAGCTTGCTGAGGCTCTGCTGTGCCTTTGGTCCACCTGTTGCCTCTTCCTGGCGTGTCCTTGTTCCCGTTCTTCAACACTCTGGCTCTTCCCAGCTTTTGGTGACCATCCCACCACTCCCTGTCAGGTAGACTATGTGCCCATTCTCGCTATTTCCATAGGCTCCTGGATTTTCTATGTCAGAGACCCACAGACTTTTCAGTGAACAGCCAGCTACTAGATATGTTAGGCTTGGTTGGCTGTGGGTCTCTGTTGTAACTACTCAGCTCTGCTGCTGTAGCGGGAAAGCAGCCATAGGCCACATGTCCGCGAACACATGGCCGTGTTCCGATAAAACTTTATGGTAGCTCCCTACTTACTCTGCTTTCTCTGTGCTCTTGTGTTTTTATAGCTTGAGTCATTGTTCTGGCTACTCGGTCATGGATTCTTAATCTCCCATTACTGAATTGTTCCTCTTGTAATGACCTGTCACCTTCCTCAACTCCTCAAACTAGGAACGTTAGTGTCTTCACCTTGATTTCCCCGCAAAGCAGAGCTGAGACAAGCTCTTCACTATGAGTAGTGTGCTTTAGAACTTGATCCCAAGCAGCAAGGGTGAAGATCTAGGAGGTATGACCTAGAAGAAGAAAAGCCAGCCTGGCGTGCCTGAGCTGATCAGCAGTGTGGACAACCGTGGCTGAGTTCCCCTGGGGACCCCCAAGGAGCTGTGTAGAGGGGGCCTCAGAATTGTCTGCCCACAGGACTGAAACGGAGAGCCCTTACCTACTGGTTCCATCCCTCGTTAGTCAAGGCTTGCCCCATGTGGTGTTAGCTCCCTGATTTTTCTAGGTCTGTGCAGGTGTGAGAATTGTCAAGCTGGAGGTTGGGGCAGAGACCCCTGGGGGCAGAAGAGACCCTTCATGCTGCCAGGGCAGGGTGCCGTCAGGTCACTCCTCAGCATGGACAGTCGCTGCAGCAAGGCTGGAGGAGAAAGGAAGCTTCGGGGGATGTGAGGCAGCATAGCAGAGGTGTCCCACACGCGTGACATACATTTTCCATCACCTAACATGGGGACTTGTGTGTGCCGAGCAGCACTGGTTAAGAGGACGCCTATTGGTACCAGGCTGCCCACGTTTCGATCCTGGATGCGCTCCTTACTGAATGCATAACCCTAGTCAAACTCTCTCTGGTCCTCATTCCCTTGTCTCCAAAGTGGGAATAATAGTACTTACAGCAGAGCCTGTTGTGAGGTTTGGAGTGCTTAGAAAAGGACCCATGTCACATGCTCAGCAGATGTTAGTTATTAATAGGCACTTAGTAAATACTAAAGAACTTTTAACAGTGGTCTTTTGTAAGTCAACATGGCTATCTTTGCTTATTTATTTTTTCTTGTTTTATTATGTGCCTTTATTTTATTCATTTATTGTATCTATGAAAAAATGGAAAAGCGAAGGACAAATCGGTAGGGCTACATGTCTCCAAGAAAATGAGAGGAAGTGTATTTCTTTGAGGATATGAGGAATTTTCCTGTGTGTTTTCTTTTTTAAAAAAGATGCTTGTTTTTAAAGTGTAGTTGGCATACAGTGTTAACACTATTTCAGGTTATCTTTGCTTATTCTTTCCAAATTGAACTCGAAATACCTTACCAAATAAGACACATATAAATCATTCTTTTTTAGTAGAAATAGAAAAATAAGAAGATAGAAGATAAGGAGGAAAAAGACCTAAAAAAGCAACCTAATGCTGGTGTTTTATGAGGTTACTGTGCGTGACCTTAGTCTCTGAGCTTCCTGGCACCCAAGGAAACAGGAGAACGAGATGAGCCACAGGAGAACGAGATGAGCCACGCAATTCTTATTACCTGCTGGAAGAAAACATGGTATTTCTTCCAGAGAAACAGGCTGTTTTTTTTTTCTCCCACATTAAATTTTAAAAGGAATTCAAAGGAATTTCCCAAGCAGGCTTGAACCATAAAATCCTATGTGTGTAATTAGCCTAAAAGAAGGGTTTTATCTGTTTGGGGCTTGACCCATGCTCAGTGCATATGGGGGCTCGATGAGTAAAAGAATAACGGGAAGTGTTTCAGTAGCAGATTTGGTAAGAGGCCACATGGTGCCGCGGATGACTGATATACAGGGGAGCTCTGCTGGTAAGGTTTAGAGCCAGGGTGGAGGACAGAGGTCAGTGGGTCTGCCCCTGGGGGTGTGCTTGGGGGCTTGAGGAGCAGCTGGTAGGTCTTTTCGGCTGCCCTCCTTGCTGACCCCCCGCCAGCCTCTACTGCTTCCTCTGTCCCGTGGTCTTGTTCCTTATTCCCCACCTCGGGCTCGACAAGCAGACTCGGCTGAGCAGCTTCCTCCTGTGGGCAGGTGAGAGCAGCCTTCCTGGGGCCCTCGGCCAGTGCCAGGTTGCTCTGCTGGGGAGGCCATGAGCTGCCCCAGGCAGGCAGGCAGCCTACCGGGCTCTGTTGTCACTTCTGCTGAGTGGCATCTCCCAGAGCCCAGCCAAGGCCACGCCCCCTCTTGAGTACATTTGCATCTCTGGGCTTCTATTAACAGATGGATCTTCTGTCGGTCGGAAGCCTCAGTTAAAATACTATGATCTGTCTCCTTGAGCCCAGGGAAATCTCATTATAAATAAAGTAATCTCATTTGCGGGTGTGTTCTCTAACCCACAGGCCCGGGAATGTACGGATACAGTATGCCTGGGAAGGAGGGCTGTCAGATTAATACATTGTGTGAAAATTGGGGCCGGAGGTCATCAGTCTCCTGATACACAAATCTCCCTCTGAGAATCTCATTTCATTCAGACTATCAGTTAGATTAGAAATACCCTAATTATCCCACTGAAATTAAATTACTTTATGTTCGGGTGATATAATGAACAACCATAAAGAGGATATCTACAACCAATCATCTTATTAGTCACAGCAAGACCAGACCAGACACTCACTGGACCTTGCTGGTTATTGTCAGTCAGGCTTTCGTACAAAAAAGAAGGGAAAGAGGAAAATGAGAGAGGTCAGCGCTGGTTGTCCTTCTGGCGGGTCGTGTGTTTTTCCTGGACAGCTATGAGTTCCTCCTGTGTTCTTCCGCTGCGTCGCTAAGAGTTTTTCCCCAAAGACACCCCCTGCCCCCAGTCATGAATGAAAGAGCTATGAAAAGTCCACTGCATTCTTGACCTTATTCCCTGCCATGGTGGTGTGAGGCCTACTGACTTAACGGATAGGACCGAGTGTTCACTGCCCTTTACTTTTTATCCCACAAACCTTCACAGGACCTGTCAAGTGATAGGACTCCGTTGCTAAGATAGAACTAATCTCTGTCACTTGTATTTGTTGATCATGCTTGCTGCTGTAATTACCCGCAAATCTCAATAACATAACCCAATAAATACTTATTTCTTGTTAAAATCACTACCTAACACAGGTCAGTGCGTGTGGTGTGTGTGTGTGTGTCCGTGCAGTCATTCAAGAACCCACCTTGTGGCTCTGCCCCCCTCTAGCTCTGAATTCACAGTAGTGGGACTATCAACGTTTTTGGGGCGGTCTAATTCCTTGTAATGGATGGAGGGCTGTCCTGTGCATTGCATTGTAGGATGTTTAGCTGTGTCCCTGGCCTCTCCCACTAGACGCCAGTAGGACATTCTTCCAGTGTGACAACCAAGAATGTCCCCAGACATTGCCAAACGTTCTTGGGGAAAGGGGGAGAGAATTTCCCTCAACTGAGAACCGCTGCTCTATAGCAGTGGAACCGTCTGTGTTCACCAAGGGGTTGGGAAAATACAGCGAGGAGGATTCTGCAAGAGGTTTTTATAAGCCACGCCCAGAAGTGGCACACATCACTTCCATCTGTTGTCTGTGAGGTAGAAATCACGTGGCCTCACCTAACTGAAAGGGAAACGTAGTCTAGAAGTGTCTCCAGGAGAAGAAATAAAGGGAGCTAGTTCAACATGAGGCATTTCGTGCCACACTGACCTTCTTCAAGGACAAACCAAGGATACACCAGAACTTGAGATTTGGTACCTCCCTTTACCTGCACATGACACCTCAGGACTGCTGGTTGCCACCATGGGAACCCATCCAGGCCTCCCTTTTTTTGTCTCCACCTTCCTTTCCGCCTCCCTATCAAAGCTCATCTGTCTTGCCTTCCATTATTTGTGCAGAGCCCTGATTTCTAACTAATGAAATAATCTAATCCATGCTGATGTGGTCCAAAGAAGCTGATGGTCTTGTGTGAAACTCTTCTGTGGAGCATAATTATGAATTTTTAACAGAAACAAAGAGAGGGAGAGTATGGGAGCCACTCTAGCAGATTGGGCTGAGGGGAAGGGGCAGAGCTCTGGGTAGACTCTGTGCAACTTGGTCATAACAGGATGGTTATAGAAAAAAATATTGACAATAGTTTAAAAATTAATACCATTATTTAGGTAGATCTTTTTATTAAGTGATAAGCAAATAAGAAAGAATTTAACAAAATGAGCGTGCTATGGACTACATGTTTGTGTCCCTCCAAAATTCCTATGTTGCAGCCCTAACTCCCAATGGGATGGTATCAAGAGGGCCTTTGGGAGATAACTGGGTTTGGGTGAGGTCATGAGAGTGGAGCCTTCATGAGGACATGAGGACATAGCAGTAGGGTGGCCACTGTAAGCCAGGAAGAAAGCCCTCACCAGAACAAAATCTGCCAGTGCCTTTACCGTGGACCTCAAGTCTGCAGAGCCATGAGCAGTAGATATCCGGTAAGCCACCCAGTGCATGGTATTCTGTACTGTAGCTGCCCAAACCAAGATGGAGCACACCGTACCCTAACTCTTAGATACATAAACCTCTAATGAGGTGAGCCTGTGTTCACACACTTTGGTCCTTTGGGTGACCAGTTCTCTTCCTCATCTCAAGTGCATAAGCACATAGATAGTGACTGGAAGTTAAATGGTTTTTACTCTTATCATTTTTGAAGAGCACATACTTGAACTTCTCTCTTAGGCATAGGATATGTCGACAGAGATAGTTGGAAAGAGATCACCAGGTGGGTGCTGCTTTCCCATTATTTGAGTCAGTACCTTACTGTTTGATTATTAGATTACTTATTACTGTCAGTGCTGTCGTCTGGGTCCCTGGGTTGTTTTCCAGAGAGGTCTAGGGACGTGGTGCCCGGTTTACCAACTTACTCCCAGGAGTAAAACTGTGCTACTAGGTAACACTGCAGTAGAAAGAGTTCCGGGGTAAGAGACTGGTACCCTGAATTCCTGAGTTGGCTGTGCCATTTCCCTTGTGGTTGTGGGTGAGTCAGATTTCTGCCATGGCAGCTAGGGCTCTGAACACCTTCTTGATGGGTTTTTGGCAGACAGTTCACAGTCGTCCCCCCCCCCCCCCCGCCCGCTACCACCTCCTGCCACACCTCCTAATATAGCCTCCATGCTGCAGCCAGAGAGACATTTCCTAATGGCGTGATACTTACTGTCTTTCCACCCTCGCTCCCACTTACAACTTCTCCAGGGCATCAATTTGCATTTCAAATAAAGACCTAACTCCTTTGGTGTCCTGCAAAGCCCTGCAGGGTCTGGTCCCTATTAGGCTCCTTTGGTGCCATGTCCCTCCTTGCTGACCAAGCCAAATGATCCTAGCCTTTTCCCCAGTCCTCAGCACAGCCCTGCCCAGGGGGGTCTCTGGCCCTGCCATGACATCTGCCTTGAGGGTTTTCCCGTCTCTCTTCTGTTGTTAACTTTTCCTTTTAGTTCTCAGCTTCTTCAGGACATCTTGCCGATGTGTTGACTTGGCCTGTTTCCCCTCTCTGGGCTCTCCCAGTACCACCCACTACCTGACCTAGAGCATTGTCAGAGCTGCAGTTTTCATTTGTTGGAATAAGTGTGTGAAAGCATCCTTTCTCCATCTTTCGATTGCAAGCACCATGAGAGCCGTGACTGATAGCTGTGTCCATTGTTCTATCCCAGAGCTTGGCACGTAGTAGGTGTGAATACACTTTCCTTGCATGAATGCATTAAGGATTTGCTCTGTCTGGAAATATTAGTCAATCAGGCTTGACACCGAAACGCAACCTGTTTGATTCACTGCGAAGCTGCTGACAATTGGGAAATCTGATTTTTATGTTTTGGAGGGGCGCCCCGAAGAAAGCAAAGGTAGTTGGTGAAAAAAAACAAAAACAAAAAACAAACGGGGTGGCATTCATTAAATCTTTGTCACCTTGATTTCATTGTTTCTTTTGGAAATCTTAAAGAGCCCGGAAACCCCATAGTCCTCCAAAGCCTTTTATTTGAAATGCGTGCCCCTGGGCCAGACTTACTGCAGCCGGCAACCCCAGGAGCCTGACTCTGGTCAGAAAGCATGGTTTGCAGGTAGATAGCCTGGTTTGGGGTAGGAGAAGACTGCAAATCATGGGGCAGGGACTCCAGCCCTCTCAGTTCACTAATTCCTGACCCAGGTTAAGGGATGGGGTGAGCATCCTGGCACTGTGTAGAAGCAGATGTGGGAGGAAGGCTGGGCCACCCTTTGAGAGCCTCAACCTCTTACGATTCATGCCATGCAACCACCTCTCAGCTCTGAACAGAGTGAGGTATGAAGTCATTTCCAAAGCAGCGTCTATGAAATTCCATTACACGGTGCTTTTCAATTTAAGGGGAAAGATCTTTGCAGAAACTAATTTGCAGTTGCTTTAATCATGGAGCTCAGAGACCGCACACTTTCCCCATCGCTGCTGCTAAAAAAGGCTCACACCGGTTTTGCAGATTGGGTCTCCCTCCCCCCACCCTCAGCCCCACCTCAGCTCCTGGATTCCTTCTATGGTTGTTGTACATCTCCTAAGTTTTGCAATTTTTGAGACACAAAGGGAGTAATTATATTCGTTCCTCCTGGTGAATGTAAATGTTTTGGAATCAGAACTCAGTTGAAAACACTCAGAGTTAGATCAAAGCAAACGGAGTCACTCTAGGAAGGGGATCATCTTGGGCTTGTTTCTTCCCCCCTGGCAGCCTGTCTTGTGTCCCAGGGACTGTCTGTTGGATTCCCCTCATTCTCTTATTCATGGACACCACTGTGATTGTCCTTGAGACCTGCAGAAGGATGGCCAGGGACTAGAGGAAGTAGAAAGCCCTTGATCAGGAGTCAGGAAACCTGTGTCCTGGCCCAGCTCCCCTGTTTGCCAGATTTAGTCCTTTGGAAGACATATCCAGCCTTTCAGGATATTTCATTTAGCAAATGAAGGCAATAACACTTCCCTTGAAGATCACAGGGGGTTTGGGGGGAGGTTGGGTGAGGTAAAATCCGGGGAAGCCCGTGAGTTCTCTCTACAGGTAAGAGATTACTAGGGAGTCAGTGATACTGGTTTACTAAGGTTCTTTCTTAAAGAGCGGTTGTCTCAGTGGAAAGACTTCGTTACTGACCCCACACTCCCCAAGGTGAATTGCATAGCTGCTTGAAATTCTGCTGGGTTTGAAGCTTTATGGCTTCTGGAATCTCATGTGAAAATATACAGACTCAGGGGGCGGGGGGTGGGGGGAATCACACTAAGTAACCCATTTTCAGTTATCAAACATTAGGAGAGATTTCTTTATCAGATAACCAGTGACTTCTTGGGGGGAAGAACAGAGACACCGACATGTGGAAATAGGTGGATTTTCCAGACCAGAAGTTTTGTGGGGGTGTTGGGGGGGGAGGGTAGAGGGAGTTGGGGATGTCTTTATAATGGGGATGTCTTTTTTTTTTTTTTTTAAGATTTTATTTATTTATTTGTCAGAGAGAGAGAGAGAGAGAGAGAGACAGCGCGAGCGAGCACAGGCAGACAGAGCGGCAGGCAGAGGCAGAGGGAGAAGCAGGCCTCCTGCCAAGCTAGGAGCCCGCTGTGGGACTCGATCCCAGGACACTGGGATCATGACCTGAGCCGAAGGCAGCCGCTTAACCAACTGAGCCACCCAGGCATCCCTGGGGATGTCTTTATAACACAGATAAGGTACAATGAGGTAAGGGACAGGATGGTAATACATCAGGTACTAGATGAAGCATTTCGTTTGCTTAATGCACATTAGTCGTTCTTGTTGGCTCTTAGCAACTAAACACACTTCCTATGATGACAGGAATCACCTCCTCCGCAACACGCAGTACGGAGGCTGGAAACGCCAGGTACTTGTTTTCCCAGCCTCCTTTGTGGCCTCCTAGCTGCTGGCGAATGATCCAGGCTCTGCCAGTGCATCTGGCCCAGGCTGTGACCTAGTGGTGGCTGACGTATTGAAGTGGGGACAGCAGAGGGTGGGAGGCCGAGGGCAGCTACCTCCTACTTGCCTCGTGACCGTGTTTCTGGTGTCAGCCTCCACGGTGTGTCTGGGGACGGCGGCTGTGGCAGAGGCTTCTTCCAGGGACTTGCTCTCTGATGTGATTTTGGGTGTCATTCCTGGCAACTTCGGCTTTAAACCTGTTTTTCAGCCTTTCTAGAGATCTCTGGGCTCTCTGGAATCCTTCCAATAAATCCCTTTTCATCCTAAGTTAGCCGGACTTCATTTCTGTGGGTTGCAGTGCAAGATCCTGATTGTAATATATATCTATGTCTGTATCTATATTTATATAATATACTTAAATCTTCACAACCACCCGATTGAGACTGTGTATCTGTTGCTTGCATTTTATGATTGTGAAACTGAAATGCAGGGGTGGAGCAGGGTCAGGCAGAGAGGAGCAGATATTTCAGGGCAGAACCATGGAAATGTCGCGTGTGGGCCCGTGAGCCTGAGGCTGCGGAGGAAGACCCCACAGCCTCCCCTGCTGGGGGCCCCGGGTGGGACCTGACTGACCTGGCGCAGGAGGAAGGAGCGCTGGGCCCTGGGCCAGGCCTGCTAGTCTGCAGCAGCACTCGTCACCCCCAGGGGAGGCGTTCTGAGGCCCTGCTAGATGTCTGAAACCACGGCTAATACTGTGTTTTTTCCTATACATACATACCTTTGCTAAAGTGAAATTTCTGAATTAGGCACAGTCAGAGATGAACAACAATAACCAATAATAAAAAAGAATGGTTATAACAATATACCGTCATAAAAGAGATGTGAATGGGGTCTCTCTAAATATCTTACTGTCCTGTACCCTCCTCTTCTGGCACTGCCCCTTCTTCTTGTGATCATGTGAGACGGTGAGATGCCCACGTGCCGAGATGAAGCGAGGTGCAGGACGTAGGCGTGAGGACGTAGCATGAGGCTCCTACTGACCTTCTGACCCTCCCTCTGCTTGGGGACTGCAGCTGACCTCAGGGGAGTGACCCTGTGGAAAGCAACATCATGGATAAAGGGACTGCCATATTTGAAGTTCTCTGGAAGCTATAGGAGGGGCCGTAGAAATGTGTCGGAGCCACAAGAGTAGTCACTACATAATGATGATGACGATGGTGGTGGTGCCTGGTTAGGGGGCGCGAACAAAGGCCCTGATGATTCCCGGACACTTTTCCAGGGACAGTGAAGCAGTCATTTTTACAGGAGAACTCAGTTCAGCCCTCTCACCGCAGGGGGGGAATTCCTGCCTCTTTTATGGTTGGGCCTAGTGGCAAGGGAGGAGGCGCCCATTCCCTGGCTGGTTTGCAGAGCCACCGTGGGGGTGACCTACTCTGACTTAAGGCACAGGCTGGGTTTGCATTACCCCAGAGCTGATTTTTCAACTTGTCTCACAGACACAATCCTCTTGTTTTTGAAGACTTTAGATTTGGTTGTAGTGAATGCTGTAGGGGCTCCTACCTCTCCACCCAACCTGACCCCCCTCCCAAACCCAAACTGGAACTAAAAGTGCCCTTGGTAAACTTTATGACTGTGTGATAAAATTATAACAAAGGAGAGTCATAAGAAAGCGTGCAGGTGACATGCCAGTCCGAAGCCGTGGCCATGCGGAGCTCTGCTTCTTACTTGGGGAGCGTGGGAATGATTCATTTTACCTGTGCGTGTGTTTCTGAAGTAAAACATTTGTACGTGGACTTCTCCGGTAAGGCCAACTCCGGGAAGACATTCATCCCAGGTTGTGGGGTATGTTAAAATAACTGACAGAGCAAACGTATTTTCTTTTCCCTCACTTGGCATTAGAAATAGATTTGCATTCCGTTGTTAGCCCCTAGGGCTTATTTTTATTTTTTTTAAAGATTTTATTTATTTATTTGACAGACAGAGATCACAAGTAGGCAGAGAGACAGGCAGAAAGAGAGAGGGGGAAGCAGGCTCCCCACTGAGCAGAGAGCCCGATGTGGGGCTCGATCCCAGGACCCTGGGATCATGACCCGAGTCAAAGGCAGAGGCTTTAACCCACTGAGCCACCCAGGCGCCCCGAGGGCTTATTTTTAAAGCAAATTCCCCTCGATGGCTGCACGTGAAAGCCTTCTACTGAGCAGGGAGGCTGATGGGGGGCTTGCTACCTGCTGCCTGGGCAGGGGGTGTGGACACACTTGGTCACACTTCCTCCCCCTCTGCCTGGGACCGTGTTTCTGAATCTCTAAGAGATGGAAAGTCAAGGGTAAGAGGCCCGTGAATAGAATTGTTCAAGGAGCCCCTTTGGGAAGAACAGCTTGTCTGACAAAGGGAAGAGAACAACAACAACAACAAAAAAAAAAGTGAAGAGAACGAAAAATTTTACACTGCAGTTATTTTCTGCTTCTGTAGCTCGTTTTCCTCTCCCGCTGTTACCGGCAAGGGAAGATCTCATCGCGGATGAGAAGCGGTGGAGGTCTTGCTCCATTTCTGATAGGCTTTGTAAGTTTTGTAATTATGCAGAAGGACTCTGATAAGGGCAGGAAACCCAGGAAACGGGAAGACGCTTGTTTTTGCCACGTCAGGTAATGGAAGCGGTCAGTGCAAGTCCTGCAGCAGACCGTGTAGGTCGGAATCATGGCGGACAGGGCAGAGGACTTAGCCTCCCCATGCCTCAGGGGCCGCATCTGGAAAGGGGGGTTAATAATGACACTAACCTTAGGGATTCTTGGGTGGAGCACTTAGAGGAATACTTGGTACATCCACAGACCGTGCTGGCTGTGTGTTCGCTGCTGTAGCTGTTGTCATTCATGCTCTCACTCTCGTCCTCTGCATGTAGTGCCACACACCTGCTGTGCAGTTTGAGCTGGGGGTAGGGGGGCGCATACATCCCCTTTCCGGGTCACACTTTACTCCTCTCCTCTTCTCACTGGCTTTCCACATTGCCTAATTCCTGTGCTTCTGTGAGAGGGGCCCCTTTCCAGTGACTCTGAGCTTCGTCCTCAAGCATGGCTCAGCCTGTAATGGGAATGGGATACCACACCAGTACCTGGGTTTGGGGAAGGGGAACCACCGGTCTGAGAATGAGTGGCTGATGAACCACTGACCTAGGCCAGTTTGCTCTTTGGATCAGAACTCAGGATCCTCGCCTTCCTCCAGGAGACACAGTTGGCGACAGGAATTCATTACTCAGGCATTACTAGGGATTCCCCAAGTTTCTCTTTCCCATCGCATCTCTTTGCATGTGAGTGGTGTGTTCCATTTTTCTAAGATCTCCTCTTGTATGATGTCACTTGAATTTCACAAAGACTACACGAGGTGAGAAGGCAGGTATGATCATCCCATTCGAGAAATTTGAGGCCCAGAGAGGTTAAGTAGCGTCCAGGGTCACGTATAATTAACTACAGAACCTAAACCAGAATTCAGGTCTCTTCTCACGCTGCTGCTTGGATTTCCAAAGGTGGGAGCCCCTGCACTATAATGACTTAGCCTCTGATGTGGTCTTGTGTTCCTTTGCACTTTGACCATGTTTATCCTGGAAACATCACCCTGAGAATAGTCCAAATGCCCTTGCTAAGGAGTTTGCTACTTCCTTACACGCCAGCCTGTGCTTTGTAGGGAAAGAAATGATCCAATATTTTCATACTCCGCTTGCTTCCAGCTGTTTGAGTCTAGAACAAAACCTCACACGGAGGTTCAGGACCCTGCTTCTGGCCTCCTGCAGGCTGCGCTCCAATCCTAGATCTTTCGGTTCCCTATATCACTTTGGGTGATTTATTTAGCATCTCAGGTTTCCATTTCTTTATCTCTAGAATGGAGATAGGAATAGTCCCATGTCATAAGTTTGCTCAAAATGAAATACGATAGGGATTGTAAGAGAAGTGAGAACAAAATCAGGAGGGGGTGGGGTCATGGGGGCAGTTTCAAGGAAGGAGTAACAAGGGTGAATACTCTCTGAGGCCAAGAGGTTGAAGAATGGATTCCTTGACATGAGGTCACTGGAAATGTTAACTGGGAGTCCTTGTGCAGTGTTGGGGTGTAACTTTTTTGGGGATAGGCTGGGGGTTTAAGAGTAAATGCTAGCAGAAGGGATAGGAACAGAAAGTGTAGATGAATTTTTTAAAAAGATTTTATTTATTAGAGAGAGAGAGAGAGAGAGAGAGCGCATATGCACAAGCAGGGGGAGGGGGAAGGAAGGGGAGAAGCAGACGCCCTGCTAAGCAGGGAGCCCAATGTGGGCCTCAGTCCCAGGACTGAGATCATGACCCGAGCCCAAGGTTGACACTTAACCGACTGAGCCACCCAGGCACCCTAGACAACTCTTTTAAACAATGTTGCTGGGAAGTGATTAAGAGATCATTTGAGAGTAAGGGAGGGTGGGTGTGATCAATACACATATTTTTTATCATTAAGATGAGAAAGACACAAGCATGTTTAAATACTGCTGTGGACACAATTGAGAGGGAGAGGTTGAATTATGAAAGAGAAGAGATGACTGATTATCATCATTCCCTGAAGGGCAAGTAGGAACATGGTCCCAAAGCCCTGATGGAAATCCTGGCCAGGACAGGATGGGGGACATCCCCATGGAGTCCCTGCAGGGAAGGGAGGAGCAGGCTGGGTTCAGACGTCACGTAAAAGGTTACGTAGTGGAAGCTGAGAGAGAGTTCCCATATGCCCCCTTTCCTCTCTGAAATAGATCAAGTTGTCTGCCAAGAATGTGGGATCGGGTGACTAGGCAGGTCCGAGATTTGAGGAGAGTGGAGAAGGTTTAAATATCAGGTCAGAGACCAAGAGTACGAGTAATATGTTGGTTAGGTGGCTCTAACAGGAGTCTCCCAAGTGCTGTGCTTTACCCAAGCAAAAGGTTTATTTCCCTCTCAAACATGGTGGTCCAGGTTGGGGGTCTGGGGCTGATCGGGAGCTCAGCAGTGTTGAAGGGAGCACTAGAGCCAGATCATGCAGGACTTTATTGGCCCAGGGAAGGGCATTGGGTTTTATCCTGAGTGGGATCGAAGGTACCAGTTGGGATGCATCAGGAGGCAGTGGGCGGACATCATGAGGGCAGTTGGGGAGGGCACCTGGGACCCTGTGTCTTACTAATATCTAGAAAACTGAAAAAGTCTGGGAAAATGCAAAGGCAGGAGGTCCCTCCACCTTTGTCCCTTGAGTACAGGGGTGGTGTGGGCACTTGGCTGCATATTCCCAGCGCTTGGACCTGTTAGTGGAGAAAGAGAGGAGAGAGTTTGACTTTATTCTGTGTCCTTCCTGCTTCTCGCACAGTTAATGCCCAGGGTGCTTACATTTTATGTTAGGTCATCTATGCACACACACACATAGCACAGGCTCTGAATCGGGCGGACGCAGGTTTAAGCCTCTGTGACTGCACATATGCACTAGGTGTCTTTGGGAAGTGGATTAACCTTTTGGAGCCTGCACTTCCTCCTCCATAAAATGGTGATATGAACAGAATATCCTTCACAGAGGTGTTGTGAAGACCAGGTGAAAGAGGGCGGGTGAAGCATAGTTCCTGGCATGTAGTAAATGCTCAATAAATCGCTGCTACCATTATTATCCTGTGTGATCCGTAGTCGCTATCAGCACCTCCATTTTACTTTTTTCCAAGAAATGTCTTTTATCTATTAAAACAAAATGCTCAAACAACTCAAAAGGTACATTTGCATTCCGAACAAACAAACAAAAAATGCTCTGTTTGGAGCCAGCGCATGTCTTCCTCTCCAGGCCTGACCAGGCAGCCTGGGGTCTGGAGAGAAAGTGATAGGTGATGCTTTTTAGTGGGAAACCACTTGCCCACCCTCTTGTGTTTTCCCCAGAGAAATCTGTTGTCCTGGGAAGTCTTTTTCTTTGGATGGTGATTTGGCTGCTAAAATGAAGCCAGGCTTCTTTGTTTCGAGCGCACACTGGTTCCAGGGCTCGGCATGGGGATGGAACAGCTTGTTGTTGGCAGGTGATGGTGGAGCTTCCCGCTGTGGCCCCTTCTCCTCCTCACAGCCACGTGAAGTGCTGCCGTCTGTTCGCGAACACCTCCGCATGTGTGTACATGTGTGTGGCAGCCGCGGCAGACTCCCTCAAGGATCTGATCTTAGTCTTGTCTCTTGCTTCGAGAGGCCATGTGACTATGTGTCACAGATACAGACAGAATCTTCCCTTGTCTTCCAGGAGTTAGGACACTCTGTTTCTCCCTGGGAAGGGTGTGAGTAGCTCCAGGTGAGGAGTTTCAGAGTCTCGGTGATTCACCCCTGTAGGTTGAGGGGACCCCTGTCCTGGGAGGCTGTCTGATACAGAGAGTAAGTATTCGGGTCTCTGAGTCAGACACTCTCATGCTCAAATCTCAGCTCCAGCCCCTGGTAGGTGTCTAACTTGGGACAACTCACCTCTCTGAGCCTCAGTTTTCTTCTCTGTAAAATAAATGCCTGGCACATAGTAAGTGCTCAGTAAACACCAAGTCATTTATAAGACTTGCCTATGCCATTAACTAGCTGAGTAGCCTTGCCTGTGTTATTTAACCTTGCTGTTCTGGTGGGCAGAAGCTGTGGGGAGCTCAGAAGTCCCCTTTCACTCTGGGGTTCTATGATTCTACCAGCAGCTCCTAACCTAGAGGTCTTGGTTCCTTTGGCCATTGCCTGTCCCTCCTGAATTACTCCTCTCCACATCTCCAGTGGATCATTCCTGGAATGTAGATCCATGATCCACTGTCTCCTATCTTTAAAACATCCTTCACCTTTTAGTATATGTCCTTCCCAATAAATGTCCTAAATGGTTTCTCCTCTACTCAGTTTTTTGTTTCCTCTGGGAAACAGAAAAGGGAAAACAAAAAGATGATGTGAAGGCAGGAAGCTGCACAGAAGTCTTACCTTTCCCAGGTCTTAGCCAAGGAGATGTTCTGGAATGATACCAACTTTGTCTCTCCTGTGTGCTTATAATGTTCATTTTATGTCAACATGGCTGGGCCATGGTGCCCAGATATTTGGTCAAACATTATCCTGGATGTTTCTGTGATGGTATTTGGGATGAGATTTCCTTTAAATTGGAGGACTTTGAGTAAAGCAGATTGCTCTCCATAATGCAGGTGGGCCTCATCCAATCATCAGAAGGTCAGACTAGAACTAAAGACTGATCACTGCTGAGCAAAAGGGCCACCCCTGCACTAATAGAGTAAGGCTAGATTTAAGGTGCCCTCTCTTCTGTGGTCCCCTTCTGTGGTGCCCTCCCTTCTCTGGTCTCCTTGGGGCAATGGCACAGACATGATTTGAATGCAGATAAAGCAAAGCCCCAAGAATACAGAAAAAAGGTGCTGCATCCTGCCCTTTCACTTGATGAGAAGACACTTGGTTTGTTTGGTGTCCTAATGGATACCTTTTGAGGAATTTTTGCTTTGCTCTGGGATGAGCCTTCTCCTTAATTTAAAACTGTCAGACCATACTTTCAAAAGGAAATTCCCTAATTGCAAGTATCTGGGAACGTGTAAAGATTTCCAGCCATGTGTCCTGCCTGGCTCAACATTCTTCAAAAAGCTTAACCTGATTCATGAATGGAGAAACTAGCTTTATCTCAGATCTGTTTTCAACACAGAGACACATAGAAAAACCACATTGCCTGATGGCATCACTTCCCTGTACTGACTTCTCATCTGTAGGGTTCGCAAAGTCATTGACACATTTTTAGTGCAAGGCTGCTAGATATGTTCGTGCCAGTTATTATGGAGATACAGAAAGAAGAAAAGAAGAAGACATGGCAACCTGTTCTCAGGGAGTGTGGGGGCTTCTCACTTTGAGGTAGCTTGTCCCCTTATCATATCCCACCTTTCACCCTTGGGCACCCCATCACCAGGTGGCCATACAAATTATCATCCATAATGGGACACTTTCAGGAATGGAAGTTGGTGCTATTAATGAGTGGCATCAGGACGACAGATATAAATTGAGGAATCTGGCCACCATATTTAATATTAAGAGCATCAGTTAGAGAAGTAGAGTGACTGAGGCGTGATCTAAGCACTGGTCCCATTAGCTTCACAGATGGACAGACTCCAGCCATTGCCTATCCCAACACAAGGCATTCTGGGCTGAGCCGATCCAGTACCAGCACAATTGGGTGAAATCGCTCCCCAGCACTGCCGGAACTGGAACTGTGGGCTCAGAATGAGGATAGTTGAGCAAAATGAGTGAAGAGACTTTTTGTGCTCGTGGATTCTAGAAGCATTATCTGACAGCACCCCACTCCTGACGGGGGGCCAGAACCCTCCCAGAAGCTCGAGCGGCTGTAAGTTCAGGACAAGTTTCACGAGCGGCTGAGCATTTCTCCCCTGTTCTCGGATAACAGTTTTCGTAAGTGACATTTTGTTTCAAAGTCTTGTCCATCCATCAATCCTTGTCCATCCTTCTGTTGCCTCCCCAAGTCAGCCGTGCCTCTTCCCAGCCCACCTGGCACCAGATGTTCTGTCAGCCACCACTGTGTGTCCCGTGTCCTCCGAGTGGCAGAATGCGAAATCTCTGGCGACGTTCCCTGGAAGCACTTAGCCCTCAACAGCTGCAGCCCCTTGATTACCTTGCCTGCCTCAGCAGCTCCGTGCCGCCGCCGTATCAATTGCTTGTCAATTCGGTTTAGCCATGACTTTGACTGACTGGATTGAGGGGAGTGGAAGTGGGGTGTAAGCGAATGGTTAAAATTAATTGCTACATAAGAAAAAATTGAAAGATAATTATTCCTGCTTTCCTGTCAGTGCTCGAGGGTAGATGACCTCATTAACTTGCAGCTTGTACACAATTCAATTACTAGGAGATGGAAAATACATTTTTAATTACCTCGGTGGCCTGCGTACCATTCATCTCCATTTGCACGGCTCTTTTTTTTTTTTTCTTTCTTTCCTTTTTTTTTTTTTTTTTTTTTTAACTGTTGTGCTCTGAAGAAGTAGTACCATCTTTGGAAGGTTGTCATAAAAGCTGGTTCCTGGTTCCTATTATTCCTGTTTAAAGGAGGACAGAAAATGTGTGAGATTAACCCCTAGATGCTGGGTGAGTTGCAAGGCAGTCCTAGTAATGTGTTCTGAATTAGCTTGTGAGGTCAGGAAATTCCCAGTTCCTAGCGAGAGAGAACTTAAAAGGGTAACATCATGTATTTGGTTTCCAGTCATTGAAAGGAGAAATTAAAAACTGTGGAAAGCGTGGAAACCAGGAAAGTGGGCCAATACCAAACTCTATATGGATCCCGAAAGAAAGTTTTGGTGCTGTTTTTTTGATGTCTGTTTTTTTAGTGATTGAATTAAGCAATGACTTTTTTTTTTTAAATTTTATTTATTTATTTGTCAGAGAGAGAGAGGGAGAGAGAGCAAGCACAGGCAGACAGAATGGCAGACAGAGGCAGAGGGAGAAGCAGGCTCCCCGATGAGCAAGGAGCCCAATGTGGGACTCGATCCCAGGACGCTGGGATCATGACCCCAGCCGAAGGCAGCTGCTTAACCAACTGAGCCACCCAGGTGTCCCAAGCAATGACTTCTTATCTCGTGTGTATTGCTTGGCATCCCCTCACCTTTTTTTTTTTTTTTTTTAAATTCCAGGCACAACGTAGAGAACTCTCTAAACTTTGGGTGGTTTTGCAGCCAAGTCGAAAATATGTGTTGCCTGTGATTGGTCTCGGGATCACTTGTTCTGGAGAGTAGCTGTTACCGCTCTACATCTCAGTCTCCTGTCCACAAAGTGTCCTGGGCATGGGTTCCCAGATTTCAGAAATAAGGTAGACGTAAGCCCCTCTGGATAGAATTGTACGTGTGGGACCTGCTCTCACTCCAAATAGCCTCTCAACCACTGATAGGTTGCTCTTCCCTCTTCTCTACAATATGGAATCTGAAGTGGTGAGTCTAGTACAGTGTCTTTGTTCATACATTTGGGGATTTAAGAGCCATATCTGCAAAGGCAGCTTATATATTTGTAGGAACTCCATGGATGTTGCTCATTAATGGTGATGGTCAGGTGCCTTGTATAGTAGGAATAACAAATATACGTAGCGTATTTTGAAAAATGTGGATGACTTTTTGAATTGACTTGCTATTGCGTCCATTCGAATGTAGCATCACAATCAAAACATTGCTCTTGAACCGTAACGGAAATACCTAAATAACAGGTGAGACCTGTTAATTCTGCCCGTGCCAGGTTTGTAAAGGTGATCCTTTCCTCTCTACTTCTGTCAGTTCAGGCACTCATACACGAGCCCAAGAATATTGAACACTCGCTGGGCAAGGCCTGGACCAGAGACACCCCAGTTTCCATGCAGCTCAAGGTGTAGCAGAGAAGACTGGTGTGTAAATCAGTAGCTAACCATGTCATGTGGTAAATGCGACAATGAGATATTCACATGGAACTGAGATAAGAGTGTGGTGAACATCTCTCCAGGTGCTCAGGAAAGCACCTGTTTCACCAGGCTTGTTTTGTTTCTAGCTCATGGTCCAGGAGTGAGTTTCCCTCTATTGAGTAACCTGTGGTTAGCTCTTGGAAAGATGGGCCCAGAGTTCACATGACTTTAAGAAGCTGGGAGCTGAGGCCTGTGTTTGCGGGAAGGGGCAGGTCTGAAATCTCTCTTCCCCAGGGGGTCACTGGGATTACTGAAGACCTGGTCTATTTAATAGTGAGAATTTATCATTGAAAGAGCTATGTAAGTGTCCATAGTCCTAGGCAGTGGGATGCTTTAAATGTTTAACAAGTGACTGTCCAGGAAAAAGAAAGTTTACGATAAATTTTATAAAAGAGGTATATAAGCTCACAACTTGCAAATAATATTAACGTAGGCAACACACTTTATTTGTAAGTCTCAGTATCACAGAGTGCTCTCGTTTGTTTTTGCTGAACTCTTGTATCCGTAGCCAACCTGCGGTTGCCGTCCAACCAGTGGAACGAAATCAGACTACAGATAAACAGGTGATGGCAGTCTGGGTGAGCAAAGAAGTTACTCACATCCCTGACGAATGAGCACATCTCCAACATGAATGACCCAACAAAGACACATATCAGAACTCGACTCGTTTGTCAGTGACGTGGGCTGCTTCTTTCGTGAGGTGGATACTAGCTTTCAGATACCAGAGGAATATTTCTGCAATTTTTTGTGCTAGTCACAATGTGACAACTACAAGGATGGCACAGTTTAAGTCTAATCTATATTATTAACATTTTCTTCATAACCTCCTGAAGTCTAAACAACAAAACAGCAAATCAAGCCCTGATTTCTAGTTTTGGCTGATTTCCATGGTGTAAATACTATCACTGTAGCTGGTTTCAAGCTACCCATGAGGTGTCGTGGAAAGCAGAGTGGGGAGATACACAGCAGCGTACATTTCGACCGCACAGATAGGAGTGTCATTGTAGAAAAGGTAGTAAATTTAATTAATTTAAATTAAGGAGTTTTGAGTGCTATATTCATTACCCTGGCCTTTAATAAAATTTATTTGATTGTCACTGTTGCAACCTATTCCCTTATATTTGACAACTTCCCGGATGGAGGTTTTCATGCCAGTCCCAGGAATTTTGGAACACCTCTTTGATGCAGATGCATTTTCTATAAATATTAACAAACCAGATCCTAAGAAGGAAGAATTGTCTATAAAAACTCAAGGCTTTGGTGTCAGACAGACCAGAGTTTGAAACTCTGTTCTTTCCGTTACTGGTCATTGGGGATTGGGTCAGTGCCTTGCATTCTCTGGGTCTCTGTTTCCTCATCTGTAAAATGCGAGTGCTGGTCCCCAACTTCCACGGTTGTCAGCAGGATCAGTGAGTGGGAAGGTGCTCAGCACAGAGCCCTGCATGGAGACCACGCAGAATAAGCAGCAGCTCTTACAGCGGAAGGGTTAACCTACACACCCTAGGTAGGAACCGACCTCAAATATATATATTTTTCCTCCACTGAATGAAATAGCAGTGATGGTGTGCAACTCTACTTGCTGTTACCCAACCTTGAATTCTTTTTTTTTTTTTTTAAGATTTTCTTTATTTATTTGACAAACAGAGATCACCAGTAGGCAGAGAGAGAGGGGGAAGCAGGCTCCCCGCTGAGCAGAAAGCCCGATGTGGGGCTCAATCCAAGGACCCTGGGATCATGACCTGAGCCAAAAGCAGAGGCTTTAGCCCACTGAGCCACCCAGGCGCCCCTCCAGCCTTGAATTCTGTGCCTTGGAACAAGCCAGGTCATAGAAATGAGTCAGGGAAAGCGGCCAGCAATGTACTTGTTCTAGGTCTTGACCCTGGCTGGGAGGAACACTTAAAATTGCTTGTATTTTTTAAGTAATAAATCATTATTATAGAAACTTTAGAAAATGTAGATAAGCCCAAATCACGAGTAATTGCACACTCATCAATAATCAGTAGCCTCTCTGAACACTTTGATGTTTTTCTTCATGCATTGATTTTTTTCTTCTTTTGTATGAATTGAATGATACCATAACACTACTTCATAGTTTAATTTCTTTCACTTCACAGTGTCAGGAACATCTTTCATGTTAGTGTTTGTCCCTCGATACTAATTGTAATAGCTATAGTGTGTGAGGAGAGGGGATGCCTTCATAGATCTACCGTGCACCCTGCTCTCGGACATTTATGTTACTATAGTATTCACTGCAGTCACATGTCTCTTCTTAAGAAGAATTTTCCAGATCAAAGGGAATGCACATTTTAAATTGTGTGTTAAAAATAAAAAGCTCTGGGGGCGCCTGGGTGGCTCAGTGGGTTAAAGCCTCTGCCTTCAGCTCAGGTCATGATCCCAGGGTCCTGGGATCGGGTCCCGCACCGGGCTCTCTGCTCGGCAGGAAGCCTGCTTCCTCCTCTCTCTCTGCCTGCCTCTCTGCCTACTTGTGATCTCTGTCAAATAAATAAATAAAATCTTTTAAAAAAATTAAAAAAAAAAATAAAAAGCTCTGTTCTCGTTGAGGCTGTTCTGGCCTCGTCTTCTGTGGAGAAAGAGGTGTTCACCCCGGGCTGGTGAGAAGGCGTTGCAGACTCAGTGAGGTCAGGAGCTACAAACTGTTCTCTAGCTTCTGTTCATCTTCCTCTGCATTTCTTTCTCAGGATTCTAGCTTCCTGAAGGGTGTGACAAAGGGAACAAGGGCTCCCAGAGCACTGACTGCCGGTCTGAGGGGTTCCTCATCCCTAAAATGCCTCCTCTGTCTCCAGGTGTTCCTCTCTGCGCTCATGACGTATGGATGGCTTTTTATCCTCTCAACACACCTCCCCTTCACAACGTCTCCCTGTCCTCCTGAGTACAAAGAACTTCTCTGCCCCTCTGTAACCTGCACTTGCAGCAAAACCTTTCCCTGTCGCCTGCAGTTGGTGACACTGGCCCACTCCTGTGCTCACTCCCCTTTGCCACGCTTGCCTGTGGCAAGCACTGTTGCTGTTTGGTGCGATCCTTCTCTCCACCAGAAGGTGGAAGGTGGGATGTCAAGGCCATGTCACGATGTCTGGTTTATTTTCGTAATGCTGCTGCCAGCACAGGGAGCATTGCATACAGTCAGTGATTAATATGTGTCTATTTAGTGTACCCGATTGGTGTTTGGAAGTAGGCAAGAACCAAATATGGTGTGGTACTGTGTTTAAAAACATTTTTTTTTTTAAGAGTGGAATCCTTTCATTCCAGTAAACCCTTAGCTGGGGCAGCTCAAGCCCTGGTGGATAGCAGGTGCAAGCCCTGAGGTTTGCCCCATGAATCTGCCCTTCACCCTACCCAGGACATCCAAGGAATCCTCAGGATCCTTCCTGGACTTGAGTCAGAAGAACTGGCCTTGAGTCCTCATTCTGCTATTGTGTGACCTCGCACAATTACCATCTACACATGGGATGTGTTCATTCCTACTTCCTGGGGGAGTTGGGAGGACTAAGTGATAGGACTTAACCAAAAGCAAATAGCACAGAACTTGGTGCCTGGTGAGCACTCAGAAAATGTCACCATCTTTATTTCCCTCTCTCCCTCACTCTTAATCTCCCTCACTTTGCGCTTTCCTGTTCTCTTCACTTGACTAACAGAACTTCTTAGTCTAGGTTTCTAAATGGAACGGGCCCAACCAGTTCCGGTGCTGACCTACCCAACCCCCTCTCTGCCTCTGTCCAGGGAACCCACCTCCTGGGACCCTTCTCCAGCCCCGAGCCAGTCTCTGGTTCACGGATTCTTCTGCATCTAATGAAGAGATTAAAGCACAGAGGGCAAGCATGGAGGTTTCCCATGCTGCACTCTGTCTCTGACTCTTACTGTTTTTATTTTAAAGGCTTCAGTGTTCCTTTTGGCTTAGAGACAAGGCTGTCTTGAGGGACTTTGTAAACCAACCTCCACTTGTGTTGGGCAACAGTAAGTGTCCCTACCAGGGGCTTCTGTCCCTAACAGCTTGGTGTAGTGGTTAAGGATGGAAGCTTTGGGATCAGAAAACTTAGGTTCACATCATGACCATCTCTTTTAGATCTGTGTCCTTGAGCAAGTCACCTAAGCATGCCATGACGCTGTAAAGTGAGAATGATAATTGTAATAGTACCACCCTTGCGAGATTGTTGGGGGAATAAAATAAGAAAAAAGTATGTAAAATGTTTAACAAATACTCACATTCTTTCAAAATGTAATCCTATTTCAAACCTAAGAATGTAGATTCCTTTTCAAACTAAATGATAAGCTTCACCAGATGACTGGTGAGTGCCTGCTGCCAGCCCGGAGGAGGCGGGAGCACGTAGAGGTGTTCTCAAAAAGTGCCTTACACAACATCAGTCTTAGCTGTTATTATTGTGCAAATATTTATAAAGAACTTAATAATTATATAGTATAATAATCACACTATACAATAAATAATCGTACTGTGTTCTCATATACTTAATACAACATAAATAATTATATTGTGCAATAAACAATTGTATAACTGAACTGACCAAAAAGATGCTCAAACTCGCTAGTAATAAAAATGGGGATTAAAACAATGAAAAAAATTTTTTGTCCTTTTGTTTTGGCCAAGATTTAAAACAATGGTGGTACTAATGTTGGTGAGGACCTGGAGAAACAGACACTCTTTGGCGCCGTTACTGGGAGCAGTTAAAACTGACATTAAGTATACCTTTTTGAACTAGCATGCTACTTCTCAGAATTTATACTGAGGAAATGATCATTTTTCTAAGCTGTAATTTCAAAGGTTTTCATTGTGCTTATTAAAAAAATTTTAAACAACTGAAAGTTCCATCAGTAGGGGAATGATTAAATAAATTTTGATATTCTAATGCTATGCTGCCATTACAAATTATAATATAAATTTATATTTCTTTACATAGGGAGATTACGTAATCTGTTAAATGATAAGAACAGGTTACAAAACAACAGGTTACAGCATGATTTCTCATCTTTTGAAAATGTGTCTGTGTATCCATGTGTTTGAACATGTGTGTGTACACGCAGTAAAAATTCTGGAAGCATTACACCAAAAATTTAGCAGTAGGGAAGTTTTGGAAGACGCATTTTATTTTCTTTTTAGACTTACTTATTTATTTTGTGGGGAGAGGGGCAGAGGGAGCTGGAGAGAAAAACACAAACAGAGCCTGAGAGGCCACCCAGTCCCACAACCCCGAGATCTGATGCTGAAACCAAAAGGACAGTCAACTGACTGCACTACGCGCGAGTCCCAGACATACATTATTTTCAAAATATCTCCATAGAATTTGACTTTTTTTTTTTTGCAATAAGTAGGTACTACTTTGATGATCAGAAGAAAATAATAGTTATTTTCTCTCCTTCATTAAAGAAAAGGGGACTTTCTTTTTGAGAGAGCGGGGGCGGGTAGAGAGAGTGAGAATGTCAAGCAGGCTTCAAGCCCAGCACAGAGCCCAACACTGGGCTCAATCTCACAAGACTGACAACATGACCTGAGCCAAAATCAAGAATCAGTCATTCAACCAACTAAGCCATCCAGGTGCCACCAAAAAGGGACCTTTTATTTGCAAACCAAGGTGCTGTGTGTGAGTGGTTAAGATAAGGGCCCATTCTCAGGACTAGAGAAAACTATAGGGAGTAGGCAGTGGTGTGCAGTGGGGAATGGAGTGATGAGAGACTTATTCCAACTCTGTGGGTGAGAGGAAGGGACATTTGAACTTGGGCTTGAAGGATGAGAATCAGTGGGACATAAGAAAAAAGCATCAGGATTGATAAAACCCACTGTGCATAAGCTGCTTATAGTCTGAACTAAAGCAAGGGTTTTTCCCCCAAGAACTGCCCCTCAAAAAAAGAAAAAGTTGCCTTATATTCAAGTCTTGTAAGTTCCCTCATGTTATGGGATTCTCTTTCCATTGTTTTATTTTGAAGAATCATATTAGCCTGAAAGGGCCTACATCAAGGTTAGTTTTCGGTTCCTATAGACGTTCCCAGCGGTGATTTAGGAATTATTCCATTAGGTGTGACTTCACAATGGCAACTGTTAGAATTTGCCTTCACGCACCTTTTAGACATCATGCTACACAGCACTGTGGTTACACAGTGAAGGTCATGAATATACGTAAAAGCACAAATACATGAAGGAAAAAACCCCCAGTTATCATGGTATGTGAACATAGTACTTGCAGATTAGGACAAAATTTTCATGTCAGCATCACTTACAGATTCAAAAGTGCGGCATCTCCAACAACTTAGATGGAAACGAAGGTGAAGTTCTCTTGAAAATGTCTGAGGGGAAAAAAGCTTCTAAGATTGGTGAAGACTGATGTTAGAATACAATTATTTCAAGAACTATGAAACTAGAAACCGCATTTCTAAGATCAGCATGTGGTTTTCTTCTGCATGTGATTTTACATGTGTGTGAACTAGGTTAAACGGAGTCTCGCCGGGAGACATTTGGCTACTTCCTCTCTAGCCCTGAAAGTTTCCCCCTGGTTTTCTCATTAGAAAAATGGGAGATTGTCATTTAGGGAGTTGCTTTATATTCAGACAATATGATACCTCCTGTGTTCTCCATACACGTGTATCTGCTATCTGTGTCATGTTCCACTCCTGGCACTCTGATCCGTAAGCCCAACAATAGCCAACTTCGCACTGCAAGGCTCTCTGTTAGTTTCCTGCCGTAACAAAGTACGCAGCACTACGTGGCTGAACTGACAGAGATGTATTGCATCACAGTTCTGGAGGCTAGTGGTCTGAGATCAAGGTGTCGGCAGGGTTGGCTCCTTCTGAAGGCTGTGAGGGGGACTCTGTTTCTGCCACCCCCCCCCCACCTCCTGGTGCTTGGCTGGCAGTCTTTGGTGTTCCTTGGCCTGTAGAAGCGTCACCCCGGTCTCTGGCTTCATCTCCACATGGCGTTCTCCACGTGCGCCTGTCTCCAAATTTCCCCTTTCTGGAAGGATACCAGTCATATGCAAGCAGAGCCCACCCTCAGGACCTCTTTTAAACTAGAGTGCATAACCTTTCCCCAAGTAAAGTTACAGTCTGAGGTACTGGGAATTAGGACGTCAGTGTACGAATTTGGGTGGCATGGGGGACACCGTTCAGCCCAGAGCAGCAGGTGGATTAGTGCTCTTCTGCACGTGGGAAGAGGCAGACTTGAAGTTGTAGTGAGGAGGTTGTAGAGCTAGGAATGGAACCCAGCTCGGTTGGGAGCCAGTCCTGGTGCCTGCTTGGCCGCACAGCCTTCCCCATCTGTGTGCCCTCACGGGCACTGCCTTACAGAAATTCTCTCCGCAGCCGTGTGGGCTTGCCAGATTTTATCTGAACTTGATGCTACCATTAAACTCTTCAGTCCTGATGGCTTTATGTCTAGTTGTGAACCAGAGTAGAAGCAGATAAGCTTTCATGTTTGTATAACTAGTCTTCATCCTTAGGATGAAACTGAGGTTAGCTAGAACCTGAGGTTGTGGTTCTTTCCTTTGTTCATTTACTGTTTATTAGGCACCTGCAGTTAGGTTGGTAATGCTGAGAAAATATAAAAAGACAGAACCCTGGCCCTCATCCATTCCTGTTGCTAGTCTGAGAGGTGCATAATCAAATTAAAATTTAAAATGCGGAGCCCACATGTGAGAATAAATTTGGCTTGGAAATGGTGGCAGAACTTTTGATTTTTAATTAGTTTCAGAGAAATAAGCTGATTCCATTCTCCGGGATTTAGAGTTTCCTCTGGCTTGATAGTGCTTTTTTGAAGAACAGAGGGGTTCCGGGAGGAAATTGTGGGACCCCTCAGGATTCTGAAAGAGCTAGCAGGTTTTTACTAGTCTTAAGATGGAAGGATGAGAGCCATTAATTGAACTGTGTGTCCAATTCTGTTCCAGGAGCTTGATATACACGGTCTCGTTTAATTTAATTCTTGCAACAACTGCTGTCCTAGGTGCTAATCCCTGCCCCCATCTGAATAGGTGAAGAAACGAAGTTTGAATGAGGTGAGGTGAGACAGAATGGGTGGCTATCCTAGGGCTTTCTGGAGAATGGAGTGTTTCCCAAGCACGGTCCCCCTGCAGGCACTGAGCACGGTGGCCCAGGGCCCGGCACGGTCCCACCCTTGGGGACTGCACAGGCCCCGCCACTAGCAAAACAGAGGGTAGAGTCGGCCTCTGTTTTCCAAAGCCCTGTGTGTGACAAACACGGAGGAAAAAATGCCATTCAAGTTAAAATCAGGTAAATGGGTCCAAACCCAGTGAAGTCCACGGATTGGATAAAAGATCGTCACACCAGCCAGAATGGCATCAGCTTGCTCATGATCTCGGCCAACACCGCAGAGCCGCAGCCTGACCCCACAGAATGCTAGCAGTGGGGTCCCGAAACGCCACCCCATGAAATGTAGGGTCATGCTATTGCTTACTGAGAGGTGAATGGAATCTCGGGGGTGAATTTGCTGCTGATTGTAGATTGCCTTATATCAAAATCAGCATTATCCTGGGGCTGGGACCACAGGGTTTTACTGTAATTTGTCTAAAATCATAAACACTACTCAGAGGAATATCATCTAGCAAAGTGTCGATTTTAAGTGTATTTCCCCAGTCTTGTTTCTCTTTAGTTTTCTGTTTTTTAAGTTTTTTTTTTAATTTATTTGAGAGAGAGTGTGTGTGTGTGTGTGTGTGTGTGTGTGAGTATGAGCAGTGGGAGGGGCAGAGGTAGAAGCAGACCCTCCAAGTTGGGGCTCGATTCCAGGACCCTGAGATCATGACCTGAACCAAAGGCAGATCTGAGCCTGAGACCTGAGCCATCCAGGTGCCCCTTTCTTTAGTTTTCTTACGGCTCTAGTCCAGAGTCTCTCAGTTTCAGCTTTGCTGGCATTTCAGGCATGTTGTGGGAGGCATTCATTATGGGAGGTTGCTGTCTCATACATTGGGGGAGGCATTGAGCACATCCCTGGCCTCTACCCTCTGCATGCCATTAGCATATCCCCATAGCTGTGACAACCAGAAATGTCTCCAGAAAATGCCAAATATCCTATGGATGGGGGAGGGGAGGGAAAAATCACCCACTGGGGCTGAAGGTTGTAAACTCCTTCTCTAGCCCTATGATACTTTGCATTATCAAAAATCCAGCCAACCATCAAATGTTTACTGGGTTTTACTGTGTGTGCACAAGGCAATATACTAGAAGGCACCAGGCCCACAGTCTGATTGGAGTCATGCTGGGGAGAGAGATCTTGTGTTTGTGGGCAAACAAGGAAACTGGAGATCAGAGAGCACACAGGTGGTGAGCCACACCCATTGAAGGGGGCATCAGGCAGATAGTGAGTGTGGCTGGGCCCTGGAGGATATGGGTGTAGGGCATGGAAGAGAGTGAGCAGGGATGCTTGTGGTCTGTTTGGGTTCCAGGAGTGTTATGTGTAAAGCAAAAGTAGAAGAGAAAGCAGGACAGGGAAGTTGGGGTTGGAGAGTCTTGAATGGTTACACACAGCTAGAGCCAACAGGGTCTTAAGGAGCTCTCTCAGAAAACAGGGGCTTCTTGTCAGGATGTGGGATCTGTAGTTGGGTAGGGATCCCATGAATTCACTGTTGTCCCATTTCCAAGTTCTCGTCCTCCGTACCTGGAGCTTGAGGTCTTCGCCTCTGCCCTCTGTCAACTAGGGAGATGCTACTCTGTGTGCTCTCTGCATCTTTTTCAGTGTTTTCTTATTCCCGGTCCTCTTTCCCATTGGTTTGCATCTCTCTGAAGTTTTCTGCTCACGTCTGGAGAGAGGCTGAGTCTGACTGACTTCACTAGTTACCATTATCCATACAGAGCGAAGGGTCTGTGTGGGCCGCATTGTGGGTCTTGGAAAGCCTATAGTTGGACCGCTTTGGGGTCAGGCGCCCACCTGTGGTCCAGTTAGTGGCTCTGCCTTTCTTGGGGCTCAGCCTGGGGCTGCTTCCCACAGTCAGGGGTATGAGGACGGAACCAGGGTTGACAGGTCTGCAGTCTGGCCTCAGGAGTCCAAATTCTAACTCTGCAGACATGAGCATGGTCTGTACAGTTGGGAAAGAGTGAATCCGGCCCCGAAGGCTTCATGTTGAAGGGGATGGTACTCTGGTTAAGTCCTGGCTGTGTTTAAACCCCAGCCTGTTTACTTATTAGCAAGTAACTTCAGGCAGATTGAAATATGCCCTAAGTCTCACTTTCAAGATTGTTGATGACGACCATAGCACCTACATCTCTAGAAGGTGGGGACTTTGTCTTTTTTTGTTGCTGGATCCCCAGCAACTAGCACAGTGCCTGGCACATAGCAGGTGCTCAGTACGTGTTCATTGGATGAGAATGGCTACAGTTACTGAACACTAACAACATCCCAAAGTGCTGTTACCTGTCCCAACTCATTCATCCTCACAGGGGTGGTGAGAGGTAGATACTGTGACTATCCTCTTTTTGTAAACAAGGCAACTGAGAACCAGAAAGGTTAAGTCGTATAGCGAAGACACCCACAGGTAATCCAGGCACCCCGGCTACCAAGTCCAAGCTCTTAGCTGCTTTCCTGTGTTCCTACGTGGTTAATTGATATACTGTATGAAAGGGGTCAACCCTTAATGAATGGTAACCTCTTAAATGGTAACCTCTTAAAAAAATACAAACTTCCCATTAAAAAGTAGTTCCTAAAATCAGTGAGAAGGAAAGTACTTCAATACTAGATATTACATAAATGCTTGTTAGATGGACAGTGTCCATCCCTGTCTGGAATTTAAAAAAAATAGTGTTGTTATAGGGTTTACTATGTTCTCAGGATTTTATGTATACTAACTCAGTCAGTTCTCCTAAAGATTCAATAAGGTAGGTATTTATTATGCTTTCTCCATTTATAGGAGGAAAAGAATGAGGTGAGAGGTTATGGCATTGCCCAGTGTCACCAACAAGTTAAGTGGTGGTGCTGGGATTTGAACTTGGGTGTTCAGGCTCCTAACCAACAGGCAGCACTGCCTCCGGAGAACTTCCTGTATGGACTGATGGTGATTACACAATCTAACAGTCATGGGCACCAATATGAAGATTTTTCAGAGAATCTTTGTTTCTCCAAAGCAAGCTGGTAGAATTTTAAATCCTAGAGGTATAATTCAGAGCCAAGGCATGAAAACACCTCTATGGGCTTCATAAATTATATGCAATCTCTGCTTCATTTTTGCATGCACGTTTGAAGAACATTGTGTTTCCCTACATTGCTTTGTGGCTTTTTATGTCTGGACAATCACCTGTATTATCTCAAAAATACTACAAGCCCTTGAAGAGCCATTTTCTCCTCCAGAGCTGCTTTTCAACATGATCCTGACCATGGTGCTTTTCAAACCCGCGTGAACCTATTTCAACACAACTCATAACTTCGATTCATTTGCTTCATTTGCAGTTAATGGAAATACACTGAACGTCTGTTGTGCTCAAGACGACCTAGAGGATTCGAGGTGGATGAGGCGGGATTCTTGCCCCCAAGAGCTTGCCATCTAGCAGGCCAGTCTGTGATGAAAGCAAGCAAATGTAATAATAGGCAGAATAAAGGAGGGCTCAGTTAACACATACACTGTGCGTTGCAGAAATGCTTTGAATGGAGGGATTGATTTTACCCAGAAAGAAGGGGAAATTATATCTGGATTGAAAGGAACAGTGATAATTATGTTAGCAAGGAGGGCGAGACCCTTGTATATAGATGCTCAGAAATGAGATGACAAAGATAAGTTGGGATAAATCATTAGAGGCTCTTAAAAGGCAGGTGAAGATGTTTGAACTTTATTCTGTAGTGGGGAGCCACTGAAGGATCTTGAGCAGCAGAGTGACAAAATCACCTTGTATTTTAGGAAAGCAGTCAGCTCATAGGAGGTCACTTCCATAGGTCACTTCCATCAGGATGGGGCAGGCCTCCTGAGGGCAGTGTAAGTAGAAATGGGAAGGGGAGCTGGGACGGAATAGGCTGACTGTGGGGTGAGAACATCATAACCTAGTTACCAATCAGCTATCAGAGGTGAGGACAGGAACAGCAGGTGAGGAGCTTGGTGTCCACCAAGATGAGTTTGTGGGGACAGAGGACCAACACAGTGTACCTACGTAAGACAGATGCCACATCAGTGCTAGAGGCAGAGGTGAATTCACACCATGCTCTGTGTTGTGGTGGAGGGGGTGGGGGAGACATGATCACACCGTGTAGGCATGCAAGGGTGGAGGAAAGATGGCAGCCGGTACAGTAGCCCAGACAGATGTTGGTGGCTAGCCTTCTGGGGCAGGACATGGAGTAGAGGCTCTAAAGTCACTGTTGGGGATGTGGAGTTGACAGTGCTTGGTGACAGTAGCTGCACAGGAAGAAGGATACTGAGATGGTGGGTGTCTGGCGCACACCTCACCCGGTTGTAGGATCTGCCTCCAAGTCGCCGGTCTGCAATGTTCCTCTTCAGGAGGCTGGTGTCCCACAGAGGTCACTGATGAGACCCTTGCCCATCCCGTCCGGTGTCCATTGCGGATCAGGAGAGCTGCCCACAAGCGTGCTACCTTAACAAAAGCAGCCTTGGTAGACTGCCAGAGGAAAAGGGATTTCATTGTCATCTCATGAATCAAAATTGCAGTTTCAAGAAGACTAGATTTTAGCTTGTGGTTGACGAAGGAGTCAGAGATAGCTCCCATAGTCAAATGAGGGCAGCCATTCAGGACTGGTGCTCTCTGGCCCCTCACAAAGCCACGAGAGGGGTCTGTCAAGAGGATTCTATGTGGACAAAAAATGAAGCAGGGTTGGAGGAGTGGTCAAAAATCAGAAACAAAAAACTCAGGCACAACTCCAAGCCTGGCTGTGGAGTTGCTAGGAGGCCAAGGACCGCTGCCGGAAACCGTGCTTTCCGCTTGGCTTCACCCTCTGTCATGGCGGCCATCCTGTGCTTGGCCCCGTGGGGCCCAGTCTCCCCACCGGTGGGCACCATAGCCACGGGCATAGAGGGGCTTACTGAGGTGGTCTCAGAGAGATCAGTGTCCGAAGGTCCTGTGAAAAATCTCTCTCTCAAGGCTCAAGAGGTGGCGTGACAATAGACCTGATCTCTGTTTTGCTGATGCGTCATGTACTGGTTTCTGAGAATGTCCTGGGAGAAGTTAAGGCCTTCTCCTGTCCCATATCTGCACATCCTTCCCAGAGAGGAACGTGTGCCTGGTACATAATGAGGACTCGGTAGGGGGCAGCTTTAACCCTAAGCAAGAGTTTAGCCAGAAGCTTCTGAGGAATGCTGCGGACAAGCTTCGTCATGCGGCTGAGGAAAAGCCTTACTTGGTTGTCCCCTTTATGGCCTCAGCCCCAGCCCTATCTTCACTGTGAGTCTCTGGAGGCTCTTCAAGGATGCCCTCTGAATCCTGTTTTGGGTTTGGAGCCATTGTTTTCTGGAATCCGAGCATAGGGCTGGGCCTGCTTCCAGGTTGCTGTTTCTTATGGTTTTTTTTTTTTTTTTTTAGCTGCTGTTGGTTCTGTTTTGCTTCATAATCTTTGAATCATACTGCAAGGCCTAGGGTGGGCAATTAGCTTCCCTAAGCCTTGTATCCTCACTTATAAAATGTACATGTCCCCACCTCATAGCACTGCTCTGAAGCTTACATGTGATGGCTCTTCTAAGGCGCTGATCAGCCCAGCGCCCCTGCATTATAAGGACTCAGTAGGCAGCGGCTGTTATGATGAGAAACTGGCCTCAGGGGTTATGGGAATGCCAGAGACAAGGCCCTAACTGAGCTTTACCTGCAGGAGGGGACAGTGGACTTGAATAGGTCAGGCAAGAGGGAGGTGCCTGGAAACTTCCATTTGGGGAAGGATGTGGTTCAAATGTCACCTTGGAAGACTTGTCCAGCATCAGTGTTATGCTCAGTGACCGGTTCCTTGAAGGGCATGATTAAATGTTCCCCAAAGGGTCTTGGGAGTTAATGCTTTGCCTCCTGGGGACCGCAGGGTTTGGAAATAATGACAAGACTAAAGCCCCACAAAAGCAAGAAGTGTCGTGGTGGTATTCTGGCTTGTAATTTGCATTAGACATAATTACATTTCCTAGACATAAAAGGAAATATTTGTGGTCTGCAGAGAGGAGGCTCTAACAGACAAAGGCAGGTCTCTCTTGGTTCCCTGACCCATTAAGTGACAATCACAGTACCCGTGTTCAACATCTTCTAAGTGAAACAACTTGCCATAGCTCTCTGTGGCTAATGCTGGCCAGAACGGCATTTCCTCCACCAGTTCCATAAATGTCAGCGTTTATGATTTTAAATAATGGCACGTGAAAGCCCAGCCCTGGAGTATTTGCTGGCTTTCTTTGCCACCCCAATTAGACTTTCAAGTCCTTTTCCTCCTTTATTTTTCCCCAGCTAGCTGCTGACCCACTGTAGCAGTGAGGAGTGGGGTGTCTGCGCAGAGCAGAGAATCCTAAATAACGGGACTTGTTGGAACTTCAACCCTTGCAGCCGCAAGTGGGAGGAAGGCGGGAACGACCGAGGGTGGGCAGAACTTCCGGGGAATCTGCTTCCTCGAAGAGTTTTCTGGGAGACCTACACGGCACTTTTGTGTCCTTCTCGTTGGGCAGTACTTAGTCTCCGGGTTCCGCAAGGGAGGCTGGAGATACAGTCATTTAGCTGAGTGCTTGCCACCCTGGGGTAACATCAGGCTTCTGTTACCGAAGAAGGGAAGAATGGGTGCTGGGTGGCAATCGGTCTTAGCCAAGTATGGTAACGGTTTTGTAAAACCCAGGATCATATTTGGTAATAAGAGATGGGAACAGCTTTAAAGTTGCATGATCAGCTTTTTAAAAAATAATTACAAGTAACTCCTATTGTCTTTTTCCTTTTTCAAAAGCAACACAATTTTATTGTTAGAAAATTTAAAATGGCAGATTAGTGAAAAATTTTCGAAATTTTTCTAAAATTAGCAAAATTTTTCGCAGATTAGCGAAAAAAAAATTACAGTGGAAAGGCCCCGTGACTCCATCACATGGTGATAACTGCTGTGAACATCTTGGTAACTATCCTTCCAGAACTTTTTGGGTCCATTCACACACGTAGATTTAAAAAAAAAAAATGGGATTATACTCTAGAAATGTTTGTTCTATGCTCCTTTGATTTAATAAGATAGGATGAGTGTTTTTTCTGTCGATAAATATTATGCTCTTGTAGACTGCTGGTATTTTATTGAATAGATGCCATAATTTCATTAACTAATCAATCTATTATTGAGCGGGTTTCCAGCTTTTCACTAAAAGATACCATAATGAATGTCTATAGAGCTACATCTCTGAACACATCCATGATAATTTATTTGGCATAGATTCCTAAATAAACTGAGAATCCTAAGAACGCACACCTTTTTAAGATTTAAGTGAGTATGCCAGACTGCCCCCCAGAAGTCTCTCCCCATCAGTGCTGAGGGGTGCCCTCGGGGGTGGTCAGCTCAGAGGCCCAGGGCAGCCATCTTGCCTTTGCACCTCCGATGGAGAGCGGAGCCCTTTACTGGCTCCATAATGGCTTTAGCAGCCTCTTGCCCCCCCACACTGATGTATCCGATGGCTATGAAGTGTATATATTTTTATTCTGTAGAATAGCTCTTAGTAGAGATGGGCAGGAAGGGATCAGAGTGGGAGCCCCCAAAGCACGTGACAGGATAGGATTGGCCTCTTCTGTCCGCTGGCCTGGGGAAGCGAGGCACCCAACAGAATAAGCCCAGCAGACAGACCGAAGCCAGAGAATTGGCGGTGTGCCTCTGAGCAGCTTTCGCTCACACCCTCCTCATCCAGGAGTGGAAAACTATCCCCGTGAACATATTTGGCTTGAAATGTTTGCATCTTCCTGAAACCTGTGGAAAAACAGTGGACACAAGTGGTTAATGGAGAATAAGAGGAGGAGTGGAAGCAGGCCAGGATCCCCGAGACACTAAGACGCCATCTCTTCTTTGTGAGGGACAGGCTGCCAGTCTGTGAGCAGCATGAGGCTTCTCCCTCCTGCGCTGCTAGCCTGGGCCTCGTGAGCCTGACCTGCATGTGGTTCCCAGATCCCAAGCTCGCCAGTATAGCAGGCTTGGTCCTGTCTCCGATGCTGGAGCGGACCCAGGCCCTGTCTCTGTCACCCTGCCCCCAGCCTGTTAAAGTGACCCCACTGCTGCTGGTCTGCTCACTCTGCTGAAGGGCTGGGCTTTAGCACCTTTGGGCCTTGGGCCTTTCCCAGCTCCAGGAAACAAGGCCAGCTGGTCAGAGTGTCTGTGAGGAAAGAGGCTGCACTCGTGGGTCCTCTCGACCACTTTATTTTTCTCTTTCTGGTTCCTTGTATCTGTCCAAAGGCAGCGGCTGCTGCTGCCTATTCTCTCCCTCCTCCTCCCCCTCCCCCTCCTTCTTCTTCTTTAAGATTTTATTTACTTTTGAGAGAGAGATGTAGGGGGTCAGGAAAGGGCTGAGGAAGAGGGGAAGAGAGAATCTCAAACACACTCCCTGCTGAGCACAGAGCCCGATGCGGGGCTCGATCCCTCAACTGTGAGATCATGGCCTAAACGGAAATCAAGTGCCAGGAGCTCCACCAACTGAGCCCTTGCCAGGCTTCTTTGGTGAATAAAGGCTCCTGAGAGAAGAGAGAAGAAAGCAGACAGATACATGGACAGTTGGTCAGTCAGCCAGACTGTGAGAGGTCTTCCCACAAGAGCAAGCAGAGAGGACCGCTTTCCCACCACAGAGGAGCCGCCTGAGGGACACAGAGAAGCAGAGCCCTGGAGCCCTGTTGCCTGGGAGCTTTGAATCTGGTGGGTGTGCTTGTGATTGAGGATTTCCTAGCGATGTCATGCAACTAGCTCTATTAAGTGCCGGGCACTGCTAACCACAGGAGACTTAAAAAGAAGAAGAAAAAGCCATGAAAACACTCAGCCTGTCATTGAGGAGCTCCCAGCGTGGCAGGGGAGATGGAAGCCGACCTAAATATTCACAGTGAATTGGCGGGTGTGGAAGAGGTGAGGGCCGAGCGGCGGGCAGGTTGGAGGAGACCTGCCCTGTCGGGGGGAACCCTCCACAAGAGGTGTCAGGTGAGCTGCATCTTGAAGGAAGGTGTGCTAGGTTGAAAGCAGAGGGTGGCCAGCATGCAGAAGGATGATGTGGGCAAAGACGTTGGTCATGAGTTTGGGGAGAAGCAGGTGTTTGTAGCCTGAAGCTTGGGATACGTAGAAGGTTACTGCAGAAGCAGGGGTTGGGGTCGGATAGTGAAGGGCCTTGACTAGTTATCGTGCAGAAAATCAATCTTTGAGGAGAGCGTAGAAAGGTTTGGTGGAGGAAGGAGGATTTGAAGATGAGGGAAGGCAGGCCAGGGCAGAATGGGGGAATGGCGTGAGCAGGGGTTTGGAGGCATGATGAGGGGTTGGTGAATGACCAGCGTGGTTGGGCGGAAGATTTCTGTGAGGCAATGTTGAGGGACGAAGCTGAAAGTAGATCCATGTGGGCAGCAAGGACACCCTGGAGGATTCTGAGCAAAGGGGTATATTAAAGCAAATGATTTAGAAGGATTCATTTCTTAGCTATGTAGAAATGGTTTAGAGACGGGGAGAGACTGAAGGCCATCCAGTCAGTTGTGAAGTTCTTAGAAAGATGCTGTAAATGGTGGGTGAGGAAAAAGTCCTTTTTGCTTCCTGCTTGTCTGGATCCTAAAGCTACTATTATTATCAGAAGGATTCTAGAAAGTTCAGCAGAAAGCATATACCTAGACTGGATTATTTTAATACCCTAGAGAAATTGTTTTGCCAGTTTCAATATAAAGTTTTTTCCTTGTCTATTATGGAGTGTTCATATGAGAAGTACTTTCTGAAGAACACTTTAGTATCTTTCGCTAAGCCATATATACACTGCCAATCCCTTTTACACAGTGGCCTTCTATAAGCAATCACACAATCAATCTCTCAAATTCACACCAAAGAAGTAAACATATTCTATTCAGACAAACTTGTATGTTACCTTTAGGATGTCAGATAATGAGAACTAGATTTCCCAGTGCCCTTACCACTTTCTCCTTGGCTACCAGGAAGCTCAGGACTAAATTAGCTTTGTGAAGGTGGTAACTACCTTATGCTGTTGCTCTCTGTTCTCTTTCTCACTGACTTATTATTTAAAAAAAAAAATGCAACACTTTTGTATTAATTCTGTTTATGTGTCTTTGAATAATGTACATATCTCAGACACATCTGGGAAATAGACCGGGCGTATAATATGATTAAATCTTAAATGAAATAATGTCCTCCTCCCTGGGAAGGCAGCTCTTACTATGCTTTTTCATGAAGCCAAAAAAGCCTCTCCCCACTCCACTCATTGGCCCCGGCTCCGGTCCGGTTGTGGTGCCCAACCTGCCTCTCCAATCGGTTCATCCTGGCCAAGCTCCTTAGGAAGATACACTCACTCTAAGCCCATCCGCCTCTGTTCGCTGGCCCTTTTGGCTTGAGATGTTTTCTAGCCTTTCTATATTTCAAAGCATTGTGGTAAATAATCAATTCAAACCAGCACCAAGTCTCTCTTTCTGTAATTCTAAAAACCCATTAAATTATATTGTTGGGAGGAAACAATAGCTGTGCTAATCATGCCCTGTGCATGCGCATCTTAATTTCCCTAGAGGCCTGAATATGAATTTTTACTAACATGTTAATTTTGTGTGTTAATCAGTAGCTGTAGGCCGAATGAATGGATTGACTATGTAAAACTGTTTGATATTGAAACAACTCCTTTTGACCCCCTCAAATTGGCTTCATTCCCCTAAAGACGGTTAAAGTTAATTAAGCACTCAATAGGTTTATGGTGTTTAAATTAAAATATATTACTCCTCATTGTGTAGTCATCAAGTGAGAAAGACATCCTCCTCCTGGCTGCCTGGCTGGCTAATGGGCTTATCAAAATTCATGATGTAATAAGAAGGCCGACAAGTGCATAAGAGACTCTGGCTGTCACTCAAAGAAAAACAGTGACCACTTCTGTCCACTAGAGGGCACAAGAGAGCCACAAATGCCTGGTGGGCTGGCGTGTTGGTTTTGGGACTCGAAGCAGGAAGGGCCCCTTATAGGCCTGATTCTCTCATTTGTAAAGAAAGCAATCTGTTATTCTTTTTTCCCCGTGAATGAGGAGCTCTCTCTTGATTTCTGTAATTCCCTTCTTCTCTTCCGTGTTTATATTTTACACCACTCTTCTGTCTTCTTGGGTTTGTTTGTGACTCTGTTTATAACAGCAGCATGCGGCAGAAAGCAGCCTACATAGCTCTCAGGAGAAAAAAAAATGTTTTCTTTCTTAGTCTGGATAAGTTTTCTATGAAATTTTCATGGGGGGGTGGGTGGTGGGGGAGAGGAAGCCTGAGGCTTGTGCTTCCCGAGAAAAATCACTGACATGGTGCAGAGAAAATATATAAAATAACACTTAAGTCTTCGCTCCAGAAAGACACATGAAAGCTATAATTGTGCCTGCTGACTTTCCCTCTGGGCCTCTCAGGGGCTGGGGGGTAGGGAATGCAGCTTTGCAGCCTGCCAGACAGTTAGCATTTAGATCTGGGGGAAGAGCTGCTTAATGAAATGGGCAGAGTGCAAAGAGGAGGAGGTAATGGGGAATCCTGCAGGAGCACTTACTTTGAATTAAAGCTGGGCCTAGGTGAGGCTGATCAGGGGAGCTCTGCTAACATGTCTGACCCCGCCAGCCCCTCCTGTGTCCAGCAGACTCTGAGACATTAGTCAGCTGGGGACAATTATTTGTAGTCACTTTGGGAAACTTGGCTGGTGGTAAGGATCATTAGGGGCTTCCAAGCAAAACATCCTTATCAATGAATCTGTAGCTCATTCTTCCTGGACTGGTTTTAAGAAATTTGTACTTTTATCAAGCTGTTTGTGTATGTGTGTGTGTACACATGCACATGTATGTGTGTGTAGGGCTGATTCACAAAATGGATAGAAGAAACCTCTTTTAAAGGTTATATAACCACAGGTATAAGACAAGGAGAGAGGAGGGCGGTATGGTGAATGAGACAGGTGGCACCATGAGGATGACGGGTTGTTGTGAGAAGAGGTTTATACTCAGAGAAGCGAGTCTGCCCCTCCTTGGGTCTGATGAGAATAAGCACTTGAAGGCCATAGTGGGCCAGCTTCTGTTCATTATATGTGATAGCATGGATTTTATTTTCAAAATGCTTTGGATGAGCAATTATCAATAGCGACTGTTAGTGGAGGGGGATGGTTTTCAGATTAGGAAGCTGGGAACTGACCTAGAGCGTACGGCAGAGGGGGTGAGGCTCAGACTTTCCTCCCTCTTACATGTTGGGGCTCCACTGAAGACAGCTTTTGGAACAGAGGTGCTGCTGCTGAAAGAGAGAGAGAGGGAGAAGAATTTTTAAACTTCTTGTTTATTGCCTTCTGGGTTACAAAATTTTCCACTTTCTCATTTGAATCTTACAACAGCTTTATTCCGTTTTCAGAAAAAGAAGCAAAGATCAGGGAGTCAAGAAATGTCTTCATTGTCACTCAGGGAATGGCAGAGTTAGGACATGAACTTCGGTCTTCAGACTCCAAATTCAGGACCCCTGCCCTAGAGCAGGGTAGGGTGAGGGTCTCAGACTAGACTGGAAGAGGATCTTGGCTTGTGCAGGCCGGACCGAGTGAGGGTGGTGGTGATGAACCAGACTGAGGGAGAAACCTGAGATTTAAAAGGCAGGACAGCAGGAGGCAGCAGTGGCCCAGGAAGGGATGAAGGTCCGTGGGGCCTTCCAGGGTCTAGGGCCTGCGGAGGGCTTGAGCCCCCCTCCCAGCCTGGCCTCTGTGCTCTGGAAGGGAGGAGAGTCCTGTCCCTGGCTTCTCCTTTCTTTTGGGGATTGTCAGCCTCATTCCAGGCCTTCAGTGGGTGGGGAACTGAGTCCCAAAGGGCCTTGGCTTTTGTAGGGAATCAGCCCCACAAGTCTTAGGGCCCAGCCAGCAGAGGTTCCCATGTCTTTCTGGGGGAAAGGGTTGATTTTGGGGTCTGACACGTGATCAGTTATTACCTGTCAGCTCCATGTATTTAGGACAGCCCCTCCACTGCACCCCCTCCCACCCTCCACCCGCAGCCTCCTTCCCAGAATTCCTCCCACTGACTCCTTCGACAAATGGGCTGGTGGGGCCATTTCATTCACTGTATTAGGATGCCCACCCCTCTCCCCAGTGTGTCCAGCTCTTTCTTCGAGTTAACCAGTAACTGGTCTTTTTGTTATCCCATTTCTGTGTGAGGAACCCTTCCAACAATTCTCACGGAGGAAGCACTTCTGATTTTTGTCTCCTTTCTCTTTCGAGTCTGCAGAAAACCTTTCATGTCCCTTTGTGTGAGAGAGCTTCACACTGGCCCCCAGGATGTGCTTAGCTGCCTTCGTGTTCTCCTTGGCACTCCTAATGCTGCCCTTAGCCATTCCCTTAACATGCCATCTCGGGCAATAAACCAGGCCAGGGAGATTTAGGGCTCCTCCAATAAGATGGACTTGTAGGAGACTCTCTTGGGAAGGAGCGGCAGGCAGAGAGCAGGGATAAGTACATCTAAAGTTTGTGCAGTTTTCTTCCTTTGTGTGGAGTTCCTTCCCCGAAGAGGGGCCTGATAAACAGCAGAAAGCCTACAGAACCAACTGGCTGGAAAAGAAATGACAATAAAAGTCACACAGAATAAAGTCTTCTGTCAGCACCCATTTCAGTAAAACAGGTTTACAAGTTGCAGCAGAGAATTAACTGTTTGATTTCCTAGAAGCCAAGAGGATTTTTCGGCACTTAGAGAGAGAAAAAAAAATCATTTTACTTTTAGTTCATGTCTTAACCCCCACCCCCAGCCGGGACCTAACTGCGACATTTCCCCCATCCAGGTCAGAGGTGTTCATTGGAAAGTCCAAATGCGAGGCTCTCGGGCTTGCTGGACGGGTCTGTGGTTTGCAGTCTGGGAGCGTGTTCTGTTGCAGAAACCCCTCCGTGTCATCTCTCCTAATTTGTGCACTTAATTGACAGCTTGTTAACAGTTCATTAGGAACACTGAAAACCATGTGGCAAAAACAGATCTATCTAGCGGAGAGGATGTGGTCCCTCTTCTGAACCACTCTTTATTAAATTTCACCAGAAATAAGATAGCATGGCAGAAACAACCCACTGCCTCTTCAAAAGCAAATACTTTCTGTCCGTGCCTGCTAAACTCTTCAGTTCCGAGGACACTGGGTTGTCTCCTGCCTGGGGCTTTGTTCTAACGGATTGGGACCCCGTGGGCCTGTGATAGGGACATATGCAAAGTTTCCTGGGGCAGCAAAGGGAGGAATCGCTCATCTGTGAAGACACTTTTAAAAGGCTGTAGGGATTACATGGCTCCTCTGATCTTCCCGCCTCCCACTCACCACTCCTCTGGGTCTCTGGAGACCTTAAATATTGTCTTTGTGGAGGTTGCTGGTAAGAACAATTAGAAGCCAAAATTCTTTCTTGTAATCCTCCCTCATCCGGCTAGGGAAAATTAGTTGCCCCTTCATCTTTGTCCCCATAACACTTCACATCTCCTTCTTATCTATGCCTTTGTGTTATTGCTATACAGGTGTTCCTCTTGCCTTGAACATCTATGAACTTGTGTTATTCCCATCTCGGATTCCCACACTGAGCAATCTGGGGTTGAATTGTTGGGATGATTGCTTTTAGGTTACCTTTAAGCGTTCTGTTCTTGACCACTCCCTGACCAGTGTCACTACCTGCCTCACCTCAATCCCAGCCACCTAGAGGAATTATATTAGAGTAGTGGAATAGTCTTCAGGCCAAGGCTGTGTGCTTAAAATAGGTTGGCTTCTTCCAAATAAATTCAATCTGATTTCATTGCGTCAGATACATACTGAATGCCTACCGGGTTCCAGGACTTGGGTTCATGGTGGCGAACAGAACAGACACAGTTCCTGCCCATATGGATGTCACTGATTATTAATTACAGTAATTGCTATAGATTATAAACTTAGGAGAAGCAGTCCATCTTTCAAATGAATGTGATATTTTAAAGCCTTCTGGAGCAGAAAAATGCTAAAGGATACTTGAGTGTCAAGATTTACTCTTTTTCAAAGTGTATCCCTTGCTTCCTACTTCTGGGGTTCCCCCTCCCCCCTTAAACGCATGGTGCCTTCTTATTACCAGAAAGAACTAGCACAGCGAGCTCTGAGCCTGAGAAAAAAATTATTTGAGGAGCCCATCACAGAAATTTGACATCACAGGCTTCCTTAAATCTTTTCACTCGTTGTTGAAAGATGAGCTAGCCTCGTGCTCGCACAGGCTCACTTGTGTCATCTTAGGGTACTACCTGATGACACCCGAGCTTTGTTCATAAAATCTTTCCATAGTTTTTATCTCTTGTGAGGCATTTATGTCTTTACTATCCCTGGATTATATTCAGGATTTCAGTAGAGCGCTCTGGAAAAACCCATCCAAACTGGGGGCTTGCTTTCTTGAAAGCTTTGTGCCAGGGAGATTTTTCTCCACCCAAAGAAGTCTAGGAGTTATAAGAGTTCTCCGGAAGGACTGAAGTAAATTGAGTGAGACACAGTTGAGGCTACCCGAGAATTCAGCAGTTCTCCAGGTCAGTCCCCCAACATGAGGCAAGTAACAGCCTCGGACACATCATGTTGATTGTAGTGGACGTTTGTCGGGGACCCTTCCAGTGTTCCCCTTCCGCTTCTCACATAGAGTGACCTTGACTTTTCCTGTGGGGACCGCACCCCCCTCCATTCTCAGTGTACAGTTCGGGTGGGACGAATCCTGCCGCTAGCTCCTCAGATGGGCTCTGATTGGCCTAAGCCGGTTGGGGGAAATCAGGTATCCTCTGTAGTTATTGGCTCAGACATGGACATGTGACCCGGTTCTGGCCAATGGCAGACGGTGAATCCGAGGGTTTGTAGGGAAACTAGCGGAGAGGCTATTTTTCTCCTGCTGGGTGTGGGGTTGCTGCGGTTGAAGTCGCTCTGAGACCTCAGAGCGTTTCCAGGTTTCCTGGAGCTGCGGGGGACCACTAAGTGACGTCCGAAGATTGTGTCAGTGTAGAGGAATGCCGAGTGGAGAGATTGTGAAATGACGCCGCTTCCGCTGAAGCTCGCCCTCTCTGGGCCTCCGTACTTCCGTGGACCGGGAAAGCGCTTGTTTCCTTCGTCTACTTTTGACTTGAGTTAGTTTGGATGGGTTTTTCCGTCACTTGCAGCTGAAGCGTTCCTAACTGCTGACTTTACTAATACCCAGAGTCGTATATGTCAGAATCAATCGGCCAGAGATCAATAACATAATGAAATTTAGCCAAAGGTAGAAACTATGAAAGCGTTGGGGTAGGATCGCTCCGCTGTGGTCCTCTTTACCCCTTATAGAAGGTCGCCATAGCAGCAATCCCAAGGAGGATGATGCTGTTAGGGGTTGGGCATTCTGGGGTGCTAACGTGCTAACGGTGCCTGGCCCTGGCCGTGTTCCACTTCCGTGGGTCTGTACCATTGCCTGGAGTAGAGCAGTTAGTCCACAGAGCAGGTAGCCTTAAAGGGTAGGTAGCCTAGGAAGTTCACGCCGGGAAGTCCTGGGCCACCATCCCTGGGTTAGGGAGGAGACAAATTCTGAGTCTGAACATGACTTTGTGTTATGGAAGGAGTGGGAACAACTTTCAGCTCCACTCGCCTGTAGCATCTAGAGCTGCTCTGTCCAGTAGTGGTCACTAGCCACCAGTGGCCACTGAGGAACGTGGCTAGTTTGAACTGAGATGCGCTATACATGTAAAATACATGTGGGACTTTGAAGACATAGTGTGAAGAAAAACGAAAGTATCCCTCTCATAATCATTGGTATTAATTAATGTTGAAACCATAATATTTTGATATATTTGAGTTAAATAAAATAAACTATTCACATTAATTTCACTCATTTCTTTTTACTTTTATTAATGTGGCTACTAAGGTGGAAAATTTAACTTTGCCTTTTCTGTTTCTGGTAGACAGCACCTCTCTTGAGGTCAGAGACATGTCACTTGCTTCCTGTGCCAGAGAGAGTTCTCCGTGTTGTTTTTAAGTGACTAGACCATGACTTATACGTGCCTTTGAGAGCGGCCATCAGCAAACACTCGCAGCCTGTGTTTCCACTTTGTTGGTGGCCTTTATGTAGATGTTTCCAGATGTGGGGACGTCCTGAGTAAGGTCGCACACCTGAGAGTAAAAGGCAAAGTCTCCACTGAGGAATGAGACCATCCCGGAATGGAAACAGGAGGAGTCAGACAGGAAAGAAGCCTTGGAAGCTAGTGAAGGGAGCCCTCTCTTTGGATCTAGACCTCAGGGGTTCTAGATATGCCTGAAGATGCTTCTAGGGGTGGGGATAGGGAATGTGGCTTCTGCCACGGAAAAGCAGACTGAAAGCAAGCAGAGAAAGGTTCAAGGGACCCAGCTGGCCATGAGAGAAAGCTGACCCTTCTAATCCAGACTCTCTGGCCGTGTGTTACTCTGTAGTACTATCCTTGAGCAAAGCCTGATCTACATGCTGCTCTCTGGCCTCCGTTGAGTTGGGTCTACTGGTCAGGACTGGGGTGAGCCATGGCGGTCGCAGCAGCAGAGCTGAGTGAGATGTCCACGATAGAAAGAGACCCCCGAGATGGGCTGCTCCTCTGTAGTGTGGGCATGCTTGCTCCATGGACAGCCCCAGAAATGCAGGTCTGAAGCTTGTGGGAATTATCTTTTAAGCAATACCCTCTGAGTTAATGTCTGGTGGGTCTATCCCAATGAAACAAAAAATGATCTAGTGATGAGGAAAGATGTCCCCAGCACATGCTTGCTCAGGCTGATTCACAGAATGACCTCCAGGACATGCCTAAAACCCATGGCCCAATACCAGGAGTCACTTCTAGAGTCACTTCCCATCCTACTGGACAGAAGGATGTTTCCTATACCTTGTATGTACTTCGGTTTTGGCATTATTATATGCTAATGTATTTGTTAATGGCTTTGTCCTCTCTGCCAGACTGTTTCCTTCCCAAGGGCTCATCGCAATACCTCCTGGCCATGGCACCATGTTTGACACCCAGCAGGCATTCAAGTAATAGTTTTTAGAAGAAGGCAAGTGTGTGGTTAGGGCTGTGGGCTTATACAGACAGACATATGTGGATAGTGCCAGGCACTGACATCAAAGAGTGTAGGCAAAGTGCTTAGCGCAGTGTCTGACACGTAGCAAATGCGTTTCTTTCTACATTACATATCCATCTGCATTGATGACCACATTGTCCTTAATAATCTTGATCTTTGGTTCTTGTTGGAAAAATACTGCCTCACTGCCTCGCCAGACTAGAAGTGAGGAGACCCTGCATGTAAATATACTTACCTTGCCCTGATTTGAAATGAGAATGTTGAGGGACAGATTGAGAATCTGTGGCTTGGTATTATCTGCTGATTGAGGTTGGAAATGTAGTTGAGCTCAAGCAGGTGCTTTACTCCCAGGGTTGTCTGAATTGGCCTGAAGTTTGGTATAGACAAGCAAATGACCCAAGTCACCACATATTCCTGAGAGCTGCAAAGCCAAGGAATTCCTTATATTTTACTCCAAAGGAGAAATCAGATTTGAATCCTTTTTCTGGCTTCTCTACAGCCCCAAAGGAGCTCAAGTGGGCTGATGACACAAGAGTGATCTTTTAGGGAGAAATGATTTGGACAAAGTTATTGATACTTATCAAGGTCTTATAAATTTTCCGATGGCCAGCATTGGCCCTTCCCACAGTTTTCCATGGTAGAGTGATAGGTTTTAGTTATTTGGGGACTCTAAGGAAATTAATAACAGCTATTTATTTTAAAAGTAGTTTTCAAGATTAGACATTTTCTACAAATTATTCATGAAGTAAACAGTGTAGCTTCTTAGGAAAATCAGTATGAAAGTGTCATCAGATGGCACCAGAAGTTCCAGAAATTCTGGGTGAGAGGCTGGTGTTTACTTTTCAAGGAGGGCTGTTGAAACTTGCAGCTTTCAGGTTCACTGGTACATTCACGGAATCAAGATCTTTAAGGTTGACACTAAGAAAGATTGACAGTTTAATAAGGAATTGGCATTGATTCTCAAGATCAAATCGAGTGCTGCTGTCATTTTTATCGATGCCAAAAGACCCTATGCCCCAAATTCATTTTAGAGTTCCATTCTTCTGTTGCCAAAGACTGTCCATCTTCCTTGATTTGGTGTTTCAGCTTCTGTCCATTTCTCATTCAGTCTGTCAGTATCTAGTTTTATAACTGGGTGGGCACTCCTCGGTCTCCGCTGAATCCCGCTGAGAGATCTCAATGACATTACTTTCTGGAATAAATGAGCTTGTTTTCTGATCTTTGACTTGCAGCCCCAGAATCTTAACTTCTAAATAGATACTGTCTTGATTCCATCCTTTTTTCTTTATTTTTTTAAGATTTTATTTATTTGGGAGAGAGAGCACACACACAAGCAGAGGAAGCAGCAGAGGGAGAGGGAAAAGCAAGCTCCCTGCTAAACAGGGAGCCCCACATGTGGCTCCATCCCAGGACCCTGGGATCATGACTTGAGCCAAAGGCAGACGCTTAACCAATGGAGCCACCTAGGTGCCCCTGTCTTGCTTCCATCCTGACAAACTCTTCTCTTCTCTTTAGAGTGTGGGGTCTGATGCCAAGCCCAGTGCCTCTAAGAAGGGTCTCCCCTCCTTCCTGGTCTTGGTTGCTCTGGAGTATCTGTTTCTTTCTGAAATCTCACATATCAAGCATGCTTTCCAGGATGCAGGACTTGGTAACCTTGATCAGTTTTTAGCAGCATCCCAAGAATTTCAGCACTTTGGTTTGTTTTTCAAGGAAATATTATATTATCCTTTATTTTCCACTCTTCCCAATTTCTGCCTGTCACACTGCTAGTAACACGTGACCAGAATTGGGAGGGGCACCTGGGCGGCTCAGTCACTTAAGTGGCAACTCTTGATTTGGTTCAGGTCATGATCTCAGGGTCGTAAGATCGAGCCCTGCACTGGGCTCTGCATTGGGCATGGAGCCTGCTTAAGATTCTCCCTCTCTCCCTCTCTTAAAAAAAGAGGCTTCATTTTTCATGCTTCTTTGTCCTTGACGATGCTGCCATCTTCCCTAAACTCTCACCTTTTTCATGGTGGAATTGTCAAACTGTATATATTCGTTTTTGAGAACTATAGATTGGGGACAAGTTCTGCACTTCTCTTAGTGATTCTCTTCATGCATACTGTGAGAATGGTTTAGTATGTATTCAAGTAGTTAGTTGTCTAGTGTAATGGAATTGATTGGACTCCATACTTGTTCAGTTACTAGTTAGTTACGTGACTTGATTTGAACTAGTTACATTACTTTCCCGAGCCTCACTTTCCAGGACTATAAAATAAGAATAGTGGTATTTACTTCATGGAATTATTCTGAGGCTTACATTAGCTACCTACTAGCAAATACCTGGGAAAAGTGAAGTGATCAATAAAATTAGATCTTCTCACCCATTTTCTTAATGCTATATTCCTAAGAAGTTCCAAAGTGAAATGTAATTACGTAGTGACTTAAAAAGACTCCAGACATCCAGCATCACAAGGCCGTGTTTTCAGAGAACTGCAAAGTCAGGGTGCCCCTTTTCTGCTTTCTTTTGGCGTCTCTTTAGAAAAATAATTATTTTGTGAAATCTGCAAACTTTTGAATAAAATGGAAAAGAGACTAGATACTTTAGATATTTTTATGAACTTTGCAAAACATTCTGGATTGAGCTGTGCTTGCATAAATTAAAATTTTAAATCAAAGTAAAATTAGAAATGGAATTTTTAGGAAATTTTCAAATGTTTAGACAGAAAGCCAAACTATATACCATTTTGCAAGTTTGAAATTTTTTAAAGACCTATCCTTGCTCAAAATTGGTCAAAATCATTATCTTTGGAATGCTAGGTTCACTCCAGAGGTTATCTGTACATTTGCATTGCATATGAAAAACAAGGGCTAGTTGATGAAAAGCTTCTGTTCACAAAAGAAAAAAAAAAATCTCACGACATCATCTTTTCCTATATAGTATTGGCCTCCATGTAAAAGAGATTCACCCACAGACCCTCTCATTCATGGTAACAGCTGCTTTGCATTCTGTATGTGATACAATTTCAGGCAAACGCACCCTGGTTGTGAAGGGATGAGGAAGGGGCTGGCAGTTTGCTCTCCATGACTTGACTGAGATGCTTCAAGAAGGTTCATCCGTTCTACCAAGGGACAGTTTTTATGGGCTTGAAATAAATACTTTGGGGAAGACTCGTTCACAAAAGAGAATACAAAACTACAAATACAAAATTAGATCCAGGGCCTGAAAAGGACCCCAGTGGGTGAAGGGACTTGAAGGTAAGTCTTCAGGAGCTCATGTGAAGAGATCTCAACCAGATCAGTATGAAAGGTGGAAGGAGCTAAAATCCTAGAGACTGAGGGGAAAGCTCAGTATAAGGCTGGTAGTGGTGGTCCCTCATCTCTGGTGGCTGAGCAGTTGTCAGAAAACTGGGAATTGCAAAAGATGAATTTGAGGATGAACACCAAGACATTTTCTAGTTAGAATTTGTGTTTCATTACACTGGGCAAAATGTTGATGCTAAAGTCATTTTTAAGCTGATAAAAGCACCAAGAACTACTACGTAATTTGTTGTCTATATGCAATTTATCTAACTTCCATAGATGCATTATAGTGCCGTATGTGGTCTTTCAAAATAACTTGCAAACTACGTGTAATAGAAATGGAGTTTTTCGCTAGAGATCATGACTCGGAGGCCCAGTGTGATTTCTCAGCTATTGGAAATATTTTTGTAGAGGGTGAAGCATAATTGTTCCTGTGAGTTCTTTCAGTAGCATAAATATCAGAAGGATGATTTTGAAATTTCTTTTCATAAATTAAAAGTCTTTAAAAAAAAAACATGGTTTTTTACCTTATTTTATTTTATTTATTTATTTATTTATTTATTTTTTAAAAGAACGCCTGTGTGGCAAGGTCAGTTAAGTGTCTGCCTTAGGCTCAAGGTCATGATCTCCAGGTCCTAGGATGGAGCCCCTGTCAGGCTCCCTGCTCAGCGTGAAGTCTGCTTCTCTCTTCCTTCTACCTCTTCTTCCCGCTCGTGCTGACCCTCTCTCAAAAAAATAAATTAAAAAAAAAATCTCTTTAAAATGTTTAAAAAGAGATTTATTTTCAAACTCAGGATGGGACATTATTATTTGGCTGTTTTAATCTTCATGCTTGTATTGGTATGCTAACTATCATCAAAGTCTGTCATCTATTTTAATAATTTAAATGGTATATTTCCCTTTTTAAACATCCCTTGAATATAACCATATGGATTCTAGAGTCTGAAGACTCAGATTTATTTTGGGCACCCTCCTAGGAGTTTAGGAATAGCATTTGTTTTTATCTTTTAAATATTTTCTTGGTGGAACATTTTGCTACATGTCCTGAAATGGTTAAATTGGCCTTCGAGCATCACAAGGCCGTGTTTTCAGAGAACTACAAAGTCAGAGTGCCCCTTTTCTGCTTTCCTTTGGCGTCTCTTCCTCTGGCCCTTTCTTGCCTGGATTCTGTGGAATAGCAGCTTGTTCCAACCACCCCCCCAGTCTCCTGTTTTGCTCTCAGGCTTACAGCCTGATTACAGCCGTTGTGATGTACAATTAGCACCGAAGCACATGCAGATAATAAGAGAATCACCATAAAAGTACTAAACAGAGCAAATAACATTTCAGGCTGGATTTAATCCCAAATACTTGTTCTAATGCTGGGAGGTACAGACACCCAGAAGCCCAGTAAGATTATACTCCAGTTAGCTGTGGAGGGATGGGATTGTACATATGTATATATATATATATATATATACCCACTGTAATGGTCAAATTCAGACATTAATCAGGACTGCATGCAAAGTGGGTAAATATCATAAATTCGAAGCTAAAAAGAACCAGGAAAAAAGAAGGTAAACCTTTAGGTTTAATGTAGCATTAAACTGGTTAACTGGTTCTTCTGGCTTAAGGATGACAAGCGATGCATTCAGATTAGATGGAAAGAGTGAAACCTTCGTGAGGTCTTGGACAGACTTTAAACCAGGGAGCTGAGCTACCGCCTTGACCTTGGCCTGGCTGTTGACATCTCCGTGCATCAGTTTTCTCTTTAAAATATAAATAAAAATACTCACATGCATTGCTGAACAACTTCTACCAAGCAACCTGAGATGATTTTTCCTGATAAATCAGAATCCACCAGAGGATATTTCCTGATGGTGAGATGCTCTTGCTTCTTTTCTAAATAAGTTCATTTAAATCACAGTAATAGCTGATAGTCAAGTGCTTACTTTGGAGTGGGACTGAGGTTTGGAAAGGTAAAGTCACTTTCCCAAGTTCATAGCCACACAGAACCTGCGTTTGAACCTGTTCAATCTGATTCTGATTTAAGGATGCTCCTGGAGCTTCCCAACCAGGTCTCCTCCTTCCCTCTGGGCTTTCTTGAGGCTGTCATCAAAGGAGGGGCATTTGGATGGGCCCTGGAGCCCCACTGGGGTACTTGAGCTTTTCCTTCCCCTTTCCAGACGTGTGGTTGAGATGGGTGGTAAGCCGGCGCTTGGAGAGCACTCATAACAGGGTGACGCAGGGACAGTTCTGTGTGCTTGGAGGGGAGGACCGCATTTGTCCAGGTAAATCTAAGCACCTTGTTTTCCAGACCTGGGGATACTTAAAGTCTGCAGGGCAGTGCTAGGGGCTGATACATAATAAATACAGCTTAGTCTTTCTTTCTCGCTTCGGGTACGCTTTAGACAGCAGTGTGCAGGGGCTGAGAGCTGATGATTTATTAATTACATTTTCCAGATGGAATGGCAGCCTAAGGGGTGATTTTCTACCTAAAATAGACACCGAAAATGCAGAGATGCTCCAGATCTAGTAACCGACCTTAATACTTTCATCTTTGCAAGTAAACCTGTAAAGGCTGCCAAGTTGGAGGCAACTGTTCCTTTTCTGAGAGGTTGGTTTCTTACTGCGGAGAAAATAGTTCTTTATGAATAATCTGCAGCCTCAAAACTTCAGTTTTTACCAAATTCAATCACAAGTCTGAATTATATTAAAAACTTACTATTACATTTATATCACAAGGTCTTTCCAGTTTAACTTTTAACAGAGCTCAGAGAGAGTGAGCTGAGGATAGAGTACAATTTCTCACTTTGGAAGAGAAATTGTTTGAAAGTCTGCATGATCTTGGTAGCTTAAATGCATCCAGGGATGTTTTTGCCCAGTTTTTAAAACAATATGTTGGATCTGACTTCAGCGCACTCGGTATTTACATCCAAAGTCATGAAGCTATTTTGCAAAGCCCAAGTGTGTGTGTGTGTGTGTGTGTGTGTGTGTGTGTGTGTGTGTTGCATCCTTTCTAATCTCCTGATAAAGCTTCTGAGCCTCAGAAAACAAATCACTGGCCTCCAGAGCTTGCTGGAAGTTATTATTTTTGTTTGTTCAACGTGAAGATAGCTAATCCCCCAACACATCGCACTGTGTGTGTTTTTCTCTTCAAGCATTTGGGTATTAACTTCAGCATGGTATATACTTATTCCCTGTTTTTCCAGTTTTCGTGGTGTGCGTTTTAATAGCGGAAGGGGATTTGCTGTTAATTAGGAAGGAAAATAGAGGGAGAAAAGTTCTTATTATATAAAATGATCCTTTGCTTGCATCAAGAGGATTCTCTGGGGCTTCATTGGGAAGAAAAACAAACAGGAGGTAAATGTCCTAGATGTTTACAGGTTAAAACATTCCATAAGTGGCTCAGAATCAGCCCTTCCTGGCAGTCTCGAGGTGGCTAATTGCTCAAGCGTCCAAACCATTCTAGCGACTTCATTTTCCCCGGGGATCGACACTCACAACAGGATAATGCTTACCCTGATGGAAGTGTCACAGTGGGGACCCAGCTTAATTTGCTGATATGATATCAAAAATAGCATAAGGTAATTACGTTTTGCACTTGTAATATTTCACAGGCAATAATACAGTAGAAAAATGCACTTTTTTTTTTTTTTTTTTTGGTAACCTGGTCATTTAAAACTTTAGCTGCAGTGAAGCTGACATATTTGATGGGTTGTTGTTTCTTAAATGTGTGCTCAATTTATAAATGCATAAATGCAGTCATTTCTCCAACCATTTGACTGAGATTAAAAGAACTGAAAGTAGTAAATGGGAACTGTTTCAACGGGTATCGTAAGAGGAGTCTTTTTAATTGTAGTAGCAGAGAAATGAGAAAAGATAAGAGCCTCCTTTGCCAAGGACAGTTTGGTATAGTAGAAACACTGCCTGAAGAGGCCAAAGACATGGGATCCAGGCTCTCTTCCCCTATCCTTGCTGTGTGACCTTGTGCAAGTTCTTGAACCTCTCTGAGCTATTGCTTCAAACAGTAGTGCTGGATGGACTGATCTTTTGCAGACCATATCAGCTGTAGTGTCTGTGATTCCAGAAAGAATTAAGATTTTTTTCAATTTATTTATTGATTTTTTTTTAATTGCAAAACATTTTCAGGGCTTTCATTTTACCACAGAGGTAAATTTTCTTTTTGCCAAGGGAGCATCACAGCCACCTGAATATTGGGGCTCACACTGTGTTTTCTTCAGACTGTTGAAATTTTGGCAGTGGCTTCAGGTGAAAAATGTTACTGATTTAACTTCACTGAAGAAACCCTCATTCTTCTGTTGTTCCAAGTGCACTTGGTGAGGATTCGCAAATGTTGCCACTTTCTTAAACCACGCATGTCACTACTTTCTCATCCAGGCATTTATTTGGCAAACCCTCGGGGCGCCTGGCTGGCTCAGATGGGAGAGCGTGTGACTCTTGATCTCAGGGCTGTGAGTTTGAGGCCTATGTTGGGGTAGAGATTACTTTAAAATAGATAAATTAAAAATAAATATATATAGTGTTTCATTATTTGGCAAATCTTTATTGAGCAACTATTATGTGCTGACACTGCTAGGCTCTGAGCATACAGTAGTGAATGAGATACAGCCCCTGCCCTCCTGCAGCTTAATCACAACTTGTGTATATGTAAGGTATAATGTATATGTATATGTAATGTATAATGTATTTGTAATGTGTAAATGTATATGTAATGTATAATGTATTTATGTATAATACATAATACATATATTTATGTATTACAACAGGATATCTTTAATCACAAGAAACAGAAATCCACTCGTTAAAGCTAATTAAGGGAGTTTCTCAGAAGGAGAGTGGGACATCTACAAGCCTATGGCAGGAAGCAGAGCTGGTTGTTACAGAGAGTGGAGCAAAGAGCCTGATACTTTTCGGGACCCAGGCAACATCTCCCCCTTTCCTTCTCCCTGGAGTCACATGTCTCTCATCACTGCTGCTTAGCTCTTTCCTCCTTGTCTTTGCAGACCACAGGTGTCTGCCCACATTCATCTACTTGCACAGAAGACTCACTGCTAGCTTGCTTGACAACTTTGTGCAAATCAGGAGAAAGGGCCGCTGTCTGAACACACAGTGTAGCAAGCAGAGTTTGGGGCTCACTTGGCCCCCCAGTCGGGTGCTCTTGTGCATTTAGCCCTATGTCCACATGGCCTTATCTTAGTGAACCTGGCAAGATGTCTTCAGCTCCCAATTCCACATGACCTTCTAGTTAGTTTCCCCACAGGCCAACGACCATGTCTTCATGACCCAAACTCAGTTTCCTCAGAGAGAGAAGTTAGTTGGGCTGGGTATCCCGTGAAGGCAACCAAATGTGTCCAGAGTGAGTGAGAAGCAGACCCATGATAAATAGGGTTCTAGGGGGAGACACTGTACATCTCTGGGAAACACACCTCTGCCTGGGCTGGACGTTCCTTAGAGGGGAGACACTACTGGGGACATGTGGCATCTGAATCAGATAAAGCTGTGTGGCGTGCTACAGGGACCCGAGCCTTGGTCTTGCCCCTAAATCATTCCGACCCAGTGGGTTTGGAAGAGCAAGATGTTGGGTGACAATGACAGCTGCTCACCATCCAGTGTCAGAAAACCCTAGGGTCTGTTGTGAAAAGCGGCAGATCAGGTCACTATACAATGGTAAGTGGGACAATCCTTTCTGCACTCAGCTCCTAATATCTCTTCTGAAATGGAGACCCCGGCCTTGGACATTCCAGAGTAGTCCCTTTTCCATATAGCAGTTCTCATGGGATCACCAAGACATAGGAAGTGGGAACATATGTCACAGGGAAGGAATCTGTGTTTCTTGCGAAATGCAGTTCTCAAAAATCTCCACCTGAACCCCTTGTATCTTATAAATGTAGGAGCTCCTGCAAAAAGTGCAGACATTCATCAGGGGTATTTTTTTTTTTTAATACCTGTCCCTACATGCTTTTTGGATGGAGATCTATTGAAAGGCTTATTTTGGCTGCTGAAAAGTAACTGAGAAGATTCTGTGTAGGAGGTAGGATCTCATTATACCATGAGTTGTGTCAAAGCGTATTGCACAATATCAGATATCGTGTAATATTGGATATTTTTATCCAAAAATAAATAAGTGAAAAGGGCCAAAAAAATGGTTGATTCAGATAGACTCACCCCAGTAGGAAGTTGGCCTGGATCAGGGTGGCTCAGTGTGTTGTTTATGCTTTTGCCCAGTATCTCTGCTCCACATCCACAGTAATGAGAGATGAAATATGAAAGTAGAAAACCAAAAAGCTATAAAAGGCTAGGCTCAGAAATAAGATAATTATGTGGACGAGAAATGCAACATGAATCCCCATGAGTCCTTGGACTTGTTGACGGGGTCTGGAAGTCGACAAGGGTGATGAAGAGGTCTACTTGGGAGGAGTAAAAAGGATGAATAGTGTTCACTGGGCCACGTTCAGGGATGCTTGAGCTGGGAGCTAGGGCGCAGCTCTTTTGTGGAAGGGCTAAAAGAGCCGACAACTGCCTGACGCTGTGCCAGTGTTTCTCACCTTCAGTGCTGTTAACACTTTGGACTACATAGTTCTTTGTAGTAGGGTTATTCTGTACACAGTAGGGTGTTTAGCAACATCCTACTCATGACCTTGACCCACCAGATGCTTGTAATAGCAAACACCAACCTCCTGTTGTGACAACCAGAGATGCTCCAGACATTGCTAAATATTCCCTGGTGGGGTGGGGTGGGGTTGGGGGAGGAGGTGGGTACAGATCAGCCCTGGTTGAAATCACTGGACAGGATTATCACAGGAAAATGATAGAGGTTGGAGAACACAGAGTCTCCCAAGTAAGAACTTAATCAAGTTGCCCACTCCCTCGTGCCTGAATCTGTTTTCCCAATAATACATGGGACAGGATCCCTGAAATACCATTAGAAGTTCTGATTGGGGTAGCCTTATGGAGGTAATTGCAAAGCTGTCAGACTAGGGGAGTTGAGCAAGCAATGAAAGGCAATCAGTCAATCAGTCAATAACAAATTAGAAATATTGGAAATAAATATAATCACTGGAAAAAAAGTAACAGGATAAAGTCTAGATTTATACACAGTTGAAGAAAGAGTTCGTGACTTGGAAGATAGCACTGAGGAGATAATTCAGAATGTGGCACTAGCAGGAAGGACATTTAATAAAACAAAATAGTAATATTTAAAAAAATTAGTTAACAGACATGGAGATAGATCAAGGACTACAACATAGGAAAATGGCACAGATATAGTATCTGAAATGAAACTGAAGACATGACCTCCTTAGGTTCAAAGTGCATGTCAAATTCCAAGCAGTAAATAAAGAAAAACTCATATCTAGACACATCATAGTAAAACTGCAATACATAAAGTATAATTTCTTATAAGTAATAATAAAGGCCAGCAGACACTGAAGTAATGTGTCCAAAGGGACAATAACTGTCAACCTAGAATTTTTCTACCCCATGAAACAATTATCCCAAAATCAGGGGTCTGCAAATTTTTTCTGAAAAGACCAGATAGTAAATATTTCAGGTTTCAGGGCCCTATGGTCATTTTCACATACTAACATCTGTGTTACATTTGGGAAGAAGATAGAACTACTGAGTAATTTGAGACTTTTGTGTACAAATATACAGTTAAGTAGGCAGGTTAAAGTATTAAGGATAACCATTACAAGAATAGCATTACAATCTATTGCTTTTAAACCAACTGAATAAACAAGAGGAATTACCAAAAATTTTGTCAATCTAAAAGAAGCCAGAAAAAGAGAGGAGGTAAGAAGCCAGGAAAATGGATTAGCTAATAGGAAAAAAAAGATATGAAGGCAAAAACAATTCAGTAATCACAAGAAATATAACTAACCCATTAAATGACAAAGACTATCAGACTGGACCAAAACTAAGTAAAATTAAACACCACCAAGCCGCCAATTTTAAAAGACCATCTATCATAAATTGCATTAGAAGGCAGAGACTTTCAGATGATTCCCATGCAATGGCTAATGCCAGTTCCTACAGAAGATTTAATATCTTGGGGTTAGATAAATTCCAGTAGTCCCTTTTCTGAACTGAGAGCTCAAAAGTGAGAGAATTAGATTACAAGATACCTCAAGTCTTCTCAACTCAGAAGTTCCAAGATTTAATGCTTTTCTAGTGTGACATCTTTGTGGGCAGAGCTCTATACTGGCATTCTGGAGAATTAAAACTCTGGATAACACTGTCCACTGTGATGGAGGCTGGCCTTGTCACTTGGCCATTTAGCATTTTGATTGCATTCTCAATTCCAGTTGTCACAAGTCTATGGTAAGGAGCCTTTTGCAGAAGGACAGATGCTTGTTATTACCATACGCTTAGAGGCAGTATGGAGATTCACTTGTTAGAGGCAAGAGAGGGCTTTTTACTCCTAATATGTTATGAAAGTTTGATCAGAGTGGGAATTTTCTGTCATGGGTGATTAGAATCAGCTCAGATTAATATTACTTTCCCTAATTCAGTATGAAAAGTGCCAGTATAAGAACACTTTGCTATGAGATGGAGAGAAAATGCAGAATGATGCTGGTCACAAGGTCTAGTGTCTCTTTTCTGAAAAATGAGAGCCTTCCTTGACCCCCTGTTTATTCTTTTTTAAAAAAACATTTTTAAAAATATTTTATTTATTTCTTTGAGAGAGAAAGAGAGAGAGAGAGAGCACACGAGCGGGGGTAGAGGGAGAGGGAGAAGCAGGCTCCCCTGGTGAGCAGGGAGCCTGATGCGGGGCTCAATCCCAGGACCCTGGGATCATGACCTGAGCTGAAGGCAAATGCTTAACCGACTGAGCCACCCAGGTGCCCCCCCATTTGTTCTTTTTTAGAAAAGCTTAGCCTCCTTTTTTAGTATTAGTTTTATTAGTTTAATATTAATTTAATATTAGTTTAATATTAATTTTCCAGCTTTATTGAGTTGGAATTGCCATGTAACATTGTATCACTTGAAGGTGTACAGTGCAATGATTTGATATTTGTATATATTGCTAAATGATTATCACAATAAGATTAGTGAACACATCTATCATCTCACATAGTTACAATTTTTTATGTGTGGTGAGAACTTCTAAGATCTACAGTCTTAGCAACTTGCAGATACGTAGTATCATACCCTATAGTCACCATTATGTATATTACATCCCCAAAACTTATTCATCTTCTAATTAGAAGTTCTTACCCTTTGACCACCTTCACCAGTTCCTCCCGCCTCCCTCCCCTGGCAACCATCAGTCTACTCTCTGTTTCTAGGAGTTCAGGGTTTTTTTAGATTTCATATATAGATGAGATCATATAGATAAGAGTATTCATTTTTCTCTGGTTGACTTATCTCAGCATAACACCCTCTAGGTTCACCCATGTTGTTGCAAATGGCAAAATTTCCTTCTCTTTATGGCTGAATAATATTCCACTGCACATACAGACTACATTTTCTTTATCCATTCATTTGTTGATGGACAACTTAGATTGTCTCCGTATCTTGGCTTTTGTAAATAGTGCTGCAGTCAACGTGGGGATGCATTCATCTTTTCAAGTTAGTATTTTAGTTGCCTTTAGAGAAATACCTGAAGTGGGATTGCTGGATCATATAGTAGTTCTAGTTTTTTGTTGTTGGTAGTGTTTTTTGTTTTTTGTTTTTTGTTTTTGTTTTTGTTTTTTTGAGGAACATTCATACTGTTTTCCTTAGTGGCTGTACCAATTTACATTTCCTCCAAGAGCACACAAGCGTTTTTTCTCCACATCCTCACCAGCACTTGTTATTTCTTGTCTTTTTGATAATAACCATTCTAACAGGTATGAGGTGACATCTCAGCATGGTTTTGATTTGCATTTCCCTGATGATTAGTGTTACTGAGCACCTTTTCATATACCTGTTGTCCATTTGTATGTCTTCTTTGGGAAAACGTCTTTTCAGATCTTTTGCCATTTTTTAGTCAATTGTTTGGGTTTTTTGTTTTGTTTTTTCTTTGTTTTGAGTTATAGGAGTTCTTTATATAATTTGGACATTAATTCTTCATTAGATTTGTGGTTTGCAAATATTTTCTCCCATTCTCCAAGTTGTCTTTCATTTTGTTGATTTTTTTTTTTTTTAGTTGTTACACAGTAGCTTTTTAGTTTGATGCAGTCTTACTTATTTATGGTTGCTTTTTTTGCTTGTACTTTTGGTGTAATATCCATGAAATCATTTGGAAAAGAACCGCATTGAGATGGCTTCGGGTAGTATGGACATTGTAATAATATTAATTCTTCCAATTCATGAGCAGAGGATATTTTCCCATTTATCTGTGTTTTCTTCAATTTATTTTATCAATGCTTATAATTTTCAGTGTGGATCTTTCACCTTCTTGGTTAAGGTTATTTCTAAGTGTCTTATTGTTTTGATGCTATAGTAAATGAGATCACTTTCCTTACTTCTTTCTGACACGTCCTTGTCGGTTTATACAAACACAACTGATTTTGTATGTTGAGTGTCATATCTTGCAACTTTACTAAATTCCTTTATTATTTCTCATTTATGTTGTTAATCTTTTTTCTTTTTTCCTATTCTATGTTTCATCTATTTCTGCTCTAATTTTTATTATTTCCTTCTTCCTGCTAATGTATGGCCTAATTTGTTCTTGTTTTCCTAGTTCTTGAAAATGTAAAGTTGTTTGTTTGAGATTCTTCTTTTATTTAAACTTCTCTTTTAGAACTGCTTTTGTTGCATCCCACAAATTTTGTTATAATGTGTTTTCATTTTTATTTGTCTTAGTTTTTTTTTCTCATTTGATTTCTTCTTTGATCCATTGCTTGTTCAGAAGTGTGTTTAATTTCTATGCACTTGCAAATTTTCCCACTTTCCTCCTATTACTGAATTCTAATTTTGTACCACGTGGTCAGAAAAGATACTTGATGCAGCTTTTATCTTCTTGAATTTGATGAAACTTGGTTTGTAGCCTAACAATCCACTCTATCCTAAAAGATGTCCCATATATACTTGAAAAGAATGTACATTCTGCTGCTGTTGGATGGAATGTTCTGAATATATTTGTTAGGTCCATTTGGTCTATAGTGTTGTTCAAATGCACTGTTTCCTTATTGATTCTCTGTTTGGATAATCTTTCTATTATTGAGAGTAGGGTAGTAAAGTCCTCAACTCTTATTGGATTCTATTTATTTCTCCTTTAGTTTTGTATTTATTTTATATATTTAGGTGTACTGATGTTGGATGCATAAATATTTAGAATCGTTTTATATATATATATTTTTCTATATATATAATGACTTTTTGTATCTTGTCATTTTTAGTTAAAGTCTGTTTTTTTAAGTATAGGTACCACTGATTTCTTTTGGTTACCATTTGTTTGAAATATCTTTTTCCATCTTTTCACTCTCAGTCTTTGTATGTTCTTAAAGATAATGTGAGTCTCTATAGGCAGCTTATTACTGGCTCTTGTTTATTTACCCATTCAGCCATTCTATGTCTTTTGATTGGAGAATTTAATCCATTTACTTTTAAAGTTATTATGAATAGGCAAGAACATACTATTGCCATTTTTTTCAATTGTTTTCTCTTTCGTAGGTATTTGTACCTTGCTTTCTCTCTTGCTGCCTTCCTTTGTAGTTTGATGGGGTTTTTTGTTTTTTTGGTGGTGGTATGCTTTAACCTCTTTATCATAATCTTTTGTGTAACCACTAAAGGTTTTTTTGTTGGTGTTGTCACCATGACACTTACAAAAATTATCTTATATTTATAACATTCTGTTTTAGGTTGATATCATCTTAAGATCCATAGTATACAAAAACTTTATACTTCTTCCCCCTCATATTTTAGGTTATTGATGTTACATTTACATTTTTATACTGTGTATCTAATAACAAGTTATTATAGTTGTTTTTAATATGTTTAATTTAGTTTTTTAAATTGTTTTAAAAGATTTTATTTACTTATTTGATAGAGGGAGAGACAGAGCACAAGTGGAAGGAGTGGTGGGCAGAGTGAGAGAGAGAAATAGGCTCCCCACTAAGCAGGGAGCTGGATGCAGGGCTTGATCCCAGGACCCTGAGATCATGACCTAAGCCAAAGGCAGATACTTAGCCAGCTGAGCCACCTAGGCATCCTATGTTTAATATAGTTTTTTTAGATACTTTTTAAACTTTTAAACAACAGTTGTAAGTGGATTATGCATCACTATTACAATATTAGAGAATCTGACTTTGACTGTATATTTACTCTTACCAGTGAGTTTTACACATTCATGTGTATTATGTTAATTAGCATACTTTTATTTCAGCTTGAAGAACACCTTTTAACATTTCTTATAAGTCAGGTCTAGTGTTGGTGAACTCCCTCAGCTTTTGTTTTTTGGGGAAAATCTTTATCTTTTCATTTCTGAAGGACAGCTTTGCCAGTATAGCATTCTTGGTTGACTTTTTTTTTTCCTTTTAGTATTTTAGTTTAAAGTATCATTCCACTTTCTCCTGGCCTGCAAACTTTTTGTTGAGGAATCTGTTGATAGTCTTATTTCCATTCACAAATTAATAAGAATAAGAATAAGAATGGGAATATTGATATGTAACAACCATATAATGAGTACTTAACTATGTACCAGTTAATGGGACTAAATCATTTATAGCTATTAACTCCCACTGAATTCCCTCCAACTCCACTATTATCTCATTTCATATATGTGGCTCAGGGGTGTTGTGGCTTCACACAACACTCAGCCAGCAAGCTGCCATGTAGGATCCTAGTTCAGGAAGTGGGACTGGGATTCAACCATTAGGAGCATTGCTGTACCCTTTGTGGATGTGAAGGCTGTAGGTGTTTGTTTGTTAGTTTGTTTGTTTGTTCTTGAGGATCTTGTAGGCTCTAGACCAGTATTTCTCAACCTTAACACTATTGACATTTTGAGCCAGAAAATTCTTTGTTGTGGAGGTTCTCTTGTGCCTTTTAGGATGCTTAGCAGCATCTTTGGCCTTTACCCATTAGCTGTCAGAAGCGCCTCATCCCACCCTGACCCCACCCCTCTGCAACCCATGTTGTGAAAACCAGAACTGTCTCCAGAAATTACCAGATGTCCCTGGGTGGCAATCTTCCCTGGTTAAGAGCCATTGCTCTAGATAAAGCTCTTCTACCCTCTGCTTCAATGTGTCACAGTCTGAGGTAAGGGTCACTTCCTTCCTGCCTCTCTATGTTGTTAGGGACTATTGTTTGCAGTGGTGGGAGCAACTCCAAGTTTTATTTCAGTTGAGGGTGGGTTTCCTGAGTCCTGAGCTTTTTTGGTGATAAAGGCATCTGGGCTTCTACTAGTCCAGTAAAAACGAAAGACTTCTTTATGTCTCGTGGCAGTCACACTGGGTTGTCTGCCCAGCTCCTGCTTCCTAGGAATTGCACCACACGTCCACAGTAAGCTGTGTGTCTGGCCATAGCTGAGGGCCCAGGGTGGGTATCCTATTGCAACTGAGCCAGTCAGTTCTGTCTCCCAGGAAGTTGCCATGGCATGAGAGTGAGTCTCTCCTGGTGACTAGAGCTGTGGCCTGCAAACGTATCCATGCTGGTGGCCATCTTCCCGCCCTGTGCACTGACAGGGAGGGAGCAGAGGTTCTCTCTGTTGGTGCTCAGACCAGCCACAGCGGCATTGCCTGGGAATGGCTGAAAAATGCAGATTATCAGCCCTTCCTCAGGCCTACTGATATGGACGCTCTGGAAAGGAGCCCAGCAATCTGCATTTTAACAAGTCCTCCAGGTGATTCTGACACACACACTAATTTGGTATAGAAGGTGAAAGAGACCAAGGAAATGTGATCCATGAGAGAAAAAGAGAGCTTCTGGAGATGGGATGACTTCCCAGTTCTTAGTTCTCTGCCTCCTGATGGCTGGCTGGCCACGGGCCCTCTCCTGACTTTGCTGAGATACTTCTGTGTCCTCATAACAAAATAGACCCTGACTTATTTTTCCCCCTTAGTTGATTGAAGTCAGTTTCTTTTGCTTGCAGCTAAAGATCCATACTCATTCATCTCACAATGTGACTATATGCAATTCATGTAGAGAGGAAATTATATGGAACAATATCACTCCAGCTGCTCAAGAAAGACTATTTTTATCAAGGACTCTTAGAAATATTTTAAAAGCTACAGATAAAATACCCATTTTTTTCTTATCTTTTGCTTGTGTACACACACAACAGCAAGAATTTGTGTGTGTACATGAGTGTCTACTTACAGAAGCTTATCTACTGAAGAGAACCCCACCTTTTCCCCCTCCCCTCTCATCTCTCTTTGTAGTTTTTATTCATCGTGCTTAAAGGCATGGAGTTTTCTTGACTTCTCTCTAACTTGTCTATCCTAGGTTAGCCTATAATTAAGATAAATATCAGTCAGCTGACAAATATTATCGAAGGCCTACAATGGGCCAGGTATTTGGAGGGTCAGTTGGTCACGGTTCCCAGGTAGTCACCCCTCAAAGAACTTACAGTTTGGTAGGAGAGAATGCAGTCTCAACTACATTCTTTCCTACAATGCAGTGTTAGAAATCCAGGATTATGTTTGTGTACAAGGTTCAGAGGAAACCCAGAAGAAAGAGTGATGCACCTTCAGAGTAAGGAAGTTCTAGGAAAAGGGGAAGGAAGGGTGGTGGTCAGAGAGGGCTTCCTGGAAGAAGTTCCACCTGAATTCAAGAACTTGGAAATATGATTAGGTTTCCACCAGGCAGAAAAGATGAGGGAAGGAGGGTATTTAGTTTGTGATTTGGAAGTATCCCAAGGGGCGAATTGGATGTCTTGTTCCTCACCCTGTTTTGATTCTGACTGACTTGTATGGCTACTGTATGCACATAAAGACTGAAAATAAGACAAAGAACTTTCTAGTTTCTTAAGGCCTCTAGAAACTGTCTCCATTATAGCATTGGCAGTTCCTCTTCCTGGACTTAATTTATTAATTAGACTTTCAACATGATGTAGCTGAACATAACTGGCCTTTTAAAGTCATCCTTGTAAGGAGAATGACTGTATGTTGGTTTATCTCGACCAGGAGAAAAATAAAAAGTATGAAGGGGAAAAAAATTCCCTATTAAGTTTTATAATTATCATATGAAAATTCAGTTAATTTCTTTTATCATGGTGAGTCATTAAAGACTGAAGTAGGTTCCCAGCCTTTTATTTCCAGAACAATCCCCTAGAGGCTTAGTGCTCCGTCATCCGAATGGGCCTGATTAAAGCGGGGAACCTCTATCTTCAGATTACTGCCCTCCGTCATTAGCATTACGTTATCTTGCTCTTCAGACTGATTTTTAATTTTTATGCTTGCAATTATAAATGATTTACAGGGACATTCATCGCCCGACCTGTCCTGAGTCATTAAATTCACCTAGGTTGAATGGCCCGATGTGCACCTGAAATTAACCAAATCAGTGACATTATCTTGCTGGAGTTTTTCAAAGGCTTTAGAAATAGAGGAGACTCCTTTCTCCCTCTCAACTCCTTGGCTTAATGGGAAAATATTTTTAATTGATAAAAGAGGTAATTAGCCAAGGCTAAGAGGTGCACACTAATTGTGCAGTATATTTTGCAGAGTTAGTTTGGCTGTGGTTTCTGGAATAGAAGGGAAGATGACCCAAATACGGACCTGGCCGTAGTCACATGAAGCTAGTTTGAATGAGTTTTATCTCCCTCAGTGAAGTTCAGGGGAAGAACTGTGCTAACGTTTATTGGGCACCTACTATGTGTCAGAAACAAGAACTCTCACAACACTCCTTTGCTCCTCTCACTGTTGTAATCTGTTCTGTTCTGTTACAAGGAATGGAAACTTCACAGGGAATGGAGACTGGGATGTCACTCAAGCCAAGGAAAACAGAACCAAGGGCAGGCTCTCCCCTGCTCTTTTTCTCATTCAGGAGCCATGTCATTGTTCTCATTCTGATTCTTTCTTATCTGTTTATCTCAAAGCTCTCTTTTCTCATGCCTGGCTTCCTCTGCTTATCTCTTTTGTGCTTGGGCACAAAGAGATGTGCCAACCCCATTCATTCACCCAGGGCCTGTAGCACCCACCAATGACTTGGTAAGAGAATTACTAAGAATACTAAGAATTACTAAGAATTACTAAGAATAGTTGAAATTCTCTGTAGAACATTAGTGGTTTCTGATCACTAGTGATTTTTCTTCCCTTGGGTCAGGAATATATCCCTGGTCCACTGTGGCCAGAAGGGACAGAAGTTGTAGGCAAAACCACTAGAATGAGGATAATGCATCCTTAAAACAGGTGTGGTCCTTCCCATTTTCCAGATGAGGAAACTGAGGCTTATTTGTTAAAGGTCATATAGCTAGCACAAATCAGAGGCAGGAACTAGGGACCAGCTGGTACTGACTCCAGTCTCCTGCCTTCCACTTGATGTGCTGAGTCTGCAACATCCATTTGTTCCACAAGGAATAAGAACAAGGATGTTCAGGAGCCTGGTGGAGTGGAGGTTAATTTGGGTAGGGACCCTGTGACCACTTTGGCAGTGTAAGCAACACCACCTTGCCCCATTTTCTTAATTCCATCTCTGTCTGTTCAGGGACATTGAAATAGCACATCCCTCCTAAACTCAGAGATGAAAAAGGAGACATCTTGTACGTCTTGAGCTGTGGAAACAGCCTAAAAAAAATCTGGTTGGAGGGTCACAGAAAATACCTGTGGGGCTCTGACAGTGAAGCTTGATAAGAAAGGGGACAGGAAATCAACAGTTTTCTCACTGCCAGAGAATGGAGACCTGTACCTCCATTTACTGGCTCCGACACTGAGTATCTGGGTGACGTTGGGCAATTACTTCACCTTCTGATCCTCTGTTTCCTCATCTGTAAAATGAAGCTGATGTAGTGATGAGTCAGTGTGTGCACCAGCAAGAACCGTCTCTCACACGGTAGTCGTCCTGTGATTGTTAATTCTTCCCTCCTCCCTGTCTTATCAAGACCCTAAGGCCCTGGCCTCTTAATAATTATAGCCTTGGTATTAGCCATTGCTCTGGGTCTGAGAATCCCCTGGAAAGTTCTGCTAATCAAGGGCCTTCAGCCTTTATTTATCCAGCATCCCTTTCCTCCTTAGGTAACAGCACCCCCTTACTTGGTGAGAAGTGCCCCTTTCTTCCATGGGGTTCTGGCAAAGCTGCCAATTCAGTAGGACACCAGGCCTGGGCGGCCATGACACCCATCTGCCTGGCCCTGCTGATTGGACCAGAGATGGCCACATGACTGGATGTGGACCAATGAGAGTTTCTATTCAGACATGGGCAGGCTGCAGCTCACTACCTTTTCCCTGAGTGTTGAGCTGGGACGATATGGCCTTGCTGCAGGAGGACATGTCCCTTGGAGCAAACGGAAGCAGAGTTAGATAGGAAAGCAGGACAGGGCTAATTTCTGTGAACATTGCTTCAATCCCCAGTGTCCTGAGGCTGCTCTTAAACTTCCCAGTTCCATGAACCAATAAACTCTCCTTTTCTACAGCCTTTTGAGTTGACTTTCTATCACTTTTAACTGAAAGAGCTTTGAGGAGAACAGGCTGAGTTTCTTCTGGTCAGGTGCTTGGGTAAGGTTTATGTCCCAGTGATAACCTTCCCAGACAGAGCCTTTTGGCTGCTGGAGTCCACAGAAGGCCCCCTGTAGGAGTGGTGCTGCCACGGTGATGTTCTCTTTGCTGTCGCTCATGCTCTTCCAGAGTGTATGCCCGAGCTCTGAGCCCCCTGCCGTCTTCCTTACCTCCCGAGCTATAACATCAGCTCAGTACCTTCTAATCCACCAGCACCATTGGCAGCCATGGTCCAACACCTCCTATTCATCTCTGCCTGGATACCACTTAAAAAGTATGCTCCATTTCCCTCCGCAAAACCATTTAATTGGATTATAGATGCTTGCACTCACAATTTCTTCATCATTACGAACCATCATTGATGAGATGAAATGTGCTTTCAGTGGCAGCACTGGCACCGGAAGTTCTCCGATCCCACCTCTGTGTCCAGATGCTTGCTCTCAGTTGCATCTCAAACCTGTACCTGCGTATGTGCCCCAATCACAGCCTCCACTGTCCTTCTCATGGGCTGGCCTGCCTGCCTGCCTGTCCTTCACCTGGGTATTGAGCCATCTGGAATTTCTCTTTTCTAGGCCATTTCCAAACCAATTCTCTTTCATAAATTCACTACATTCTCCTGAACCAAATCCATGGTTTCTTCGTGAGGCTGTCTCGAGGGATGGACTTTGGAGTCAGATAGACTTATGTTTAGATTACATTGCTATCTGTTGCTAGTTATGTGACTCTAGACAAGCCTCAGTTTTCTTACCTATAAAATGGAGATGTATTAGGGTGCCCAGGCAGGCCTGAGAGGAGATTCAGATACATTTGGCTTGTGATGTCTGGGAACAGCTCCCTCCTCCTGGATCCGTCGCTACTCAAGTATATCCAGTGGAGCCCTACTTCCTCTCTCATTTTCTCCTTCCGGGCTCCTAGGAAATCATTGTCTCCTGGATATTCTCACACTGCTTGGACCCCTCAGGCTTGTTCTTCTCTGAGCTTTCTTCTTTGTGTGCCTCTGCCTTAAGTTGGGTTCTCCTAGAAGACGACTTTGGAACAGGGGTTGGAGTGTAAGTGGTTTACTTGGGAGCTGATCCTAGGACAACCAGGTAGAATAGACATGTAAGGCTGTGAAGTGAAGGAAGCCAGAGCAGATAGGAATGAGGAGGTTACTGCTGTGGGCAGTGGGGGCTTCATCCCAGGGAGACCCCTGGGAGGTGGTGCAGGACACACTGGAGTGAGGAAACTAAGCTAGTTCCCCTCTGCCTCCCATCACAAATGACCCAGGCATTTGTGGCTGTAGCAAGCTCAGCCCGAGAGAAGGCCCTGGGAAGAGAGAGTCAGCAAGATGCCATGAGCACATTTGGAAACAGGGAGCGCTGAGCAGAAATGGGCAGGCCACTGAGGGCATCTGCCATGGCCCCCGAAGGGTTTGCCCTCTCTTCTCTGCCTCCATTCTGTGCTCTCCATGAGCCTGCCACACGCTTTATGACTTCACCAGCCCTCTATGTCCCAGCAACTCCCCAAGTTCTGGCCCCAGCTACACTCTCTTTGGGTCCCACTGCCACCGAGCCTCTCCCCCGGGCTGTCCCATAGGCATCTTGAAGGAAGTACCGACAAAGCCATGCTCATCATCCTTTCCTTGTGACCCTACCCCAAGCCAGATCTTCCCTTTATAGTTCCATTCTTGGTGGACAGCATCACTCTATTTCCGTTCTCCTAAGCTAGAAATTTCAGAGTCATCTTTTTGCAGCAGCCCTGTGATTCATCCTCTCATCATCAGATTCTTCTGCTCCAGCCTGTCCTATGTTTAGCTGCCAGAACTCTGTTCGTACAGACGGCTCGCACCACGTTCCTGTAAAATTGTCTAGTATCTTTTGTAAAAGACACCCTTGAGCTATCTGTCTTGCTCTGGTAACCCTCGTAACTTACCCCAAATGCACAAAAATGGGCCGATAGCCACCATATCATCCCTAAGATTATCCCCATTCTCAACATCACGGTTCACTGGACAAGCAATTCATTGGTCAGATTCCCCCAGGGATTTTGAATTGGAGCTAAAAGTTCCTAACTAGAGAGAAAGAGTAACTTGAGCTGGGGATGGCAGTATTTGCTTGGACGCATGGCCCAGGCTTGGCCAACCAGGGTTCTCCACTCCTAGGCTACAGTGATTGGTTCAGAAGTGGTCTGTGGCCGAACACCGGGCCAGTTGGTCATCCCCTGAACTCCTGCTGGAACTTTCAGATGACAGTCTTGCTTCTGGCTGCGAACATTAGCTCTGCAGATGATTTCAGTGGAGAGTGGCCATCTTGGTCTGCACTTAAGGAGAGCGTTTTGGAAAATGAAGCCAACACAGAAAGTGAAGTGAAATAGAGTGTCAGGACCCCGATAATGTCCCTCGACCCCTGCATCTAGCAGTACCGGAAGGTGTGTGTTCATCTTAGATTCCCCACATTTTGTATTGTGTTAACCTGTATAACATAAAATTTAACATTTAAACCATTTTTAAGTGTATAGTCCAGTGGCACTAAGTAAACTCCCAGTGTTGGGCAGCCGGGATCCCAACCATCCCAGACCTTTTTCATCTTCCCAAACTGAAACCGTTAAACAGCAACTCCCCATGTTCCCCTCCCCTCAGCCCCTGGCAATTACCAATCCACTTTCTGTCTCTGTGGTTTTGACAACTCTAGGGGCCTCATATCTATGGACTCGTACGATGTTTGTCCTTTTGTGAGCAGCTCATTTCACTTACCACGTCTTCAGGGTTCACTCAGGTTGTAGCATATGCCAAGACTTCCCACTTTTGAGAGCCAGTTCATTTCTTTTGGCTTGAACTGTTTTGAGTTATGTTTCTGCCACTTATGACCAAAAGAATCCTGGGTAATACAAAATAGATGCGAAGAGAGAAAGAAAAAATAAGACAAAAGGTAGAGGAGAGTTCCGCTAGAAATCTTCTACCCCTTTTCTAAGCCTGACCGTATGAGGCCCTTGAGGTCTCTCAAGACACATGACCATCTCTCTCTCTCTCTCTCTCTCAAATGAATTCATTTCCGTTTAAATGGGGAGTTGTACCCAACACGCTTCCTTGTTCCCTCTAACATAAAGCTGGAACTCTTCCAGCATGGGATAAAGGGCCTCCTTCTTCAAGTCCTATCACCTTCAAGAGGATCCTATTCTTAATTCTCACCAAAGCTCTTAGCATTTATCAAATAATTCAGCATTTTTGAAAGATTTGTATTTATTTATTTGACAGAGAGAGTGAGAGACACAAGCTGGTAGAACAGCAGAGGGAGAGGGAGAAGCAGGCTCCCCACTCACCAGGGATCCTGATATGGGGCTCGATCCCAGGACCCTGGGATCATGACCTGAGCCGAAGGCAGTTGCTTAACCAACTAAGCCACCCAGGTGCCCCTAATTCAGCCTTTTTGATGCCTCCCTGTCTTATGCTGTCCTCTCTACCCAGAATGTCTCTCTCTTTTTTTTTTCTAGGCAGAGAACTCCTATATACCCTTCAAAACCCTGCTTCAGTGTTACCTCCTCTCCAGTTTCTCTGACTTCTTTTTTATTCTTTCAAGCCACAGATACTTTGTACTGCAACTGTTAATAGATTTCTTAGTCTTTAGATTAAGAGCTCTGAGAGGGCATGGGTTGTATTTGCTTCTTTATATCCTAGGACATAGCCCAGTGACATTTGTTGAATAAATAAACATAAAAAAATTACTTGATCAAACTCAGTACTTGATATCTAAATAATTAGTGCACTGAGGGCTTTAAAAACATTGCTTACCATCTAAGTAGGTAAAATATGTTCCCTGAAAACTTTTTTAAGAAGTTGTTATTTTTCGGGGCACCTGGGTGGCTCAGTGGGTTAAGCTTCTGCCTTCAGCTCAGGTCATGATCTCAGGGTCCTGGGATTGAGCCCTGCATCGGGCTCTCTGCTCGGGAGGGAGCCTGCTTCCTCCTGACTCTCTGCCTGCCTCTCTGCCTACTTGTGATCTCTCTCTCTGTCAAATAAATAAATAAAATCTTAAAAAAAAAAAAGAAGTTGTTATTTTCACTATTAATAAAAATCCAGAGTGAATCCTAAACCCAGTACAGACAGATTTAGCAAATATTTCAAAGAGTGGAAACCCAGATAAATGATTCTTCACCATATTTGGTCAGATGTGGAATAGCATTTTTCCATCGTCTAACTTGCACTTTGGGAGTGTGTGTTCTTTTTAAGGGTATACAATGTAGATTACTTGCTAATTACACTGGATTATCCCTTAATCCTTATACTCCTGGGTGAACGCAAGAAATGATGGGTCATGACATCATGTAATAATTCACCCTCTGTTGCTCTCTGGCATTGTCTCTTTCTTTTCCATATCCCTTGCCTTTGTCTCCCACTGATGTATTGGGAAGACATTTGAGCTGGACAGTCCAGCTGAATGAGACATTTTGTTAATGTGGTGCCTTCTCTTTAGGTTGCTTTAGAGTAAGATATTTTTGTTCTTGTGGAACACATAAAACCCTCTCATAGTCCCCTCTGGCCTACCACAGCCTTTGAAAGAAAAGAAGATCTTTGCCATTTGGTAGGGGAGAGTGAGAAGCAGGCTCCTCACTAAGCAGGGAATCCAACACAGGGCTCCATCCCAGGACCCCAAGATCATGACCTGAGCCAAAATCAAGAGTCAGATGCTTAACTAAGTCACCCAAGCATACCCCACAAAAGTAACTTTTTAAATTTTAGTAATATATATTCTCATTTAGGTCAATTTGGAAAATTCAGAAAAAGATAAACAAGAAAGGCATCATCATTAACAATCCTATAATCCCATGATGGGAGCCTGATTTTGTTAAGATATTGGTATATCTGCTGCTGCTAAGAGATTGGTTTATCTCCCTCCATTGTATTATTATTTTCTAAAACAGCCTCACTATCATGGCATAAAATAAGCTGTGCATACTGAAAGCATACAGTTTGATGACCTGGGGCATAATTCCGCTTGTGAAACCGTCACTGCAACACAGATAATGAACGTCACCCCAGAGTTTCCTGGTGCCCCCTTGCTCATCCGTCTCCCCCCCCCGCCCCAGGTATCCACTGATCTGCTTCTCTCACTAGAGATTCAGTTGCATTTTCTGGGAATTTTTGCAAGTGGAATCATACAGTATGTACTCTTTTTTTGTTTTGTTTTGTTTTGTCTGGCTTTCACTCAGCATACAATTATTTTGACTTTCATCCACATTGTTGTGTGTTCATTCCTTTTTAATTGATGGCTGATATTCCATAGCATGGAGGCACTGTGATTTGTGGACCTGTGGACCAACTCTGGGTTGTTTCCAGCTATTATAAATGAAGCTGCTGTAAATACTCGTATACAAGAATTTATGCACATGTATGCATTTGTTTCTCTCGGGTGAATACCTAGCAGTGGAATGGCTGGGTCGTACAGTAGGTGCCTTGTTCACTTTGTTTCAGGAAACTGGCAGAGTATTTTCCCAAACAGTTGCAAAGTTTTACATTTCCATCGGCAATCGGGATTTACATTTCAATCCTCTGCATCCCCGTTGCTTGGTATAGTCCATCTTTTTTAATTTTAGCCATTCCAATGGGTGTGCAATGGTTATCTCCTTGTGGTTGTAACAATCATCTCCCCAATGACTCGTGATACTGACTATCTTTTCATATTTTTATTGCCATTCATATGTCTTCTTTGGTGAAGTATCTGTTCAAATCTTCTGCACATTTTAAAAGTATAGTGTATGTCTTTTTATTATTGACTTGCAGGAATACTTTATATTCTAGATCCAAGTCCTTTGTTGGAGCGGTTTGCCCAATATTTTCTCCTAGTCTGTGGCTTGCCTGTTCATTTTTTCTAATAGTAGGTTTTGAGGAGAAAAAGATACTGATTTTGGTAAAGTCCTATTTATTGATTTTTTTCTTGATAGCTTGTACTTTTTGCATCCTATTTAAGAAAATCTTTGCTAAACCCCAAACCACTAAGATTTCCTCCTGTGTTTTCTTCTGAATGTCTTTTAAATTTCAGATCTTAAATTTTGATCCATGATCCACTTTTTAATTTTTGTATATGATGTGATGTATGGATCCAAGTTCGTTGTTTTGTTTTGCATATGGTTCTCCGGTTCCAGCATTTTGAATAATTTTATATCATCTCTTTATACATGTGCCATGATGAACTTGATATCTCTGCTGTGCCCTTGAGTAGTTGTGTGGCTTTTTACAAGTCACTCTGACTTTCTGGATCTCAGTTTAATAATCTGTAAAATGGGCATATAGTTACTGGCCCTATCTGACAGTGGTTATAGTGATCGGCTTGAGATAAGTAATATTGCTCGTGATTTTTTTTTTTTCTCTGAAATGTTGGAAACTTGAAAGTCAGCCCTGATTCTTCCTTCACCATCATGGCCACACTCAGGCACTTCTAGATATTTCTTGAATCCATTGTCTTCTCACAACTCCCACCCTCATTATCCTCATCAGGTCAGTCTCTTTTCTCATCCAGACTATTGCAATATCCTACCATCTGGTCTGCTGCCCCTGGATTTTCTGCCTTTTGACCTGACCTCTCTGCTGCCTCCAGGGTGAGTCATCAGGCCTTGTTGGTCGGGTTATCTTCTGCTTACGCTGTATCATCTTCAGACTCAGGTCTGAGCTCACACCCAGGGACTCCGTGCTCTGCCCTGCCTCTACTCCAGCCTCATCTCCCACTGCTCCCTGCTGATAGTGTATGTGCAAGAACACACTCCCTCCCAGCCCCCCGAATCCCCGAGCCCCCACAGACACGTCCCTCACCTCCATGCGCCTTGACTCTAGCTGTGAGACTTGCTACTTTTCTGTGCTTCTGTTGATCTCTGGGAGCGACCTCCGTGCCCGGAGTGTCACGTGGCCTTCACCACACTGCGCTGTAAGTACTATTAGTGTCACTCCCTTCAGAAGGTAGGTCGGTCAAGGAAAGGCACTGTTGCTTTATGCATTGTTATTTCTTGACATCCAGCGTAGAGTCTGGCTCAGAGTAGAGCCAAGAATTATTTGAAGATCTAAACATGATACTGGACAAGGGATGACTGTTTTTGTGAAGAATTAGGGCAATTCAGGGCAGAAATGGCTCTTGGAAATCATGCAGGTGAGCATTTCCTCACCCAGATTCAGAGCCGGTGTCTGTAGAAACTTTCCACTCATGTCTCTGGAAGGAGGGAAAGGTAAAGGGGAGAGGGCTGGAGGTAATGTAGGGCATTACTTACTCTTTGGTCTTGGTGGAGATCATTGGTGGATACTAAATAGGAAGGTAGGAGGTGGATGGAAAGTTATAAAGGAGAGTATTTGAGAACAAGACTAAGATAATCTCAGTATCTCCCCACAAAGTACTTGTTAAAAGGAAAAATAAAAACTAGAGTAGAGGCAGGGCTGGATGGCTCAGTCGGTTAAACGTCCTGACTGTTGATTTCAGCTCAGGTCATGATCTCAGGGTTGTGAGACTGAGCCCCATGTCAGGCTCCATGCTCAGCGGGGAGTCGGCTTGAGATTCTCTCCCTCTCCCACCCCCCCCCCACATGTTTGCATGCACCCCCAATCTTGCTCCCTCAAAAAAAAAAAAAAAAAAAAATAAAAAAAAAAAAAAAAAAACCCCAGGACAGATATACAAGAATGTAAATATATTTACTGCCACTGAACTATACTTAAAAATGGTTAAAATGATCAATTTTGTGTTGTGTATAGTTTACCATGAAAAAAAAAATAAAGGGAAAAAACTATTTAGTAGAAAAACTGGACAATAAATACCTTAATCAAAGGGTCAAAATTAACATGACTGATCAAAGGCATATGGACACCGTGGGCCTGTGGATGTGATGCCTGAGAAGGACCCAGTAGCTCTTACATAGCATTCCAGCAAAAATGCAAACCCCAGTCCAACCCTGAGGAGTCCCCAGGGAGAACCCCAGTTAAGGGTCATGCTGTGCAATAACTGGCCCATATTCTTCAAAAAATATCAGTGTCATAAAAGGTAAGGCCTGTCCCAGGTTAAAGGATGACAACTCAATGTCATACATGAGCCCAGATCAGGTCCTGCACCAAAAAAAAGAGAAGTTTTTCTTCTTCTTCTTCTTCTTCTTTATTTTATTTTGTTTTATTTTATTTTTTTAATAAAGCACCTTAGAGGGACAGCTGGCAAACATGGAATATAAACTATAGATTAGATAAACTGTGTTCCTTTTCCTTTCCCTGAGTGTGGTCACTGTGCTGTGATTATGGTAGAGGCTCTCCTCATTTTTAGGAAATACGCACTGAACTGTGTGTTTGGAGGGAATGTGCCACAATGTGTACAACCCCCTCTCCAGTAGTTCACAAGTTCTGTGAGTTAATGAAAGCAGCTGTGGCAAAGTGTTACCAGTGGATGACTCTGTAGAAAAGATATGCAGGCATCCTTTGTACTGTTCTTGCAAACTTTTCATTAAGTTTGAAAGTATTTCAGGGAACCTGGGTGGCTCAGTCGATTAAGCATCTGCCTTCGGCTCAGGTCATGATCCCATGGTCCTGGGACTGAGGCCCATGTCGGGCTCCCTGCTCAGCGAGGAGTCTGTTTCTCCATCTCCCTCTGTCTGTACCACTGCTCCAGCTCGCTCTCAAACAAATAGGTAAAATCTTAAAAAAAAAAAAAAAAAAAGTTTGAAAGTATTTCAAGACAAAAAAGTTTTTTTATAAGCAGCAGTGATTAAAAATAATTGTAAGAAATTTAGTGATTGATGTGAAAACAAATTCATGATATATAATTGAAGAGAGCAAGTTGCAGTATGACCTTGGTTTTATTCAAAACAAAACAAAGATCTCCTGTTCTAAAGAACAGTCTGGAAAGATGTGTACCAAAATGTCAACTCTGGTCATTGCTGAGTTAGGAAATAAAGGATAATTTAAATTTTTTCTTTGTGTTTATCTATGTTTTCTATTAATGTGCAGGCATTAATTGTACCATAAAATTAATTATTAAATATTGTGAAGAAACAAATGACCAAAAAAAAGCTTTAAAGCCATGCCTGTGCATGGACTGATGGGGGCCCTCTCAGCTGGGGTACCTACCTTCTTCAGTAACCTCTTACTTGGCAGAAGCTTGACATTCTGTCAACTTCCAGCATCACCCTGTGGTGATTGAAATGGAAGAACTCTATATCCCCCACCCTCTGTCTCCCGCAGCTCTACCTTCTCAAGACAGAGCCTCAGAAAGCCCCTTCTCGTGTATTTGGTATTCTAGCTTGCTCTTTGTGTGTTCTCAGTGTTTCCTGCTACCTGGCGGATTTCAGGGAGGTTTTTCAACTGCTTTCTAGTCTCCTGCAATTTCTCCTGATAGCAAGATGCTGGATGTCAGGCCCTTCACTGAGTGCTGTGCGTGAGGGAAGTATCACCCACCTCCTCCTAGTTCCACTCGCACCTGCTCTCAGCAGGTGCAGGACTGATCACTCCATCCCTGGCCTATTGAATTTGAGGGGTTGAAAGATGGAGTACTCCCTTTTCGGAGATGCCTTCTTTGGAATCTCTCTCTGCAGGAGCAACTCCAGCAAGGACAAAAAGCACGACAGTTATAACATTGTTAGTGTGTAGATTAAAAATTTCTCTCTACCCTAGTCTGTCCGGCAGGGCTATCTCTCTCATGGTTGATTCGGCTTCTGGATGTCCGAAAAAATCAGATCATCATCTACCACATTTACCCTGTAAGACTGTTTTCCTGTTAATTGAGCATAATGTCACGGTCTTCTTATTTTTATTCAAAATGTTTTAATGAATTTGTTACACTTCCTTTGTTTTCTTGTCTTGAATTCTTCATCAGACCCTTTAACGTTCAGTTTCTGAACATAGATTTGGAGATTTTTGCTTGTTATATATTGTATCTTTTGAGACATGTTGGATTTTCTTGTCATTTTGACGCTGATTTACCAGAATGAACTTCCTGAGAGAACACTGTTGCGGAGAAATTGTTCTGCTCTGACAGTAGATGATTGTCATTCGCTTTGCTCAGTTTGGGGACCCAGACGCTGTGGAAATTACAATGGTGATGATCTGCGGCTCACTGGGTCTGGGCATTTTCCTAATGTGAACCACTGCCAGCTCATTACATCAGCTTCTTGAGAAGATAGGCAACCTGGTTTAGAAGTATCATTTTTCTTACATATTTTTTTAATATTGCCAAGTGACAAGATAAACATAGCAGGGGTAAAGGCTTGCTTAAATATTTGTTCAGGCTCAAGTCTTCCTGGACCTTAGTTCTAAGGAATCTTTCTTGTTGCTTTTTTCTTGACATCATTTGTCCTTTAAAATAAAGCCAATATTTCAGCTAAAACTAATCAAAGGAAAAACTCAGTATTCTTCAGGTCAAGCCTGTTCAAAATACCCCTTTCATCCCTTTGGAAAACAAAACAGCTTACAAGTTTGCAAATGAAATTATTTGCATGGGCATTCCCTGGAGGTTTGGAATAATATTCTTCTTAAAGTACTTGGAAGACTTGGACCTAAAATTATACTTGGCTAGAAAGTGGGAAAATAGCTCCAAAGGCTAGAAAGGAGTCGGAGGAGGCCCCGCTCTTGCTGTAGGTGCTGTTACCACCAAACACTGACCTTTGTGAGAGGCGGAAGCCAATCAGCCTGGAAGACCCAGGTTTGAGTCCTTTGAGCCCCTCCCTGAATGTGTCTGGAGCCACAACTTTCCATCTCAGCGCCGCCACCCAGCCGGGTTCTCAGCGTCCCCTCGTGTCCTCCCTGGTCGCTCTTCACCCACCCTTGCTTTCCCCAGCCTGTTCCCTCGAGGGCTGCGCTTGAAATGCAAGAGGGATCATGACTCTGGTTCCCCTCCTAGAGCACCGCAGTGGGCTCCTCACTCTGTTAGGGCTGAAATCCAGCTCGTGCAGGATTGGGCCCAACCCTCGTCTCCCTCCACCTCCGCCGCCACGCTCCCCTCCAGCCCTGCGGTCCCTCCTCGGGTCCTCTCCAGCCTCCCTTCCATTCCTTAGAAGCTCTGCGCTCCCGCCTTATTTAATTTTCACAAAAATCCACTCAGGACTGTGTTCTGAGTGTTCATTCCTGTTTTGGAGATGAGAAAAAAACCGAGACTCTGGGACACTGAGTGACTCATTGACACAGCAGCAGGGCCATGAGTCCAACCCCAGTCTAACGATGTTAGCTCTCAACCAGTCTTCTACGTGCAGGCTGTGTGGCGGGGCATGGCTGACACGGGGACTTGCTTACTATTAATTTCAGTTAGCCCCAGTCTGAAATGGTCCTGTAAAGGCAATATTCAGATAGGCTCAACTAAAGACAGATTATTTCTAGAAAGACACATAGTGCATTCCTAAGCGTCCTTTCCATCATCTTAATCTTTTAACTTCATACGTGCTCACATGTAAGGTATTTTCTCCCAAGTCTAGATTTCTAAATGTCTGTATTTCTCCTTGTAGCCACAGGACTTCCTAGCGCCACCCAGGCAGGGACCTCCTTGTATAGAGTCCCAAGAGCTGACACTCCCTTCAGCTGCCCACGTGACGCTCCTGGAGGACTTGGCATGGTCATTAGGTCATGATGCCAAGCTTGTGCTTATTCTTAGTTTCAGGAGTGTGGGATAGACTTTTTGCCAGAATCCTGCTCTGGCATTCCAGGTAACTGACCATAAGCTAAGGCCCATTCTGCTATTTATAGTGACTGCCGAAAATAGCCTTGTCCCTTTGAAAGGTGTGCCTGTGCCGGATGCCCACTGGCCTCCTACCATGAGAAAGATGCTTCCCTCCAGACGTCACATGGCAGCAGGGCTTCTGACACAGACCCAGAAGCACCAGAGCCCGGGGAGATGGCCGGTGTGGGGCCTCAGCACAGGGCTCAGGGTAGAACCGAGTTATGGACTCACGGAGGCAGGAGCTTAGGAAGTGGGGAATGAGGCAAGACGGAATCCAGCTGTTGGAGTGGGGTACAGAGTCGGGGTAGAAACATGAGCATGGCTGGTCTCATCCTGAGCCATGAATATAACAGAGACCCACCAGTCCTTACCCCTGGCCTGGGACTTAGTCTGGGTGTGAAGGGTTAATGGACCCAGCTGAAAGGGCTGGGGTGACCAGTCGAGTGTAGGCAGACCATGTTCCTTTCTAGCTGCATGCAGGGGAACAGCCTACTGCATCTCTCTGAGCCGTTTTCTTATCCAAAGCGGTGGGCCCAGAGGAGCCACTGCTGTGCTAGGTGTGTGCATCAGAATGCCCTAGAAGCATGTCGGAATCAGGATGCAGGAACCCTCCTTGCAGACTGGTTCTCCCCGGGGGGTCCGGGAGGATCCTGGGGATCTGGAGGTCTCCCAGGTTCCCTAAGAGACTCTGGTCCACACCAGTGTGGGAGAGCCCCTGTACTAGATGGACACGAGGGGTCTTCCCTAACAGCCCCGTGTTCTCAAGTTTGCCTGGTCGGCGGTAAGAGAGAACAGATGGTAGGCATTGGCCTCACACAATAGTCAGGCAGCGTCAGAGTCAGACACTTCATCAGATGCTCGCTGCACCCCAAGAAATCACCAGTCGGGAGCTTCCCCTAAGCCAGTTTTTCACGTGTGTGTTCACCCACTTCTGCTTTCTCTCCCAGGCGACCCCTCCCTCTCCCATGGCTTAATTACTGTCTTTCCCAGAGGTCACAAATGGGGGGTCAGAAAGACAAACCTGGGCTGGCCACACATGAATTTTATTTAGTTTGCCCACTATTTTTTTAAAGTCTGCAGCGGTGTGGGGTCAGCCTGCGTATTTACTTCCCGGCTCCCCACAGGCCCACCACGCCCGAGTGTGTTACACCCATCCAGCGTCGTGGCTTTCCGTTCCCTGCCTAGACCCCGATTTTAGATTTAATGCAGCATCTCAGCTCCTGTCCCCAGACCCAGCCTCTTTCTGAGCATCAGGCACATATAGCCACATGCCTTTTGAGACAGAATCCAGCTGTGTACTTAATGGGAGACCTGGCCTGTAGTGCAGGGCAGGGTAAACATGAGTGATGTTATTATCCCAACTCTGCACCTCCTCTCTGGGTCTTGTGGGCACCTCGGCTCCACCTACAGTGTTAAAAACAGAGCCCAGCACTTTCCTCACCTTCACCCCCAGCCTCTCCGTGTTCCCTCTTTCCACAAATGAATCATCAGAAAGTGTGTAAGACTGGAAGCCATCCTGGGCCCTTGTGTCTCCCTCGATGGAACTGGACGTCAGACCTTGTGCAAAATCTCTTTTGGTTCCATTCCGTTTTCTCCATCTCACGACCACCATCCTAGCTCACGCCACCATCGTCTTTGCCAGGACTGTGGTAGTTGCTGGATTATTCTCCCGCGGACATTATTGTCTTGGTCTGATCCATTGCTCATTTCAAAGCCATGGTGCATCTGGCCATCTGTGTTCTAGACATCTGGGGCTTGTGTTATCGCTGGGATGTGCCTACTATCCTCTCTGGCCTCCGGGTCCTCGCACATACCGTTCCTCCTCCTGGAGGGCTCTTTCCCCTTACTGTTCACTTGAATAGTTGCTACAGTTTCTTCATGTCCCACTTCGAAGTCACTTCCTATTAAAGTCTTCCGTGATATGCAGATCAAGTCAGAGGCCCTGCTACGAGCTCACCGAGCCCCTGTGCCTTCCCTGGTATGGCACTCCCCACGCAGCAGCCTGACTGCATGCTCTCTGGACCAAGGCTATGTGAGGGCAGGAGGGGTCATGGTCTGGCTTGTTCCCTGATCTCTCTTCCAGGCCTAGCACATGCTTGGAACAGAGAAGTGTGCAAAGTTTGCTGAGGAAAGGGAGAGAAAAAGAAGAAGGAGAGCGTGGAAGGGGAACCAGAAAGGAACACAGCGAGCACCTCCTTCTTGCCAAAGGGAAGACAAGAGCCGACATAGCCCACCTCCAACCCCAGTCTCCTAGAGTTGAGCACTTAAGAGAGCAGGAATTCTCTTATTCAGTGCTGTGTCCTCAGTACCTAACAAAGAGTAGGTGTGCCATGGAGGTCATTCTAAGAACTTCTTGACCTAGACGATAGCCCATAGCAGAACCAGTCAGAGTACTACTACTTTTTTTGGTAAATATATATATGTATATATATTTTTTAAAATAAAATTCATATTCAGACTTTTTTTAAATAACATTTTTTCCTTATTTCAAAGGCAAATCGTGTTTATTCTGGAAAATTCACACAAGCCAAAAGAAGGAAAAAGTTAGCCAGAAACTCCCTGGCAGGATGGCTCCTGAAGACTTTTTTTGGAGTCCATTCTTTCAAAGTTTTTTCTAGGCCATAAGTATGTCAACCAATAGGTCTTATATGACAAAAGAGATCAAATGGTACCTACCGCTCTATAGTCTGATCTTTTCTCACGGAACAGCTTCTGTGTCAGCAAATGAACGTTATCTAATGTCCCCATGGGCGACATCAACAGGCACCCAGGGCAGCTGGAACAGGTACTCACCGTGCCCTCCTTGCGTGGGGGCTGACAGTTTGTTTCTGTGGACAGTGACTCAGTGAATGACTTTGTAGTCAAGCCTCTATACCACCCCTGATTGTTCCGTCACAGTGAATTCTCACATTCAGTGTTAATTTTCTCAAGAAAAGAAGATAATAAGACAGCACAGTGAAAATGTTTAGGTTGCAAGTGGGCCTCTTTGGTGGTGGTTGGGGGTAGACTGTAATTCGGCATTATGCTTTTATTTCTGATCCTGTTCAGCCTCCAAGTTTATCTCAAGTGCAGCCTCATTTCTAGTCCCCCAACTTAAAAAATAAACAAAACACAACAAAGTCCTTTAGAGAGATTATAATCTGATAGCAGAGATGAGAGACATGGTAACCATCTATATAAGAAGTGAGTTTTCACTCCCAATTTAACACAGAAGTTCCTGGCTCTTCACAATAAGAAGCGAGGATAAGATGGAAAAGATAATGCTAGTAATAGCTCATGTTTAATGAACACTTACTATGTCCAGGAACCGTTCATGTAGCGCACAGTACTGTAAGTGACACGCACCGCTGATTCTCACTGCTAGCCCATGGGGTAGGGGTTACAGTTATGAACATTCTATTGTTGTGAAAACTGAGGTCCAGGGAGGTGAGCTAACTTGCCCACGTAACTCCGTAACTCGGCTAGTGAATGGTGGCCCTTTGAGGCTAGAGCCCTTCACTCTGGAACACACATCCTTGGGCTGAGAGAGAGGGTCATGAGGCCTGAAATAAGCATTGTGATTCAACCTTCTAGATACTGCGGCCTGAGGACCGGCTTGCTGACGTCCCCCATGGTGGGGTTCATGGTGACCAATCAGTGTACCTTCCACACACCCATCGGCTTTCCTCAGGTCCCAGTGGCTGCTTTGGCCGTGGAGAAAGTGGGTCACTCCAGTGTGTATTACCGCCTGGCTCTGTTCCCACCCAAGGCCACCAACGAGCTGCCTTCTGTAAATCACTGCGACCTCAGGGATGGCTTTTTCTTTGGTGACCCCAAGCTGGCCCATTTTGACTCTTTGGCCTGTACCACCAGGTCTTCAGTCCATGTCTTTGTGAATCCAGCCACAAGCAAGCCAACGGGCCTTCCAGAAGACTTCAAGAAGGGCCTGCAGAGGTTAATGAGCCCAGCTTCCATGTGAATCATCTGTATGTGGCATATCGCCTGTCAGAAAATAAAATTCAGATGATTTTCTAAACGAGTTCTTTGGATTCCGTGGCATATCTTTTAATTCTTAAAATGACTGTTAGTGGGGCGCCTGGGTGGCTCAGTGGGTTAAGCCGCTGCCTTCGGCTCAGGTCATGATCTCGGAGTCCTGGGATCGAGTCCCGCATCGGGCTCTCTGCTCAGCAGGGAGCCTGCTTCCTCCTGTCTCTCTGCCTGCCTCTCTGCCTGCTTGTGATCTCTGTCTGTCAAATAAATAAATAAAATCTAAAAAAAAAAAAAAAAAATGACTGTTAGTTAAAAGCTTTTAGGACAGAGTCCTCTGGCCCCACCAAAGAAGTCAGGCCAGGGGTAGAGAGCTTTAGAGAGCTTTACACAGTGTCTCCCCGAGCCCTCTCAGCCACCCAGCAGGGCAGGTCTGGCTCTTTCTGCCTTTTTCAGGAGAGGAAAAGGAGGTTTGTAGAGTAGAAGCAATGGGCCTGGAGTCATCCAGTGGGCGAGTCCGTCTGACCCTCGGTCCCCCGGGGGAGCTATCCACGTGCATCTTTATGGCTAATGTCTTCGCAGCCCGGCCACACACTTCCCTGGTTTGGGATCACTGATCTGACAGGACTTGGTAATAACCATGTGACCTCTATTTTTTTTTTTTTTTAAAGATATGGACTTCAAAAAACAAAACAAAACAAAACCCCCCACCTTTCTTCATTGTCCTTAAACAACAAACAAGCCTCTGACAATTTTCTGATCCACAACCTCGGTCGCTCACTCCTGCCATGGGCAGAGGCCCCGAAGGAAGCACCAATACATCCACTGTCTGCTCTGAACGGTGGGAGGCCCCTGCTGTGGCAGACTAATGAAAATGGTTACCGTGGGCTGCGCGCTGGCTTCCCGAAGTGCTTTACGGGCATTGCCTTGATTGATCCCTCTTCCAGTTCTCCAAGGTAGGAATTACTATTGCCCTTTATCTGATGCGGTGGTTGAGCGAACAGCGGGAGTAGGGGAAGGAGTTCTAGTCTAACCTGTGCCTCAGTGCAGAGGAAGGAAAACCAGAAGCTGACTCTTTCTGAGCCTCAGTTTCCTCCTCTGAAAACAAGACCCGGAGTGACGGTTTTTCAGTTGGGTCTCTGGGTGGTTTTTTTTTTTGAAAGTGTAGAGGCTCTTTTTTTTTTTTTTTTAAAGATTTTATTTATTTATTTGACAGGCAAAGAGTAGAGGCTCTTTCGATCTGCTCTCAAATTGAGTTCTGAATCATTGCCACTTAACACACAGAGCTTTGGAATGCTGTCACCGTGATAACAACAGTGCCGAGGGCAAGTCCTTTGTCATTTCATCCAGTCAGTTTCCTTCGGTGGTAGATCCATCTTGAGAACGCTTCCCACAGGGAGAGAATGCGACCCAGCCGCCTGGTGTCTGCAGGCCTGGCCTGTCTGACTGCAGCCATGTGACCTGCTCGGAAAGGAAAAACTTTTCTATGTGTGTCACTTTTCAGTCCTTGTGGTTCCTGCATGTGCCTTATCTCACGCATCTTTGTGACTACTCTGAGAGCTGGGTATTATTATTATTATTATACATGTCAGAATAGGCCTTTCAGGAGGAAAGTGACCTACCGAGATGACAGAACTGTGTAGCAGAGCTGGAACTCAATCCAGCCAGACCTCTGGACCTGTCTTTCCATGCTACCAGCTCTGCATCTTACCCCAGTGGTCCTGAATTCTCAAATTACACCATGCGTAGCCACCAGTTTTTAAAATGGTAGGAATATTAGCAGTCGATTTACCAAGAGGCTCTTTAACTGGGGGCAACATAGTGGGGTGATTAAGAGGGTGGGGTGCCCCATCAGAAGGGGACCTGGATTTGTATCCTGGCCCTGCCATTTCTAACTAGGAGAACATTCTTTGACATGCGGCACTGTCACTCCTGACCACACCGGCTTGCCTGTGTTTGACTCTCACCCCTGAGCCCCCACACCACAGCTGCCGTTGACGACTGGCCTAGAGCAGCCTCTTTAAACCACTGAGGTGGTAGGGTTGTCTGTTCCCACAGCACAGCCCAGCTTATCCCTCTTTCCTACGGGTACCAGCCTCATAGGTTGTGACGAGGGTTCCAGGAGAAATGTGTGGAAGAACTTGGCTTAGTGGCTGGTTATGGCTATTAGTGTAAGAGAAAAGAAATGCTATGTGCTCTCGCTACACAAGCACCTTCAAGGTGGGAAGTAACCAAGCCTTATATTCATTTTCTTTCCCACGCCTCAGTGGCTAGATGCACACTGTTTTCTATTTTATTTATTTATTTATTTTAAAGATTTATGTATTTACTTGAGAGAGAGCATGAGTCGGGGAATGGGCAGAGGCAGAGGAAGAGGGGGAGAGAATCCTTAAGCAGACTCCCCATTGATCGTGGGGTCCCACGCGGGGCTCTATCCTACTACCCTGAGATCATGATCTGAGCCAAAGTTGAGTCTGACACTTAACTGACTGAGCCACCCAGGCACCCCTATTTTTTATTTTATATGAGAAAAATGACAGAGGTACTGAAAGCACATGGGATGCCAGGATGCCTCCTACCTAGGGTATGAGGCATTGAGTACCTTGAGGATACATTGAGCCAGCCTCGGACTGTGGAACTGGCCCGAATTGAGAGTGCAGATGGATTCTGTGCAAAGAGCTCCAAGTTCAAGTAAACTGCAGGAGTTTAAGTACCGATGACACAGTCTTTCCCCTGCCCAAGTTTTTAATACTTCAGCGTGAGCCAAAGCAGTGAACATTACAGCGCTCATTGGTTTTTAGTGGGAAATTCTAGCATTATAAACTTGTTTTAAGACTCCAGAGAGAGCAAATCCTAGTTGCATATACTTGGGAGGAAGCCAGATTTTATTATAAAGGTGGCAGAATCAATCTAGAAAGACTTTTAAAAACATCCAGTCAGCCATCCACCACTTAACTCCACAAAATATTTTTGCTGGGCAGCTAACAAGTAGCCGTGTCGGTCTTTTTTTGCTGGGCACGTCTGAGCAGACAGGATTCATGCCTTTGCTAACAAGAAACAACTACAACAATCCACGCAGGTGAAGAAAACCTCCCGGTGTTGCTGATTTCCTAACTACATTTTTTGTTACACTCGAATTCATTCAAAAACCTATAGTAAAAGACAGGCGGTACAAAATGTGTGTTCATGTTTTGCTTGGACAGATTTTGGCTCCTAGCAATTAATGCTTTCAGTCACATTAAGCATATAAATAATGCTTTGTGACACTACAGTATTTCCCATTACAGATCAATTTTGTAGCATTTGTCCATAATCCAACTTGAAATGTTACCTAGGAACAAAATATGTTTTCCTTGAAACAGTCAGACCCTATTAGAAATCTAAGGCTTTACAAATCACCATGTTAACAGTTATGTCCCCTAGCTAAGGTTTTCGTTCTTTTAATAGTGTTAAATTCAGCCCCAGAAGCACTAGTCTCTGTGAGGGTTCTCTTCTTATGTGCATTGACTTGAAAGGAAAAATTTAGTGTTCAAAATATATTTAACATCTTACTATGCATAACTTCATAAATCAACCAGCAATCCCTTTTGGGGTAAAAATAATGTTAGCAACTTTTACAAGTGTTATGCTTCTAATTAGGTTACAAGATATTATTTTCTCATTTTCCAAAAGACAGGTTTTCATTACCAAAAAAAAAAAAAAAAAAAAAAAAAGAATAAAAAAAGGTGTCAGCCTCGTCCTGGGCAAGAGGAGTTATTCTCATTCCCGGACCATATAATCATACACCGTGGGTGAGCAAAGAAATAAAGGGGATATGTATCAACTCTGAAAGTTGGAGCAGTAAGGCTTAGTGCTACCTGGTGGAGATCTGGGGCCAGGAGCACCTGGGTTTGATTCCAGCCCTGCCATTTAATCATTGTGGAGTCAGGCAAATTACTTAACTTTTCATTCAGCAAATGTGAGCTAGTTTTTAATTATTTACACACTTTTCCCCCGTGAAGAACATTCTCTCTGATGAAAGCTAACAACCTCTCATCCATTCAGCGGGTAATTACAGAGCACCTGTTATAGATTAGGCTCTCGTCCTCTTGGTCCTGGACAACGGCAGTATATAAGACAGACCAGACCATTGCTCTCCCATTGCATTTTGGGGAAGATGGACAGTATACAAACAAGAAAACATCAAACGGTACAGTTGGCTGCAGGTGCTTCCCCCGCCCCCCCCCTGCCACCAAAAGACAGGTCTACCTCCTAACCCCTGGAACCTGTGAATGTGACCTTAACTTGGAAAACCAGATTTAAGTAAGGATCTTGAGATGAGGGGGTTAGCATGCTGGATTATCAAAGTGGACCCTACATCCAATGACAAGTGTCTTTGTAAGTCACACAGAGGAGACAGAGAGAAAGAAAATGCCATGAGATGGAGGCAGAGAGGGGGGTGATGAGCCACAGCCGGTGAACACCTGGGGCCACCAGAATCTGGAATCAGCAAGGAAGGATTCTTCCCAAGAGCCCCCCAGAGGGTTAAGCCTGGCCTACACCTTTGTTTCAGACTCTGGCCTCAAGAACTGGGAAAGACTTAAGTTTCTGTTGTTGTAAGCCTCCCTCTTTGTGGTAATTTGGACATCAGCCCTAGGAAACAGTGGCTTAAATGGCAATGTGTACCAAGAAGAGAACAGGGAAATGGGACAAAATATAAACAGGGACTCAAATGGGACCACCATAAATGATGGGAACGTGGGAGGCCCCATTGTGGAGGCACCATCTGAGTTCCCTGAGGACGTGGGAGATGGGTGTTCTGAATCTCCGGGGCAGCAAGTGCGAAGGGCTCAAGCTGGGAATGACCTTGCTGTGCTGGAGGACTAGAAAGTCAGTCGCTATGGGAGGTGGAGGGGAGAGTGGTAAGGAGATGCTGATACAGGAAGGGACCAGAGCCTGTAGGGCCTTGTAGGCCTTGAAACCTGTCTCAGAGAGACTTACAGTTAAAATGACTCGCCAATGCCCCTACTAGCAGAGAAAGAAGGAAGTTATGCACTTGTTACATAGGTAAATGTGAGCATGTTCTAAACATTTTTGTAGTCAGATTATAAGCCGAACCTTTATCATCTTAATTAATGTAATCCCGTCCCACTGTTAATTCTATATGAACAAGAATGTCACAAATAGTACATCAGAGGTCAAACACCACAGCACACAGTAGAAAATCCTCAGTGGGATCCTTTATTTTGTTCACTATTTATAACGTGAAATTTCAACCTTTAAGGGCGGTTTTCTACCAGTTCAGCCAATGACTTGGAACACCACCTTTTCCTAATTCCTTGGTGTAGCAGTCTCCAGGGCACGTCCAAGGGTCGCAGATTCCCCAGGACCAGCAGGAGTGGGTTCCAGGGCTCCACGACGCCGGCCTCCCCAGGATCCCACCACCTCATTCCTGTCGGTGATCAGCGAGGAAATGGATTGTACTACTGTTCACTTTTTCAAAGCTCAGACCTACCTCATTTACATGTCAAGAAAATGTTCTCAAGTATAATAAAAGTGTTCATCATTTTCCTGGAGTTCTTCGAATGCCAGACATTCATTTCTTCTTTTCTTTTTCACATTATCTTTCTTGACTGCTGTTTATTGTAAAAACAAACAAACAGAAAAACACCACAAAGATAGGGATTTGTTGTGCACATTAGCAGGTCTGTACAGAAAAATGCACAGAAGTTTTATATACCATTTACAGTGACAGCTCAGAGTATAAGGTCAAGAAGGAAGACTCGGGAATATTAGACGTGCTCTGAAATAAACCTGCAGAGGGGGACACCACTGTAGTTTCACCAGAGGTTTCCCTCACCCGCTGTTCAACAGTGGCAGACCCAAAAACTGTGCAGTTAAAATACACAGCAGTCGCTCCATGTACTGCCCCCAAGCCCCCCAACTTCTGAATCTGGGGCTCTTTCATACTCTCTTGCTCTTTCATTTATGCGTAACGGAAAAAGCTAACAAATCATGTTTTAGCAACGATCCCCATAGACTGTCGCGACGGAACAAGATTTTAATGTGTTTGCGGAGAAGTCTTACTGAAACGAGCGCGATGACTATTTCCCAGGAAATAGTGAGTGAAAAATCATTTTAACCCCAATCGGAGGTCAGAAACTTGCTTTTTGGGGGTCCCCAACTGCTGTAAGTGAGACAACTGTAGCAAACCCTCTAAGACAATGAGAGAAAGCCTGTGACAGTCTGCTGTATGCACCATGGGGAGGAGGTATCAAAGTTCATCGTGGTTTTTTGTGAGATCTTCCCCGTAATTGGTAGCCTGGCTCCCGACGAACATGTTCCAGTTCTCCAATATCTCCTCCTTAGTTAGCTTTTCATCCTGCAAGAGAGAGGAAAGATCTGTCACAGAAGTTCTGGTAACTCTGAGGAACGGTTCAGTGTGAAACTCCCCTAATTTCATGGATTCTCAACATTTAAAATAGTGCATGTCATAATTAAGAGAAGCGGCCAGGCACCCCTTCACCCACCGTCACCACCCTGCAAAATCCAGACCGCGGCGAGAATCTGGTTACGTCCACAAGCAGTGCTGGTTTTCCCAAAACAGGCGCCGAAGAAGAGATCCACTCCCCTTTTATGGCCTGACTACAGAACTCTCCTGTCTCCCAGGAACGTGGAGCAGCGATTGAATTGGGAAGAGGCAGGGCTTCTTTCTAAATCTCGTTTATTTATGTGGATATTTATCAAAAGATACTCAAGGGCTGGGCGTCTGAGCCAGCAGGACGAGCTTGCTTGGGGATGTGTACCCTTGTGCCTGACACATTACAGATGTTTGCTAAATGTCTGCTAAGTGTCAACTGGTCCTCGGACAACTCAGGGTACACCTCTGAAATCCATGCCCGGCCCACAGCCAAAGAAGTGACGGTTTCTGCAATCCTTAGGGGAGGGAATTAAGTATGTGGCCCTTAGTGGACTATCCAGGACTATCTGGGCCTCTAATGAGTTCACCGTGGGTTATCACGGTACTGGCTTAAGCTCCCAAGTCTCTAATGTAGGGCAAATAGGCGAGAAGTCGATAAGGACACGGCTGCGTGGGCCACGGGCCAATGCTATCACTAAAGAAGCAAACAGAACCCATCTTGTGTAAACGGTCTCCCTTCAAGGAGTGATTCCAGGAGACCGTGAACTACCTTGTCTTTGTCTGACTCGTACACCAGGTGCCTGGCCTCGGCCTGAGCATGGTCGTAGTCCTGAGGGAGGATCCAGTGGCGAATCTCATCTTTGTCCAACTTCCCGTCCTTGTTCAGATCCCGGAACTCATTAAACTGCTCCCGTTCCGACAGAACCCAGTCTGGCTCGGGGCCGTTCTCCTCGTGGGAGAACATATCCGCTGGAAGGGAAGGTGGTTCTCGGTTAGCAGGACAAGCAGGAAGGCAAGTCAAGGAAAACCTGAGCTGCTGAGGTTTTGGAGAGATGATGGCCCATCGGGACCCCGCACCCAAATGTCTGGCGGGCAGTGTCCGGAGGGTAATGACGTAGTGACTTAGCCGCCGTGCAGGCCGCCTCGTGGAACAGAGAGAACGGAGCTCAGGAGCCAGAAGATGAATCCTGGCTCGTGCCTTAGTTCAGGGACCGGGATCATGTTACTTACTTCAGTGGGTCTTAAGTTGCCTTGTCTGTAACTTGGAGGTAGTAATTTACAAATCAGAGTTTCTATGAAGATTAAGAGGATCCTTTCCGTGAAAAAAACTCTACAAGCCAAACTGGCACATGTGTGGGTGAAAAAACAGTAATAAAGACCAACATCAAGCACTTCCTATAGTCCAGATAGTATATATAAAATAGACATTTTTTTTTGTTTAACTTTCATAATAATTCTAGAAGTAGCTACTGTTACTGTTCCCATTTTATAGATGAAAACACTGAGGCACAGCCTTAACCCAAGGACTCATAGCTAGTATGAGCTCGAGCCTACATGGGAACAGGGCCACTCTGCTCCCACCCCTGGTCTCAACCACTTATTCCTATTGTTGTTTGTATCATCTCCAAAGGGCTTCCCCAGAGATCATTTTATTTTATCCTTATAACAATTCTGTAAGATGAATTATTGTATTTTATGAAATGACTGGGAAAGGGAAAAAAAAAAATCTAGGTACATTGCTTGCTAAGTCACTAGCTCTCCTTTGAAAAGACAGATACCCTGTGGGCAGTTTTCTCTTTAATGGAAACACAGCTTGGAAATGCCAAGTGGTAGGGAGAGCGGGTAGTGAATGAAGGAAAAAGAGAGGCAAGACCCTTGGTTCTGCTACAAGGCAGAGCCACACCTGACAGTGCAGAAGGTTTTGGAGCAAGGCTGTCACATTTATTAGCTAACTTGGGCTTCATCAAGTACCGCAAGCGTGTGTGCTGTGTATTCCCATTTTCTGGATGAGGAAACTGAGGCTTATCAATATGATGTGACTCCCACAGGGTCGCACAGCTACTAAGTGGAGAAGCCAGAACTCCCAAGCCTGGTGCTCTTTCCACCGCACCAGATCACCACTGGTTTTCTGCTCACTCCCAGCAGAAAACAAGGCTCCTCTGTAAATGAAGTCACTTGCTGGGCAAGTCCACATGTCGGGCCTTCCCTCTGCCTGCAAGCCGCTCAGAATTGTGTTTTCAAGCACCATGCCCCGCATCTCCCTCCTTCCCCGGTGTTAAGAATGGAGTGTTTCTTTCTGGCAGAGTCCCTCAGAGTTTTGCCCCTGACTTTGCACCGGTTCAATGCAGAGTTCAGGAGGGCCAGGAAGAGCACACACTTTTAATCAAAAGTGCAACATGGCTTGTTTCAACGCGTCAGACTTTTCTAATTCCATCACCACCGTCAAGGCGAGGCGTCCGCAGCTCTGAGCTGTTCCTAGCTCGCACCCCGGGCACAGGGAAGCTCGTGCCCACGAGGGACCTGTCAGTATGTTATTCTCCAGAGGTCATGCCACCGAGATCGCTTTAATTACCATGGCGAGAGCGACCTGTCTGTTCCACACACCTGCGGACAGCGCACGGGCCTTCCGATCAAAGATCACCTCTGCTTAGAAGAAACTGCTCATCATTACAGAAGGCACGATTCTCGGGCCTGGGGTGGCCAAGCAACGCAACCACGGACCAGGGACCGACGGCGATGTGCGTGTTGGTCTTGTGCCGAAAGGTAATTAACTGCCTCTATTAACGGTGGGCACGAAGATTATCTGCATCCCATCCCTCAGATGACTTTCCAGCATTTACTTTATCAACACTTGGGAGTTTCCAGGGGAGGGCACTGCTTTAGAGAGCCCTGTACCAGAGCACCCACGTGACCGCGGTGAGGGTGAAATGGAAAGTTCCAGCTGGCCTGCCCCAGTCCTCTATGCTGGGAGGCCTACCGGCTGCTCGGAAGGGCTCTAACCAGCAAGGCAGCTTCTGAGCCGGCTGCATGAATCTGACTCCCACTCCCGCAGCGCCCAGTACCCGAAAAACCCACTTCCTGACGCTTCAGTGGAAGCACGGGAGCAAAAGGCGGGCTGCGTTACTCCCAATGAAAGCATCAAAAACCAGAGGCACAGGATGACCAAGCATGGGGCAGCTGTGCCCTCTGTACAAGGAGTCACCTCTCTAAGGAGGAGGCCCTTTCTGCAGACGCCTGGGCCTGTAAACAGCCGCATTCATCCCAGCTCCACCTGCTCAGTGCCTCGAGGTCCCCACGGACCCACCATCTGACTTTGGGGTCTTTCCCCTGACCCAGTCTGCTCTGGCCTCACTGGAAATCTGTGGGATCTCCATGCCCATTTTGCAAAGGTAAAACCAGACAGGGGAGTGGGGGCCACCTCTCGGAGCCGTGGGGCCTCCTACTGGCCCCTAGGTGAGGTCTCCCAAGTGCATCCCAGATGCTGTACCCTGGGACTGGTGTGACAAGTCCCTCTCCAGTGGGAGGGCAGAGGAGTGACAACTTCAGACTTGCAGCTGTTGCTAAAAGAGACGTGCCCGGAAAGCAGTTTGAGATGTGGGTGGAGTAATGGTGCCCCTTGGCATGTCCGAGGACGGCCTAGCAAGACCCCAGGCCACACTTACCAATATACTCATCTTGATCCACAAACCCGTCCCCATTCTTGTCAATGTCCTCCAGGGTTTCCTAGGAAGCAAAGGGCAATAGAGAAGGCAAGTTGGAGGCGTGCTCTACGTAAATCTGAGAATTCTACCTACTGTCCTCCTCTGTCTGGCTTTTATGGCTGAAAATGCTTGGAAACTTTTGGCTCACCTCCTTACCTCCCAGGGCAGTAGTTTCTTATCTGTGAAAAATAGGCAGTGGCTTCTGTTAGTCCTTCTTCTTCCCCCAACTTTAAGAGCAGAACACTCTCTTCAAATGCAAATGTAAGTAAAAGCCCAGAGGAACTCCGATTTTTATCAAGAAGCCCTGCCAGGCCAACCATGCCCACCATCCAGCCAAATCATCCCCTGGGGTACTGTGAGGAACCCAGATTGAGAACCACTGGACCGGGTAATCACAAACAGTAGATTCCAGGGCTGAGTGGATGATGAGGACTAAGTGGATGTCATAAAAATATGAAACAATAGGCAATTAAGACGTAAAAGTATATTATACTTTTGGATGTATATGTGCTACACTTCGTGCATTTGACTTCTTAATTAGGTTTATTACTCGGGTGAGTAATTAAATGACTTTCCTTTGTCAGATGTGTCCTGGGCTGAAGAGCAGGGAGCCAGTCCAGAGGCACATAATGCACTTATGGACAATTCCCCCATCTTCACGGTCCCCTGGCAAAGTAGCTATCGCCACATGGATGGTGGGTGGTAGAAAGAAATGATTCTGAGAGCCACTGCCCAGTCCTTGGTGTCACGGTGATCACGAGAGGGAAGCACGAGGCAAGAGGGGACCCCATCCACCAGCTGGGCAACTAAAATAGTCCAGAGCTAATTACGAACCACAAACTCTAGCCCCTTGTTTCCCAGGATCGAAGCAGTTAGAACTGGCCTGGGCACTTGCCCAAGAAATAGGTGGTGGCATTTATTTTACTGTCACGGAAAATGAAGACGTTTGGGACCCCACCAGACACTATGGAATGCCCAGCCACCCCCAGAGCCTTGGTCAGACCCACGTACCCTCCCAAGCCCCACTCCTAAGAGAAGTGTCCTTCCAGCCAGTTTTAAATCCCCCTGTGGTTTAACAATCACTAATTCCCTTTCAGTGTCTTTTTCTAGTTCCCGCAAGGCTGAAAAATGGGACAGAGACTAGCTAGTGGATCACTGAACCCATCTGCTCTTTCCTGGCACACATCTAAACTGTATCTCCCTGCCTCGTCCTATCCAGAAGGAGCCCGTGGAAGGTAAAAGGGAGGGACAATCTTGGCCACGAGAGTAATAGCAGACTGTTGCCTTCTCTTCATTCCCCTTCTTTTCCTTTGTGTCTCCCAGCTGGTTGTTCCAGGAGGACCAGGAGGCCACGAGATGGGAGAGTGTCTGGGTATAAGGTGTCTGGGTATCTGATAGTACTTGGGGAAGCACCCAGAAGGCCCACATGACTCGGACCATCTGCACGGGACTTGGTAGAAGCAAAAATAACCTTTGTTTCCCACGGCTGGAATTGGGGCTGTTTGTTACAGCAGCTAGGCGGCCCTGACTAATCTATCAGGTAGACAAGGATTCCCAACGTAGTCCACTTCAGAGTTCTTTTCCAAGTCCCGTCCGGCCGACAAATGCGCTCTCTTTGCAAGAAGGGACAAGTTTTTGGTACAGATTTAGCTCTGGTCTTTTCCCAGCTCAGGTTCTTTAATGATCTTACCAAAACCACAATTTCCTTCATATGTTCAAACTCCTCGGGGTGCAGAAAGGCGGTGAACTCCTCCCGAGTAGCTGTCTGGTCACCATCGAGGTCTGCAGCCTTGAACCTTCTCTCATCCCGTGGCAGCATCTTTTTAAAGGTGTGATGATCTGAAGTATCCTGAAACTCTGCGGGGTTTCCTGCAGGATGTGTGCAGAAATGTCTGAACTGGGCTGCTACGGAAAGCATTTCCTTCCAGACCACTCATCCTTGATGCTTAAACGGTACACACGGGACAAAAGGTCCCAAATCCACTGAGTTCTTTGAAACATTTCAGAATGCCTTTATCTGTCCCTTCATTCCCTCCCCTGCAATAATCCAGGCCCTAGCAGTTTATTGGGGGCATTATAGCAAGTGGTTAAGAGTGCTGGCTTTAGGCCACATGGTCATACTTTTCTTTGCAGAACCCTGCTTTCATATCATTGTTTGATCTAGAACACACAGGCTCCCCAGTACCCACAACATTCTGTCTAAATGTTTCTGTCTGGCTCTTAAGATCTCCCTTAACCTAGCCATGAGTGTGTGCATCTCCGGCTCTCCTCAGACCTATCTCCTAGCTCTCTCTCCCACACACCCAGTGGGGCCGCACACTGTGCCTGCACACATCCCTCTATCATTCCCCACAAACAAGCATGTCTTCTATCCAAACCCTGTCCACTGCTGAATACACTCCTGTTCCTTTGCTTCCCCAGCTGACCTACCTTCCCCTCTTGTCTCTCTCCAAATAGATATCCATTCTTCAAGGCCCAACTCCCAGGCCACCCTCCCCCAGGAAGCCTTCCCTGAGGGCTCCAGCCATCTTTGGGATCTGAAACTTGGCAGCATTCTGAAGCTGTCCCACAGACATGCTTCATCTCTACACCGTTCTCTTTGTTCTTTATGCCTCCGAGATTGTAAGCTCAGATTGGGCAGCAACCGAAGTCACATCTCACGACCCTGAAATGATGGCCTGAACCCGAGTCAAGATTCAGATGCTTAACCAAGTAAGCCACCCAGGCTAAGTCACTCGTTATTGGGCCCTGGACCCCTCCCACTACTCACCACCTACAGCCTCAGTCAGAGTAAGCAGCTCTGTACATTCTTACTAAGCAGAGGAGGGTGCTACACAAGGAGGTTCTGCTTAGGGGGTTGTGACATCTCTCCGAGGCAACGGATGTGTCGAGAGAGAGGACAGGTTCGAGCAGGGAGCTTGTTCTGAGGGCCCCAGCTGTGCAAAAACTCGGGCAGCACCTCTTACCTAGGTAGTAACCATAGGTGGCTTGTTTGTATTCTTCCCAGGAAATCTTATCGTCTTTGTCCCGATCATAATCCTTCCAGACTTTGGCAACATTATCATAGATGTATCTTTTCTGCACTCGTTTGATCCAGGTTTTCAGCTCCTCAGTGGTCACAAAGCTGTCCCCATCACTGTCAATCCGATCAACAATCTTCCTGTAGTTAAAAAAAAAAGCCAACACCAAACCCGCAAGTCTATTATCAAGACTTAACATGATCCTGATCCAGAAAAAGAGCAAACACCATAGAATCTAAAATGAATAAACAACTGAAATAAAATCAATGATCTGATCATGCTGGGAGGTATCTTAAAGTTTATCTTTTCTGAAGATAATATGCCTCTCCCGACCCAGTGCCAATGGCAGACACGACCAGGGTGGGCCATGCCCTCTGTCCTGATAAACCCAGATGTGCCTAGGAATCCTTCTCAACACAGTGCCCTGCAGCTGGACAACTGATCAGAGCTGATTTGTAAGATGAAACCTAGCAGTCCTCTCCAGGTGCATTCTGACTCCCTCTCTTTAGAGTGATGGCACCAAGGCTGAGGGAAATGAGATGACTTTTCTGAGATCACACAGCTGGTATGTGCTATGACCAGGTAACCGGGCTCTAGGGCCAGTGCAAAAAAACAAACAACAACAACTTGAAGCTTAAAGCAGAAGGAGACCAGACCTTGCCAGTCAAAGCCAAAGACGTCAGGGGTGAAAGCCTTCACGGCACAGAAACTATTCAAGAAACTTGACCAGCTGAGCACCCGCAGGAGCCCACACCCCTGTCCTCAGGGTACAGATGCCTCAGTCCAGTGGTGTTTCCTGTGCGACTCTACTGAGGTACCCCAAGCCCGAGTCCAGAGCAAACTTCAGGTCGGGAACTCCCCAGTGTCTACCTTTAGGCCCGAGGATCCCAAGAGAAGGAAGCTGTCCCTGTGGGGACCTTCAAGGACACCCACAAGCTATTTCTAAGGCTTAAAAAAGTCTGACTCTAGTAGTCCATTCACCTGGGATGGGGTCACCCAGGCTAATTAGCGATTTGGTTCTTTGCTTTGTGCTGCAGCCTGTCACCTCACTGGTAAAACTTTCTTACTGTCAACTGAAGTTCTGACTGACAGTTACTCTTTGATTAATTAGAAATGGGTATGAATTCATTAGTACGCGTAAAGTCTCCATCGCCTACCTGAGTCTGGGTAGGGAGCTGCTCCTCTTAACTCAGGAAAACGTAAGCACTCCCAACAGCTTCCGGGTGTCCTCTCCTCAGCGGCCATTTTAACAGGTCTCAAGACTGACAAAGCCTCGAGGCTTCCTTCCAGGGAATCACAGCCCCTCGGGGTCTCAGTTTCCCTGACTATAAATTGGAACACCTGTTCTGCAAGGGATGTTGTGGCGAAGAAAGGAGAGAATGTGTGCCTGGCCTCACTGAGGACAGTCATCTAGATCACAGGCGGATAGAGAACTCAACTGACACCCAGCGAGGAACAGAGAGAGCAGAGACCCCCGGCAGGGCCTCGGGCAAACCTGGAGATGTGCTGCCGCCACCTGCAAGGCTGCCCATCTCCACTCCAGACGCTGCCTAACACGTGGGAATAAAAGTCGACCGTGTCAAGAGAAACTAGAAATCAGGATCTGTATGTGACATCACTTGTATGGTACTTTACGTTTTCTCCAAGACCGTGCTGCATGTCTGTGACTGCATGTGGCCCGTGGGCCTCCACTTTGCAGCTCCCCGGCCTACGTGTCCCTAGTGGCTTTAGGACGGTCCCCTTTTCAGAATCTAACATCAGGCAGTGATTGCCCAGATCCAGCCACACTCCCCCTCAGCAGCCCAAGCTCGGTGGGGGCGGGGGACAGGGAGGCGGCTGTTTCTGTTCCAGTCTGTCCCAGGCGGCACCCACCGCTCCCAAGCCCTCCCCTCTAGCCTAGATTTACCTGACGGATGAGTGGTGTGTCCAGTCCCCATCCGGTGGTTCAGGCCGCAGACCGGCTATCCTGGGTTCCCTCCCCTTCCCCACCCCCATGCTAAGCCAGGAGCAAGCACGCACAGTTCTACCTCCCACGTGTGTCTGGATTCACCCTCTCCTGCCCTCGGGACCGGCCGGGCCTGCTTCAGGCCCTCATGGCCACTCCCCTGTCCCTGGTTTCTCCATCCGTGCCTCAGTCATGTTCTCTGTCCTGCTGCTGGTCTCATGTTCCTAACAAGTTTTGAGGATGCTGACGTTTTGATCATGTACAGAGTAATGTCCAGTCTCCACCTCACAGAGATCCTTTCTGCTCTGCCCTGTCCCTTTACTGTCCCACCACTCCTCACCCCCAGAACAGGTCTCAACACCTTTGCAAGCAGGTTGTTTTCACTTCAGGAAAGACTCGCTCTGCTGGTACCCCCGGCAAACTCTGACCATCCCGCTGGTTCTGATCAGATGGTGTCCCCAGGCCCCCAGGCCCGTCGGGAACCTGCAGCCCTAGAGGCTCCTTCTCCCGATTGTGGTCACCGTGGTTTGTAGCGGCACCATCACAGCAGTTACACGCAGTGTCTGCTTGTGTCTCTTTCCTCTAATCCGGACGGTAAGGACTTGGAGGCCTAGCGTACAAGGTCTTAACTTTGTATCTGCCTGGTACCTAACACGGTCCCTGGCACACAGCAGCCGTTCAAACGTTTGCTGCATGACTAAATGAGTGACGTGGGGGTATACACACAGGGACCAAATGCAGACCAACTGCCTGCACTAGTTCTCGCCACTAGGCTCGCCTGTCATGATGAAGGCACTAAAACCAGAAGCTGTTAGGACAGCAAACTACAGAGTTCCCTACTCCACATCCCAAAACCTGTCCTCCTGCTCTCTGGTGGCAGTGCTGCAAATGGCGGCCTCTCAGGGTCCCAGAAGAAATCAGTTACCAAGTGCTTCAAAGCGATACAATAGACCAAACCCATCAATGGCCCCCATTGTTAAGTGCCAGACAAGAAGAGAAACTACTTCTCTGCAAAATAAAAGGTGATTGTTTGGGGATGACTTTGAAGTTCAAAGATCTTTTTATCTTAGAAGGCAGCTGGTGCACCTACACAATAGGTATAATTTAGCCTCCTATTTTAACCGAGCACATTGGCCTTTGGTAGCCCTGGCAGCACAGGGATGGCTGTGTTCTTTTTCAGGTAGCAGGACAAGAAGATCCTCCACCCCCAGGAAGCAAGTTCCGGGAGGCCTGGTGCCCAGTAAGCCAGGCTAACGGGAGCCCCCCTCCCCACCCCAACACACACACACCAGAGCAGCCCAGCCTCCGCCTGGGACCAGGTCTTGGGGCTGATTGCTCTGTGGAAGGGTTTCCAGGTACCTTTGCACAAGCCCAACGGTATCCCCAGGGGACCTAGAGAGAGACTGCAGTAATGTACCAAAGTTTTGTGTTCCAGGTTTGGCTCCTGGTTCAACTGCCTTCACCAGTGAAATCCACAATCTGCCACCACACCCTTCAGCTTTTTGCCCTCGTTGCCAAAGGACTGGGTGCCTCTGCAGACAACTGCAGGAAACATAAACTGGGGGACCAGTTTCCACTCTCACTTCCCACTCCCTATCCCCTAATGCCCCTCTTCTCTTGACAGGATCTTTATACCCCTATTTCAGCTATTCCTACTATTCGTCGGATGGCAAGAACATCTCTGCCCCGGCCCAGGAACTCCGGCCAGGAATCAAGCCTCTCGTACATCTGCCCCTAAATCTTTTATCCATTTCTGTTCATCCTGGAGACCTTCTTATCAGTGCCACAAACCCTAAAACCCCGGGAATGGGGGCGGGGGGGGGGGACTGGGAGGGTGGGGAAGAGCTCGTGTCACTAAAATGCCACGGTGCACAAACTCTTTTGTACACCCTCCGCCCTCCCTTCTGATGCAACCGAGGGTAGGGGGCGGGCCCTGACCGCCTTGGCTCCGCAGCCGCTGCCACGTTCTTGCCTCCCCGCGGGAAGCCACCCCGGCCCGGGCGCGGTGGCGGTCTCCACGCCGCGGTCCCGGCACACCGGGCAACTCCGAGCGAACCCGCCGGCCGCGCCCGCCGGTCCCCGCCCTCCGACCGCGCACCCGATTTCGCTTTCGCTTTGCGGCGCGAGTCCCGCGTGGCGGCCGCCCGGGTGTCCCCGCGGGCACCTGCGACGCCCCCGAGCGCGGCCCAGACCGCGGCCTCACCCCAGCCTCTCCTTGCTCTCCTCCGAGGTGAGCTGGTCGAAGGTCTTGGAGTCCTCTTTGCCCAGGAAGGCCTCGTGGTCGTACTGGAAGCTCTGGTTGTCCTCGGGCGGCCGCTCGCCCAGCTCCGAGTCGGGCCGCACCACGCGCTCCTTGCGCACGGTGGGCTTGGCCCGCAGCGCCCGGGGCGCCAGCGCCAGCGCCAGCAGCAGCCCCAGGGCGAACCCCAGGAGGCGGTCGCGGCCGCCACGCGCCATCGTCAGGGCAGGAGAGCGGCCCGCGGGGAGGCACCGAGCGAGCGAGGAGGACGGCGACTCGGAGTGGGGGCTCCCAGCGCGGCAGCGGCGGCGGCGGGGGAGGGGACGGGCCCGCCCCGCGCCGGAGAGAAGGGGCGCGCCCCGGGCGGCGGGCAGGGAAGCTTCGGGCAGCCGGGCTCACGCGCCCATTGGCCGCCGGGCTGCGGGGGGAGGCCGGGGAGGCCGGGGCAGCCGAGCCACGTCGCCAGCCCGGGTAGTGGGCGCGGGGCTCGGGTTTCGCCTCGGCCCCTCCCAGCGATCTGGTTGCGAGGGGCGGGCCCAGGCGTACTGGGCTGGGGACTGGAGGGCTCTTAGGAAGACGGGCAAGAAGTTCTTTGTCAAGCAACAGATGTTCGGGATAAAATTCTCTCTCTCTTCTCCCAGTTCCGGAGAATGAACGGAGGGAGGGAGGGAGGCGCTGCCCCTCCCCAACTTCCAGCGGGGCGCCCGAATCCCAGCCCTGGACCCCGTCCCAAGATTTGCTCCTACACCAAATTCAACCCCACTTACCCAAACTCGGGAGTCTGGTTACAAACACAAGAGACTGGAAAGAAACCAGGGTGGCCGAGGTCCCCTAGAAACAAGGGTCTCAAACCCAAGTGTCGAGGAGGGCCAAGCAAGTGGCTTCAGTATGACAGGGCCCAACTAAACTGAGCAGTCCCGCGCGTTCCAGCTGCCACGAGTGCAAGGCCCCAAACTGGGAGATAGTTCCGCTTCCCAAAAGAAATCAGAATTTCAGATGTCCGATGTTTTCACTTCTGAACGATGGCAATTCATTTTACAAAACACCGAGTGATTTAAACAAATCTTGTCTGTAAATTAAATGCAGAGTAATGCTACCGACATTGAGAAGCTCTGCAGAACTTTGTGCAATCATGGAAATGCTCTCCATCTGGGCTGTCCCGTGGTGGTTATTGAGCACTTTGTGTGTAGCTACTGTTACTAAGCCTTTGAAATTTTAATTTAAATTTACACTTAAATAGCTACATACCGTTAGTGGCTGTCATATCAGAGCATTTGGGTCTAGGGCAATGATTCTGAGTCACAGCCTTTTGAGACTCATTGAAATCCATGGGCCTTCTTCCAGAAAAAGGCACATACAGTTATTGGCAGGAATGGTTGATAAAAGTGTCAGGAAATCCCCGATCTTCTGAAGCCCTACTGATGAGCCTCAGGTGAAGCATCGCTAGAAAACTAAAGGTGTGGTTGAAGAGAGGAGAGATCTTTTCCTTTATCTTGTTCAGTCCCCCATCCTGACCATCTAGAAAAGGTCACTGAGCTGCCTCTTGCAACAAGGACACCAGGACATTATCAACATAGATCCAAATACTGTTTTTATGAGGACTTCTTTCATTCTTTTTTTTTTTTTAAGATTTATTTATTTATTTATTTGACAGACAGAGATCACAGGTAGGCAGAGAGGCAGGCAGAGAGAGAGGGAAGCAGGCTCCCTGCTGAGCAGAGAGCCCAATGCAGGGCTCGATCCCAGGACTCTGGGATCATGACCTGAGCCGAAGGCAGACGCCTAACGACTGAGCCACCCAAGTACCCCTGAAGACTTCTTTCAATCAATGAATAATTCATGTGTGCCCATCATGGCCTAAGCTCTGGACGGGATGCTGAGGATACAATGAGGGACAAGGTAGTCACGGTCCCTGCAGAGCTTAGTGTTTTGTAGACCAGTCAGTAAACTAAGCACCTGCTAAATGACAAGACTGTGATGGCTACTGGTTTACTGAGTAGCAAATCGGCGTGAAAGGTGCTGAGGGAGGAAGGCATTCGGTGTTATGGGGGTAATCAGAGGGTCAAGACCCAGCTTTGGGGATCCATTGAGGAAGGCCTCCCAAAGAAAGGGACATCTAAAGAGAGACTGAAGGTGAGTAAGCTAAGCCAGACAGCAGGGGTGTGGGCATATACGTGGAGGATAAGGTCATGTGTGACCTGGCACAGAGCAGTGGAGTTTGAGGTCATATCCTTGTGACCCCATACATTCCCACCTGTCTGCAGTGAGATGTGGGGATATAGTCCTTGGTGCCTCACCAAACCTGAGCTGACTTCTCGTGGGGCAGGAAGTGTGGTGCTAGAGAACACACATGCTTCCCATAGTCAGTTTAGAGGCTTGACTTTCTAGCAATAGAGAGACATCACATACTCATAAATACTTTGGGTGTAGAGGAGCTCCCTACTAAAATGCGAGGGCCCTGAGGTGGGTGGCTTTGTCCCTTCAGTACTCATCACACAAGCAGAATGTGAATTGGGTTGGGGGGTGGGAAGAAGGAGTTGGAGGGGGCCCAGAAAAAGATCAAGGCTAAAGAGGAGGAGGATTAGGAATGGACTAGGGAAGTGGGTGGAGATTGGAGACAGTCTCTGCTTTGCTTATTCACAACTTTGCCACAGGCAGGCCTGGGCCCCTGGGTTTGATCCAGACTCTCAGGACTGAGGATGGCACATCGTTTGCCCTGTTCTAGTTGGCTTTCTGCCAGACACTAGTGGTTTCCAATAGTTAGACTGTTCCAGAGGTGGTCTTGGCTCCTGTGAGAATTACCAGAGAATTCCACTGCTGTGAATCTGGAAGAGTTTATATATTTTCCCCTGGGATGGCAGACACTTTTTTTGTTTCTTCTGGAGGAAGCTAAAATGTCAAAATACGCCCCCCCCCCCGTTTTTAAAGTACCTTGCTTATTTGGAGTTTAAGTTTTCTTTACCATTTCAAAAATTCCATTTATTTAAAGTAAAAAAATCCAGCGAAACAGTTCACTTACATTGAGCCCCACGTCAGGCGTCCCAACTTTTAAGACATACATTTGAGAGATAAGCATACAAAATGTTAACTTTGAAAACCGACAGAGCTCATATCCCAAGCCCCACAAGCCTGTAGGGAGCCCAGGAACCGCTGTTAAAGGCCTGGAGGGTTCAGGCTCATCAGTTTCCGGGCCCAGCTCGGGAATGGTCGATGCACCCAGACTTAACGTGAGGGAGGTTCACCTCTTTATATGAAGGCATCCGCCGGAGCCACAGTATCTCCTGGAAGGGAGCTTTTATACACACAACGCCCTGATTTTTGCTGCTGTGACCTAGGGAGTCTCTTCATCACTTGGCTCTGGAGACCAGCTTGCAGTCCCTGTCCTGTGGGACTCTAATAATTGGTGTCACCCAGAAAGGAGCTCATAGTTGTATCTGGTGCCCTGAGTTTTGTGGCGGCTGCCAGGGTGTCTCTACGTCGCCGGGCTCTGGCGGCCAGTCGGACTTATATGCTGGGTGCACAGGATTATAACCAAAGGTGGCAGAGTTCCTAAACAGATGCCACCCCTGGGGCCCAGCAAGACCCAGGAACTCAGTCTTTCTGGGAAAGAGACCAGCTGATCATCATCAGGCTGAGACTTGAGAAGCAGACTTATAATTAAACACGCATCTAGGGACTGACTGCAATCCTCTTGAGAGACGTTGGAAGGCAGGCTCTACCTTTAGGCTCTCTCTCTGCTGCAGTCCCGAGCACCAGTGTCTCCTTGAGGGTACCTGTGTCTAGTGCCCGTTTGGGTGGTTGCTGCCAGGGGTCCCTTTACCTTGCTTGGCTCTGGAGGCCACTGGGACCTATGTTTGTGATCCCACAGGACTATGTGTATTTGCATACTTGTAAAAACTGATACCTGAGGGTCTGGCTTCCAGTAAGTCTGAATCTGACTGCTGAGATCCTCCTTTTTGGGACACTTCAAGTCTTGGTACATCCTCAACTACAGGGAGCCCTTAAACCTGTCATTGGCTGCTTGGACAAGTGCCAAGGATTGAGAGACAACAAAGAGATGAGGCAGGGTTGAGTGACAAGTTTCATCCCCTACACAAGGCCACTCCTTCAAGACTAGGAGAAGGCACATTTTCATCTACTATATAGAAACCAACACAGAGAGTCAAACAAAACAAAAACATACAAAAATAAAAACAGAGGAATATGTTCCAAAGGGAAGAACAAAATAAAACCTCAGAAAAAGCTTTAGTGAAATGGAGATAAGGAATTTATGCTTATCTTTGATAAAGAATTCAAAGTAATGGCCGTAGGGATGCTCACCAAATGAGGGAAGAATGGATGATGACAGTGAGAACTTCAACAAAGAGATGGAAAAATAAAAAAGTACTAAACAGAAGTCACAGAGCTGAAGAATACAATAACGCAACTGAAATATACACCAGCGGGGTATGTGACAGCTGACCATATGAAGCAGAAGAAAGGATCAGTCAACTCAAAGATGAGTGGAACTCACTCCAACAGAGCAGAAAAAAAAAAAAAAGTGAAAAAGAGTGGAGATCACTTAAGGGACAACATCAAATGGACTAACATTCTCATCATCAGTCTCCCAGATGGAGGAAAGAGAGAGAAAGGGGGCAGAAATCTTATTTGAAGAAATAATGGTTGAAACTTCTTTACTTGGGGAAGGAAATAGACATCCGGATCAAGGAGCCCAGAGTGTTCCAGATAAGAGGACTGCAGAGAGACCCACACCAAGACACAATCAAAATGTCAGAAGTTAAAGACACGATGACAATAGAGCCCCAAGAGAAAAAAAAAAAAAAAGTGCTACAAGGGAATCTTCCTAAAATCATCAGCAGACTTTCCAGCAGAAATTTTGTAGGCCAGAAGAAAGTAGCATGATATAATCAAAGTACTGAAAGAAGAAAAGCTTCCAAACAAGAATACTCTGCCTAGAAAAGTTATCATTCAGCAGTGAAAGAGAAATAAAGTGTTCTCCAGAAAGCAAAAGCTAAAAAAATAAAGTAAAATAAAAATTAATAACAACAACAAAAGCTAAAGGAGTTCACCAACAAACTGGCCTTATGAGAAATGTTAAAGGGCTCTCCTTAAGCTGAAAAGAAAGGGTGCAAATTAGTAATAAGAACACACATGAAATTGTAAGCCAGCTACTTTACCAGAGACAACCAGGAAAAGACAGCTAAGAAGAGCTCACCTGGGGTCAGAGCATACCTCAAACATGGATCTCAAGAAACTACCGTTACAAAAGATTATGAGTTTAATGGGATCAGACTGGGGAGCTGTCTTTGCCCCAGGACATTATCTAAAACCATAGAGTAATTAACTTGCAATTCATGGTGCCTAAAGTTGGTTGCAGCATAGGGAATCGTCAGAGAGCTCTGCTTAGAGACTGTCGTTCCAGGGTGACCATGTGCTTGTCTGAGGAAGCACCTCCCAGGGAGCAACACCAGAGGCTTCACAATGTGGGGAAAGAGATTTCCCTAAGAGTCCAGCTAGCAAATAAGCCAACAACAACAGAAGACCTGGAGGAAGAAGGCCAGGATATAGTTGTTACGGTGTGTTATCTAAAATTATCCAGTTTCCAAAAAAATGACAAGCCGTGCAAAGAAATATGAAAATATGACTCATGTACAGGAAAAGAAGTAGAAGTGACAGAAAGTGTCAGTGAAAGAAACCAGATCCTACAGCCAGCCAGCCAGGGGTCCTGTAACCAGCAAAGCTACCTTTCAAAGTAGTGATGAAATAAGGACATTCCCAGACAAATAAAACCAGAGACTTCATTGTCATAAACCCATCTTACAAGAAGTATAAAACTTCTTCAGGCAGAAAGCAAATGACCTAAGAAAACAATTCAAATACACACACATGTACTTGCACACACACAAGCACCAGTAAAGATAATAACATAATTATAAAAGGCAATGTAAATGCCTATTTCTTCTCCCCATACTGATTTTATTTATTTATTTTTTTTAGATTTTTTTATTTATTTATTTGACAGACAGAGATTACAAGTAGGCAGAGAGGCAGGCAGAGAGAGAGGAGGAAGCAGGCTCCCTGCTGAGCAGAGAGCCTGATGTGGGGCTCGATCCCAGGACTCTGAGATCACGACCTGAGCTGAAGGCAGAGGCTTAACCCACTGAGCCACCCAGGCGCCCCTCCCCATACTGATTTTAAAATGTGTGTGTAAGAGCGCCTGGGTGGCTCAGTCAGTTAAGCGTGTGCCTTCAGCTCAGGCCATGATCTTGGGGTCCTGGGACGGAGACCGACATGGGGCTTCCTGCTTGGGGGGTTGTGGGGGAGCTAGCTTCTCCCTTTTCCTCTGCCTCTGCCCCGCTCATGCTCCCTCTCACTCACTCTCTCTCTCAAATAAATAAATAAAATCTTTAAAAAAATAAAAGGTACATATAAAATATGTATATAGTTTTATTGTTAGACCTATAACATATAGATATGTAATATACTTGGCAATAACAATATGCAGGAAGTGGGTAGGAACAAAGCTATATTGGACTGTATTAGACCAGATGATAACTCAGATAAAGTTGAGTCCACAGGACAAATGAAAAGAACCAGAAATGGCAAATACAAGGTAAATATAACAAAAGCTATAAATATATATTTGCTTTATTTTCTTTTCTCAGCTCCTTTAAAAGACATTGAATTATATAAAGTAATAATTACAGCAATGTACTATTGGGTTTGTAACATAGCTATAGATGTAATATGTGTAAAAATAATAGCACAAGGGGGAGAAGAGAATAGTTACGGAGAATGGACATTTCTATATTTCATTGTAATTCAAAAAAGTAGATTCTAATGAGTTAAGACATACAGCATAAGCCTTAGTGCAAGGACTAAAGAAATAACTAAAAAAATACACAGTGAAAAAAATCACTAAGGGACTGAAAATACAACACTAGAAAACATTCACTTAATGCCAAAGAAAGCAAGAAAGGAGGACTAGAGAGACAAAAAAGGCAGAAGGAAAATGTCACCAGCTGGGAATCTGGCTGAGCACATAGAAACCAAAGGCGACAAAAATGGTCTCTGAAAGAGTAAATATATAAGGCCTTTTCTTCTTATTATTTAAAACATTAAAAAATGTAACTGACTTCTCAAGCAAAGACAGTAACATTGTATTGTGGGGTTAATAACGTATGCATAAATACAACACATAATGATAACTGCATGTAGGATACAGGCCATGAGGAGAGAAATGTATATCCACTGTTTTAAGGTTCTTCTATTACACTTGAAGTGGTGAAATATCACTTGATGGTAGACCATGATATATTAAAGAGTGTGCTGTAACGGTCAATTCCAGTGGGCTAGGAATTAATCTGAGCCATTTTGCTAAAGTTTCTGCATAGTAAAGGCATGACCCCTGGTAAAGGAATGAAATATACCCATTCATAGTATTGCCTTGAAACCTAGGGTCCAAGAAATTTGGGAGCGATTTTTACAACTTTCCAGCATCATTTATTGAGACTCCTGGAGGAGTCTATTGCCGTGTAGCAAGAATATGACTACATGACTGGACAAGGTGGCATTTGGGGGTACTTGGTTCTGAGATGTCGTGTACACACAACAGTGGTTCCTGATCCAAGACATACATTTCATTTGGCCATGGCCCTTATAGAAAAGGGAGGCAATAGAGGACTCCTTCTGACATTTCCAGAACCCCCATTGTGATGGTTGTGATGCATATTTTTACTTTAATGCTGTTATGTATTTATTATGATGTTTTATAGCTTTTCCTTTAGCTTTGTAAGCATGGCCATTTTGAGTCCCACAAGTCTTAGTCTTTAGCAATTGACTCTTCAACTTCCATACTCTAAACCCTAAAGCAACACAAAACTATCAAAGCAAAGAGTTAAATGAGCCAACAAAGTTCGTAGAATGGAGTCATAAAAAGCACTCAGTTAATCCCAAAGCAGGCTGATAAAAGAGAAAAAAAAAGAACCCAGAACAGAGGAGACAAAAAGAAACAAATAGAAAGATGATAGACTCAAACGTCATCATGTTAATGGTCATATTAAAGATAATTTGTATAAAAACTGCAGTCTAAAATACAGAATTTGTCAAATTGTGTAAAAAAAACAATACCCACGTATATGCTGCCTACAGAAAATGCATCTTAAATGTAAAGACACAAATGGGTTAAAAGGATAGAAAAATAGACCACACTGACACTAACCAAGAGAATGTTGGAGTGACTATATTTATAGCAGACAAAGTATATGTCAGAGCAAAGAATATTGCCAAGAGTAAAGAAGGTCATTTCAAAATCACATAGGGGTCACTTAATCAAACAAGTATAACAATAACAAATGAGTATAACAAATGTGCATGCACATAATAGCAAAACTTAAAAAAAATGGAGAAGAAAAAACAACAAAGAGAAATAGACAAATACACAATTATAGCCAGAGATTTTTAAAAAATGCTCCCTCCATAGCTAATGGAACTAATAGCAGATCAGCAGAAATATAGTAGACTTGAACACCTCTAGCAATGCTTGCCCAGACTGACGTCTTGAAAAAACCTCCACCCAGCAACAGCAGGATACACATTGTTCTCAAGTGTACAGAATTTACCAAGATAGAACATTCTGTGGCTCATAAAACAAGTCTCAGTAAGTTTAAATGGATTCAAGTAATGTAAAGTGTATCCTTCAGGTGGAGGGACCTGTTACTACCAACTGTTGGATTTCATGGTCAAAGCCAAACTGGCCAATGAAAGGGCTAGCCTCAGGCAATAAAAACATAGCCTGTCTCACGACTTCCAGTTTCAGCTTCAACAAACAAAGAGCTTAGAGGTTGTCACTCCTGACTTTAAAACAAGGAAAAAAGCTGAACAAACTGGGAACCAGTGACTTTTCTTGATTCCACCAGAAAATTGAGATTGCAGGACAAACAAGCACGCTCCAATCTGGACAGATAGGTGATCACAGAGCGCCGAGCGCCAAGGTCAGCTTACCTGCAGCAGAAGCTGCTGGAACCCCTAACGGATAGGAACACTCAGATGGCAATTTTGATGAGTTGTTGGAGGCAATGTGTGGACTACAGGGAGAATGAGACTGTCCCGGGTACTGGAGTCATGAGGTCAGGGGTCAGGCTTTTACAGGTTTCACCTCCAGAAGCCCCACTAGGTTCTCATGGGGAAGGGTCAAGAGAAAAATCACCTTCTGTCTCTGGCAGGTAGAAGGGGGAAAGCAGCCATTCTGAACCCAGTAACCATAAGTAACCATGACGCCCAGAGTGTTCTCCATTACAAAAAACTAGTCTCCAGTGAAAAAGACTTTCCAGAGCCTCGTCTCACCTGGGGGAAGGGCACATCGTGGTCTCCATCCCTCCAGTTAACGATGACTGTGTCAGGAAGGGTAGATTCAAGCTTTTGTTCTCAGGTTTGGTAGAGGGATTAGAAAAACATGTTCTGCTACTGCACTCCTTAGTGAATCTTGAAAGAAGCGATATTTCCAAGTTTCCTGCACCCAATGCTGTAGAACAATTATGCAAGTAACATGTGTTTTTACAGAATAACTGTAAATGCAGATAAATAAAAAATGAAAAACACCCCAAATTCTACCACCCAGAGATTACCACGTCAGCATCTTGTTGTATATCAGACCTGATACTTTCATTTGCAGGTGCAGACATGTATGTTTTATGAAAATGGTGTCCTATTCTATACAATGTTTTGTATTCCTTCTGAAACGTATACATCTATTGTGAGCATTTCAAGTCAGTATACATGTATACAATGTTCCTGATGGCTGCATGATATCCTACCATCCTTTGATTGTTGGATCTACTGCAATTGCTTCAGAGAGCCACGGACACAATAATGATATGTAGCAGCCACAAAATCGCAGTGGCACACAAGAATAAGCATTTGTTCAGTTTACAAGACTGCAGGCGATCAGCTGATCCCGGCTCCCTCACGCCTTGGCAGTCAGCTGCCTGTCGGCTGAGCAGTCCTCATTTTGACTTGTTCCTGTGTCCGGACAGGCTGGCCACTGGCTTCTTTAGGAGGCTCACGGCTGGGACAACCGGGGCGATTCTAACCTGTTCCAGGTGAGTGATCCTCCAGGAGGCTGGCCCCGGCGTATTCTCATGGCTGTTCAGAGGAGCCACAGCCAAGCGGAAGTGGGCAAGCACTTTCATAAGCCTCTGATTGTGGCATATTTGCTCTCATCCTGATGGCCAAAGCAAACCACGTGGCCAACTGCACAGAGTAGAAGGGTTCAGTACAATTATGGACAAATGGTGTGGATCCAGGGAAGGGTGAAGAATTTCTTTTTTTTTTTTACGGTAAATTCTTATACAAGTATCTTGAGTGCCATATGTGGAATATAAGAAACGGCACAGAGGATCATAGGGGAAGGGAGAGAAAAAGGAATTGCAAGTCATCAGAGAGGGAGACAAACCACGAGAGGCTCTTAACTACGGGAAACAAACTGAGGGTTGCTGGAGGGGTGGAGGGTGGAGGGACAGCATAATTGGGTGACAGGCATTAAGGAGGGCATAGGATGTGATGAGCACTGGGTGTTATACGCAACTGACAAATTAATGGAACACATCTAAACTAATGGTGTACTATATGTTGGTTAATTGAATTTAAGTAAAAAATAAAATATACTTGCTGCTTTAAAAAACCAAAACCAAAAACAAATGTCTTTGAGTGTTAGCTGATTATTCTGTGGAACAAACCCCTACAAGTAGAATTGCTAGGTATATCCTTTTCTGAAGACTCTGAAGGTAAAACTACCAGCTTGTTCTCCAGAAGAGGCATACAGCTTTCCATTCCCATTAGTGGCAAGTGACAGTGCAGATTTCTCTATGACTATGATGTATAGAAAAAATATTGTGCAAACTACGGACATTCTAGGGGTCTGTGGTTAAGTTGTATGATGTGCCCCAAAGGTTCACAAACATAAACCAGGAAAAATAAAGTCTTCTCGGGAGTTGCAGGAGAAGTACCCCAGTGTGGTCCTTTGGAAATGCATGTCCTATTCCTTCCTTAAGAAGTATTGGAAAAGCTTGAAACAAACGAACAAAAGAAACACCCACAAACAACAGCAACAACAACAACAGAAGTATTGGAAAGACTCTAGACAATGTGGAGGGACAGAGAAGGTAAACATAGCTCCTGGTTTTCATGGAACCGTCTTGGTTCACCCAGTTGTCTTGGTTTACCAATTAAGCAAACTCCCCTTTCACTCGCAGAAGATTTCCATTTTGGACTTACAGATTTTACAATGCCCAGGGAAAAGTCATCTTAACAAAAATTATTCCCTTTGATTTCAAGCTCCTTCCTTCATACAGTCCACGATGTTTTAAGTTCTGTGTTTTGGGGGTTTTGTTATGTGTCAGACATTGTCCAAGGCACTGGTGATCCAGTAGTGAACAAAATCAGACATAGTCCCTGCTTTCGGTCTGAAATGTTTCAGGGGAGAACTAGTGATGGTTTAATCACAGAAATCAATGCAGAAGTGCAGCAGTGGCGAAGGTTACAAGGGAGATATTCACGATTCTAAGAGCATTTATGTAACAGGAAGATTTGATCTTCTTGCAGAAGGCAGGGACGAATCCAAGCGGAAGTAATGCTTTAGCTGAGATCGGAAGGATACTTTGAATTTACCCAGGGGGAAGGATCAAGTGAGAGCATGTAAGAAGACTGACAAAAAGGAAGCAGGTACAGACAAGGATGTGAAAGACATTTCCTGTAGCTGCAGTGGAGAGGATCCCGGGAACTTGGACTGAGATCAGAATGGAGACCCCACCCAGTATCCCCTACACCTCATTCTTCCCAACAGAATCCCCATTTTGTTCAGGAATGCAGACAACCCCCAACACAGTGCTCTGCCTTGGGGGACACTAACTTCACTCCCAGCCTAAAGGAGTGACCCCTTTCCCAGCAATTTGGTTTCCTTACCAGCTTGTGCCCTGATTCTTGCAGCTGAGAAGAGAAGGAAAGTTTCCCGTGGACTTCCAAGGAAAGTTACCTTTCTCCTAAGAGTGAGTCAAAAGAAAAGATGGTCCTTAATTGTTCCTCTGAGTTTTGTCAAATCTAGATGGGAAGTGGGGGGGAAGCTGCAGTCGTCTTCTCCTCCTGAAGATGGAGCCGGCTCCAAGGATGATGGAGCGGACACATGAGAACCTTTCCCCTTGATAAAGGCTGAGGTGCCGAATCAAAGTTCCCCGAAGGCCACTCTACCGCAGGACTTCCTGTTACATGGGGTATGTAATTCCTGAAATTTCTTATTGTTCAACTGAGATTGAGTTCAAGTGTCTCTTACTTGTGGTCAAAATGCCATAGCAAGAAAGAAGAGATAGACCATGTCTCTTATTGATTTTGGAGGTTATGTTAAGAATTGTTTTTTCTCTGCCTTTATCCCAAGATCGATTGGAAGTCATTAGAGAATTTTAAGCAGAGTGCATGGTCCAAAGGTTACTTTTGCTGCTGCACGGAGAAATTCTAAAGAGACAGGAGTGGATGCAAGGAGACCAATTAGCAGGCCTTTCCCTTGGGTAGAAAATACAGAGGATCTTTCTTAGCCCTACACAGGGTGGGAAGCTGCAAAATGAACATCATTTAAACAACATCACTAAAATTCAGTTATTTAAAGATTTTATTTATTTGTCAGAGAGGCAGCGTGCACAAGCAGGGGGAGGAGCAGACAGAGAGAGAAGAGGGAGAAGAAGGAGCCCAATGAGGGACTCAGTCCCAGCGCCCTGGGATCATGACCTGAGCCGAAGGCAGATGCTTAACCAACTGAGCCACCCAGACATCCCTAAATTCAATTTTGATGTTGCTATTTTTAAGAATATCTCAGGGGATGATAAAAGATGCCTATGCAGAAAGGCCTCCTCTCAAGGGCCAGCATTTTCAATGAACTCTGCACTGGCTTGCGTTGCCCTGGGTTTCACCCTCTTCGAGGGAGAGCCCTAGAGGTGACATTTGTGAGATGGTAGCTTGGATAGTAGGTGGTGATAATGGAGATGGAGGTGGGGAAGATGGGGCAGAAATATTCTAGAAATAATGTTTTGGTGAAAGGATGAATAGAGCCAATAAAGGAGAGAGAGAGTGAGAGAGAGAGACAGACAGACATTGAGGATGAGCCTCAGGTTTCTGTACAAAAAGAGGAAATGGTGGTTCCATTAGGTGATATAGAAAATTCTGGAAGAGGCCCCAGTTGGGGGCAGAGGTCCATTCAGAGTTCAGTTGGACATGCTAAGTTGGATGTACTTTTGGATATTCAAGGGGAGGTTTCAAGAAAGTGGGGGATGGTGCTCAGAGGATAGATGGGGTTGGAGTAGTTGACATTCTCATCATGCACATTTTAGGAATTAGTAAAAACTGAGGACAATGAAATGGCTTTGGGAGAGAAGAGATTTAGAAGAGAAGAGGCTTAGGGCCAGGCCTGGAGGACAAGGGCAAAGGAAGATATGGCATGCAAAGACCATGGAGAGACTTTTGTCAGAGAGGCAGAAAGAGAATAGAAATGCAATGTGTTATGAGAACAAGGGAATAAAGTATTGCAAAAAATAGGTAGCTCACAACGGTTCTGATAATTGTTGAAAAGTAAAAGAAGTATGACAACTAGTCTCCCAAGATGGTCCCCCAATGAGTGATGCCTCCTGAAATTCATACCTTTGTGTGGTGTCCTTCACATTGAATGAGGGGTGGCCCAGTTCAACCAATAAACTGCATGGAAGGGGCACTATGTGATTTTTGAGGTTAAGTCATGTGAATCCTTGCAGTGTCCACCTTGGTCTCTTGAAAGACTTGTTCAGAGGAAGGCCAGTCACCATGTAAGAAGTCATTTGGCTCTTAGACCATCATGTTGTGAAGAAGCCCAAACTAACCGTGAAAATGACTTATGGAAGGAGACGGGCAAGAGAGAGAGAGACCAAGCAGAGAGAGAGATACTGGCCAGACCCCAGTTAATCTAGCTGTTCCAGCCTGGGAGTCAGCCATGTCAGGAAAGAAGCCATCTTGAATGTGAAGATGACTCCAGCCCTTTCAGAGACCCCAAGTGAGAACTGTCCAGCTGTTCTCAGTCAATCCACAAGATCAGGAGAGATAAAAATAAATTCTTATTTTAAGCTCCTAAGTTTTATACTGGAACAAAATAGGAATTTAAAAAAAAAGTCTCTGATATAGAGGTCATTACTGTTTCTAGGAGCAACAAGGGCAGAAGCCAGATCTGAGTGGGATAAAAAGTGGGTAGAAGCTAAAAAAAGTTAAACAAGTGAAGGAGCTGCATTTGGTAAATGTTTAACTGTGGATGGGGAGGAGATAGAAAAGTTTATAGTTAGAAGAGGATATGATATGAAAGAGAGTTTTTCTAAAAGTGGTCTCTACTGTGTCATGTTTAAAAACTCTGACCTCTGAAGTACTTTTACTAAAAATAAGACTGAACCCAAATCTAATGAAATCTTTTGATGTAATTACCAGTTTACCAGAAATGTGAGGGATACAGACACAAGTTATCAACACTGTAAGGATATGATCAACCAAATCAAGAATTTGAGATAATCTATGTAAAAAATGGCCCAAGAAATAAATCTTTAGAAAAAAATAAAGGCAAGGAGACTGCTACGGGATAAAAACAACTTGAGACACAACAATGAGATACACTATGGGAATCCTGACTGAATCCTGATTTTGAGCAACCCAACTTATAAAGACATCCTGAGACACTTGGGAAGATGGAATATGGACTGGATATTAGATGATATTAAGGGATCACTGTCTATTATCTAGCTATGATAATGGATGGATGTAATGTTTTTTGAAATGCCCTTTTCATCTGGAGTTGCATCTTGATACCTAAGATTGACTCTAAAATATGTCCATAAACTGGTGACAATTGCTGAGGCTGGGTGATGGCTAAGTGGCAGTTCCTTACACTAGTTTCTCTGCTCTTGAATACATTTGAACACGTCTATAATCACAAGTGTTAAAAACTCTACTGAATCATATTCTTCATTCTATTGAGGATTTATGGACAACATAGGATATGTCCTTATTGATGCAATTATTCTCCAAGGAGGATATGGGAGACAACCACCATACTAATTTTTTACTCTAGTGATGCTCTACAATGGGAAAATAAAGCCAAAGGGAAGGGTTCAGTTAAGAGAAGGTGACTAAAAACACAGGAGAGAGGAGGTGTATGAAAGTGTAAGGTTCTGAGAAGCAGAGGAAGGTGGGATCCAGAGTCAAGGTGAAGGATGGGGCCAGTGGAGACAGGTGTGTGTGTTTGTGTTTGAGTGTGTGTGTGCGTGTATGTGTGTGTGTGTGTGTTGACTTCTAGAGGAGGAGAGAATTTTCATTGAGTAGCCTCTAAATCCTTGGAGAATTAGGGATTGAGGTCCAATGCTATAAGGTTGTGGGGCTGGTAATTAGGAAATTATAATTTGCAGAGAATAGAAGAGATTCGACAACATTATTGAGGTGTGTGAAGAGTGAGTTTCCTGGGGACACAGAATAGAATTGCAAGGCGCAGTAGAATTGCAAGGATGATTAGAATAAAGCAATGGCCCAGACACCCTAAGTTGGAGAAGGGCAATGGAAAGAGAATGCCAATATCCTGGGAGAAAAAAGAAGCCTTGCTAGTCTGACTCCACAAAAATGGTGTTGAAGCATGAACCCACCTTCTGAGATTTGGGCTCAGGAAGCACAGACTAGAGACCACGTATTAATGCAAATGTAGGTAGTTCTTGGACCATGATTGGAAAAACGCCACCCTAGTGGCTGGAAAGGGAGCGAAGCCCGCTTGGGGCCAGAGGTGTGTCATGTGCCAGTGGGGCAGCCTGGTGGACAGACGACAGAACCTGGGTCTACTGGTTGTTTCACGTAGTTCTGTAGCTTTCTTGGCCCAAGGGATTTCAATTTGTCCAGTGGGCTGCCCTTCGCAGAGTTCTGGGAGGGGATCAAACACAGAGATGGGCACTGTTCAAAGTTACCCTGTCTGTGTTTGCCCCAGGGGCTTCTCATCTGTGGACCACGCAGCTACTGGGGGTCTTGTTTGTTGTTTGTTTTTGCAACTTTTAATTCTAGAAATAAAAATGGGCTTTCAGAATCAACCAACCAGCCAACCAACACTGTCGAAGTTGGCACATTTGGGTTAATTGTCTTCCTTTTCATTTAGACTTATTTCCCACAGAGTGTGAGCTAACACTTTCACGTAAATCTTGGTAATTCCCAGGCATAAAGCAATTGCCTTCATTTCCCAGCGGGACATACTAAAGTGGGTTCATTTGTGGTAAGAACAGGAATAACAGTTTTTACAGTGGTCCTATAAAAAAAAAAAAAAACCCGCCCCCCCCCCCCCCCCATCATAATCCACTCATGCTTTAAAAACGCATCTCAAAAATCAAAAGGACTCTGAATGCCTGGAATGTGCTAGGAGGCTGTGTTAAGACACATCTGATTAGCCAATTTATTTATTATCTAGAAAAACTTACCTCTCATTTCTCCTCTTTCATAACTTCCTTAACCACAGACCCTGTGAGTCGCCTGGATGTCAAAGAATTAAGCCTGTCTTGAATGAACAAAAGTAACAGGAGTACGGAGAAAATTTCTTTCTATTTTCCTGGTCTCCACCGTGATTCTCTGATTTGAATTTGCAGTGGCAGAAAAGAAAGGAGAGGCAAGTGGGTGCTCTGGGGAGGGAGCATAGCCTGAATAAAGACTAGAGGCCAGCAGGTCAAGGGGCCCCAGTCTGGACAGCTTGGCTGAAGCAGTACAGAAAGAAGGCGGCTTGGTGTGGGGGAGCTGGATTAGAGAGGCTGAGCGGAGGGGCTTTGAGTGGTGCCTGGGGAAATCCTGAGCCATTTAAATGAGCCATTTAAATCTGACAGACAAATTGGTGTTTTAAGAAGATTTACCAGGCAGTGATGTGCAGGATGAGGGTTGGGGGGGGCAACAGGAGGAGGGGGTTACAGAGGTAGGAGGAGAAGGAAGCTAGGAGAAGAAGGATTCTGCTTTGAGTTAGCAAAGAGTGAGCACCTACTGTGTACCTTACCTGGTACTGGGCACCACGGTCAAGCATCCTTTCTCTCAGTGCACAGAACCAGCGTCTGCCCTTCTGTCCAAGCCAGGACCTAGCATCCTTTGGCATACCTTCCTCTCCTTTCTCCACCGAGCCGTCATCAGGCTGTCCTGTCCATGCTGTGCTCCTGCAGGTCTGCTCTCCCTCCTCCCCACTCCCTTTCTCCTGCTTCCGAAGATGAGCCCCTCCCCCGGCCTTCAGGTCTCCCTGCCTCCAGCCTCCCCTTTAACTCCTCTGCCTAGCAGTTGTTGTGGGTAGGGATAGCCTTCAGAAACAGTCAGGCCACCTCCTCCAACAGAAACCCTTCTGTGGCCTCCCCATTGCCTTCAAGGTTAAGTCCAAACCCTGCAGCAGAACCAGGAGGCCCTTGACTGGGTCCTGCTTAGCTCTCCTTCCTTCCCAGGGCTCTTGCCTCCCCTCCTGGAATCTCAGGATGTGGCCATGCAAAGATGCTTCCAGTACCTTTTGTCTTCCTTGCAGTGATAATAGCTTCCATTCTACCCCTGTCCCCCCTGATTTGTTCTTCAACAATTCATTTAGAGATCCCTTCCTTCCAGAAGCTCTTTCTGGCCCCCAGGTGCCTCCTGGGTGCTTTTAAAGAACTGTCTCTGGCTATTCTAAGGCTTTACCACAGTGTGCAGTCACCGGTCTCCTTTCCTCTGCATGGGAGCAAGAGGGCAGGGGCGATACCTTCCTCCTTGCCCAGCACCGTCTTGATGCGTTAAGGGCTCTTGGTAAACAGTCATCAAATGGAAATAGATGAATTTATAGGAACCTAGGTGGCAGGAGGCAAAGGGCATTGGTCCCATTTTACAGATAAAGAAATCGAGGCTCACAGAGTGTTTTAATAATTTGTCAAAGGCTTCTCAGCCTAGCCTAGAATGTACTTCAGGGTGGCTGAGTTCTTACCTAGGGCTTTTTCCTCTTCCTTGCAGGCACAGAACGGAAATCATAAAAGAAAAGCATCCCATCTAGTGCCTTCGATTCTGGCTGATCATTCGGAAAGCCTCCAGGGGGGCCACTGGGGGAATGAGTATGACAACAGATGAAGAGGCTTTGATAGATTAGTAAGGGATTTCATAAACTGGAGTATTATTAGCTTTGGAGATTGCAAAAGGCTAGGAGTCCAAATGAACAATTTTCCAACATAATTTGAACATTTATTTCACTGAAGTTATTATTCACAACACAAATCTTCCCCGTTTTCTGAAAGCTGAAGGATACGGTTGCGTGTGTTCATTGCTGTTTTTATTTTATTTTTTTCCCCTCACTCCAATAAATGCTCTTTGCCTATGGGTTTTTTTTTTTTTTTTTTTTTGATTGGGAGAACTGCCTTGCAGAATGATAGATATTGTTCATTTAACCCTAACATTTACTTTCCCCCTAAACTAGAGCTCTGTTCGTGATTGATCAGACTTCCCCCCCCATTTAGCGCCCATGTAAAACATTGCAAAAGATCGGGTCTGCAGCTCAGATAGTATTTTTGCAGCAATCTGTTCAAGCCGCAGCAGACACGCCGGGTACCACGGGGGCTCTTAATGAAACGTCAGGGGATATTAGGGGTTTATGGCCTGGAAAACAGTACAAATCAAAACGCGATGCTTCCTGTTTATCTGTTTAGAACATTTTTATTTTCTAAACCTAGCCATGTTCATCTTTTTCTTCCAGCATTTCGGTTTGGTTCTTTACATATTGATTTTCCCGTTGGCTGGCACGCTCCGATGGAGTTGGAGCACTCAGGTGTGCTCTCTGTACAAGCGCCGGCCGGGTGTCAGCACCAGAGGCAGCCTCTGTCTTAGACCCCTCAACTCAAGGGCTGGGAGAAACTACGGCTCACTGATTTAAAAAAAAAAAAAAAAAAAAAAAAGATTGCTACACATCTTTCTCCCCTTTGGGGTCTCCCCTTGGGCCAGCAGGGTTGACCTTTTGTATAAATATTTACATACAAATCTCGCCGCAAAAGTAGCACTCTCTTCTTAAATTTTATAAGAAAATGCAGTAGGGTCCCAGCAGGACAAAGTCCGTCACAGATGGTTCTCCCAGGGGTCGGGCATTTTTCCTGTGAAGGACTAGATATAAATATCATGGCTTTGTGGTTCGCAAGGTCTCTGCCACAGCTGACCACACAGAGCACCTAAGTGATGGGTGATGGGCGTGGCGGAGTTCCATTCTGATAAGACCATTTTTACCCAAAGAGACAGGGACGGGGGTTTTTGGCTTGTGGGCCAAAGTTTGCTAACCTTTGGTTTAAATGAAAAGACTTTAAGTGACCATGTACAGGTCTTTATATGGACAGGATCAAAGGAACAAAAAGGGGGCACTGGTACCCAGAGATATAGCAGTGGTAGGCTGACCAGGCAAGAAGAGGCATGACTGGCATCCTGGTGAGAATGGGGGCCTGAGAGGCACGAGGGCAGGGAGGGAGCAGGGAAGAAATACCCCCATCTCTTTTTCCTCCCTCTCTCCCTCAGATCATGTGCCTGTGCCTCTCACTGTCTGATCCAGTCAGGGCCCACCCAGCAAGCGGCCTGGGGATGAAGTCCCTACAGGGCAGCATTTGAGAAGGGAGAACAGATCAGGAAAGAGGCCGGCACTGGGAGAGGGAGAATGAGCAGCATGGGTGATGTCTCTTTGGGGACTAACTTCTTAGCACCCACTCCTTTGGGGATTAAAACTAAGCTTGGCTGGCCACATTCCTTGACCCTGACCATATTCTAGAGAACTAAGCCTCCCCCTACCATGCCCGCAGCTCCAGGTTCAGCATGCCCCTGGTTACAGTGAGAGGGTCAGGGATAAGTGCACGATCTAACTCAGGCTAATGAGACCCAGGCGCAGAACTTTTGTTTGTCCGAACTGTTGGGAAAGATAAGCTTTCTTTTTTTCTGGTGGATCCAAGACTATAACTTTGGCAGTCAACCGACCATGTGGTGAGGCCATCACAAGGGAGAGCCTGTGCCCAGTAATCATGGGGGAAAGCAGAGTGTCAGAGGGGTGGGGAAAAAGCTGAGTCCTATTATAGTCACTGAGCCTGATCAAGCTATTCCTGACACAAACCCTCCATTCTCAGTTGGGTGAGCCAATTCACTCCCCTCTCATTAAGACCCATTTTCTGCTTCTAGCTATTGAAAGAATCCTGGCTAAGAGAGGATTGATCTCTGGAACCAAGGCTTGCCTCCCCACCACTATGTGGACTTCACGTGAGGCACATCTCATCGCCAAAGCATGCAAGCGACAGCGATTCTCCTGTGTGCATGAATGTTTTCACATCTGCCGGCAGTTGCATTCCAGTAATGGTGTTTGTTGCTCGTGTGTATGTTTCTCAGACACGAAAATCTTTTCTGAATATCTGCATGGCATGGGCCTCATATGTCACACAGACAGCAACCTCCTAGGTAATTACATAGGTATCTGGATAACCATAGCAACCCAGCAGTTCTGAGATGTCACAGGGATCGCTGCAGCTCGGGGACACTGCTGTTCATACACAGCTCGCCCGGCTCCATGTTTTGCATGTTTTCCACGACTTCTTCTTTGCTTGAAAAGAGGGTTCTGACCAGGCAGCACCTCCCATTGGTCAGGAATTTCCAAAGTTATGAATTTTACAGACCTGAAAGACGTCCCAAACAGAGAACCGACAAAGTTGCCCACTTAATCTTGCTTGGTTGAGAATGTGTCACAAAAGAGATAAAGCAAACAAGGGCCATCTACTATTACCATCATTTCATAAACAAAAGGACATTTTCACATGTCTGAAAGGAGAGACTAAAAGAGGAGCCCTTAAACAGAGAGCACAAATGCATGACACCGTTGGTGGGAATGCCAACTGGTGCAGCCACCATGGAAAACAATATGGAGGTTCCTCAAACGATTAAAAATAGGAATAGCATATGATCCAGCAATTCCACCACAGGGTAGTTTACCCAAAGTAAACAAAAACACTATTTAAAAAGATACATGCATTCCTATCTTTACTGCAGCGTTATTTACAATAGGCAAGATAGGGAAGCAACCCCATGTTCATTCACAGAGGATTGATAAGGAAGCTGCGGCATATAACAGGGGAATAATACACAGCCATAAAAAAGTTGAGGTTTTGGGGCGTCTGGGTGGCTCAGTTGTTAAGCATCTGCCTTCAGGTCAGGATTCTAGGATAGCCCCACACTGGGCTCCCTGCTCGGCAGGAAGCCTGCTTCTCCCTCTCCCACTCTCCCTGCTTGTGTTCCCTTTCTCGCTGTGTCTATCAAGTAAATAAATAAAATCTTAAAAAAAAAAAAAAAAAAAAGATGAGTTCTTTCCGTTGACAACAGCATGGAGGGACCTAGAGTGCATTATGCTAAGTGAGATAAGTCAGACCAAGAAAGACAAATACCATATGATCTCACTCACAGGGGTCTTAAAAAAATTTTTTTAAACAATAAATAAACACAAAAGCAAAAAAACAGAATCCGACCTTTAAATACTGAGAACAAACTGGTGGATGCCAGAGGGAAGGGGTTGGGGGATGGGCAAAGTGGGTGAAGGGGCGTGGCAGACGCAGGCTTCGCGTTCGGAATGAGCAAGTGCAATAATAAAAGAGCAGCATGGGGGACAGAGTCAATGGCATTGTATTAGGGCTGTGTGGGGAGCACGGCATCACGTATAGAGAAACCGAATCCCCATGTTGTGCATCTGGAACTAAGGTGGCATCATGTGTCAACTCTATTCAAATAAAAAAATTTTTAAAACATGATTAAGGGGATGCTGCCTCTGGAAGGACCCTTACGCCCAACCAGGTCCCTGGATGAAGGGAAAACAGGCCCTCAATCCAGTCCTCGCTCAGCCAAACCATGGGCCCCGCATGTGCTTTGTCTACTGGGACGAGGGGACACTTTTTTCCTTACACAAAGGGGCCTCCTACTTGCCAGGTTGTGTGCCAACCAGGTCGTGTCTCCCCAGAAAGGGCAACTTTTTCTAATCTTCACAAAACACTTCTGGAGCTGGCAGTGGCCCTGCACTATATTGTTCTACTTGAAAACATTTCACTAGAGGGGTGCTGGGGTGGCTCAGTCGTTAAGCGTCTGCCTCAGGTCATGATGCTGGGGTCCTGGGATCAAGTCCCACATCGGGGTCCCTACTCTGTGGGGAGCCTGCTTCTCCTTCCGCCTGCTATTCCTCCTGACTGGTGACTTGTGTGTTCTCTCCCTCTCAAATAAATGAAATCCTAAAAGATAAATAAACGAAACATTTTACTGGGACCTGTGCTCTGATCAGCGCCTGGCCCTTAGGAGGTGCTCAACAAACGTGTTCAGCAAACATCGAAGGGCCACTGACCACCCCAGAAAGGGCCATTGGAGGTCTGCAGGTTGACCTTCGCTGCCCGCCTACAAGAATCACACACAGCACAGACCATTTTCTCCTGCTCCTGGTGTCCAACTGGACAGGGGTGGAGAGGAGGCTGAGAGAAGCACCTGCTATCTTCTCAGTCCCTTGAGAGGACCAGGAGAAAAGCTGCTCTGTGCTGGGTAAGGCACTGAGTCCTCTGTACGTCACCACATGAAGCACATTTACAGCTCAGGGAACTGAGCCTTCGGGATTCCATAACCCGCTGCAGGTGACCCCGAGGCAAAGTGAAATTCTTACTGCAGAGTCCGATCACAAGGATTTGTGTGGTGTTACACGAGGGCCCTACTCCCAAGAAGGACTACACGAAAGCGGGGACATCTGTCTGACAAGGAAATGGCCCCGCAGGGTGCTGGTAGCCAGCTTCCCCATCTCCCTTCTCAGCATCGCCGTCGCACCCCCCCGCACTGTCCCAGCCTGTGTCTGGGGTCGTCCACACAGACTCCTAGAGGCTGCGTTAGTTCCTAGGGCTGTGATCACAAACTGTCATTTAAGGCTTAAACTCTTAGCTTAAAATAACGGAAATGTACTCTCTTGTAGCTCTGGAGGCCAGAATTCTGACAGCAGTTTCAGTGGACAGAAAGCAGGTGCCGGCAGGGCTCTATGCCTTCCAGAGGCTCTAGGGGAAAATTTGCTCCCTCCGTCTCCCAGCTCCTGGATCTCCATTCTTTGGCTCACGGCCCCTCCCTTCATCTTCAAAGCCCGTGGGAGGGTGGATTCAGATCCCTCTGCTTCCACCATCATTTCACCAGCTGCCTCCTGTGTGTGGGCATCAGCTCCTGCCTCTCTCTAGTCCGGATGCTTGTGACGGCAATCAAGGCCCACCCAGCTAATCCAGGATAATCTTCTCATGACAAAATTCTTCATTCAGTCAAACCTGCAAAACTTTTACCACATAAGGTTATATTCCCAAGTTCCAAGGATATCTTTGAGTGGCCATTTTCAGCCTATTACAGAGGGTGAGTGATTTGCCCCAGGTCCCATAACAAATGTGGGGCTCAAACCCAGGCAGACTCTCTCCAGAGCACACCTCTCCCCCCACCCCCACCCCATCCTGCCGAAATGCCAACAGCCCAAACCAGTGCTGACATTAGGAAAAGCAATGACTTGAGAAGCAGACATGGCTGGTTTGCGTAACCTTATTAAATTGCCTTCAATATTTTTGAAAGTAAAGCAGGATGGAAGAGGGTTCCTCTTTTTGTTAAAAAATTAATTTAACCAGTTTGCCCCTCTTCGCAGCTAGGCTAAGTCTCTGTCATTTCATGAAGTAACTATGAGGAAACACTGATTTGTTTGTTGTTTGTATCTCTGTCATTAAACTTGGGATTTATGAACACATTTGAAATATCTCCTTAAAAGCCAGAGAAGGGGGGTGCCTGGGTGGCTCAGTGGGTTAAGCATCTGCCTTGACTCAGGTCATGATCCCAGGGTCCTGGGATCGAGCCCCACAATGGGCTCTCTGCTCAGCGGGGATCCAGCTTCTCCCTCTCCCTCTGCCTGCTGCTCTGCCTATTCGTGCTCTGTCAAATAAATAAAATCTTTTAAAAAAATTAAGAAAAGCAAGAGAAGGGGAAGGGAAAATGGCATTAAAGAGAGATAACGATAAATACCCAAGGAACTTGTTTTCTTCTCAGCCGCATCTTTATTTCTAGCTGCAACAGTGGAGTCTGGTGTCAAATAAGAGACCTTAAAACTTCTGAGTGCCAATGTTGGACAGAAGTGTCCGGTGATCTGGTCAATGCTTGACTAGTCTAGAAACTCCCCTTCATCAGACACGTCTCTTTTCCTTTGTTCGCAAGCCACAGAGCTGAGTAAGAAGAGTGACAGATGGAATGTCGTCTGAATGGAATAAAGATTCTTGTCTTAGAAGAAAAGAGAACAGAAGAACAATCATACCTAACATTTACTATGCACTTATATGTGCCTGATATATTATGTATTAATTTTCTTTTATCCCACTTTACAGATGAGGGAACTAAGACCTAGGAAGGTGAAGTAATTTGCCTACAATGAAATTTCTAGAGGCGCCTGAGTGGCTCAATTGGTTAAGCATCCAACTCTTGGTTTTGGCTTAGGTCATGATCTCAGAGTCGTGAGACTGAGTCCCACATTGGGCCTGGTGCTGAACATGGAGCGTGCTTGGGATTCTTTCTCTGGCCCTCTGACCCACATGTACACATTCTTTCTAAAAAAATTAAAACTAAAACATTTTTTAAAAATATTTTCTTCATTTTAAAAAATGAAATTTCTGGGAGCACCTGGGTGGCTCAGTGGGTTAAGCCTCTGCCTTCGGCTCAGGTCATGATCTCAGGGTTCTGGGATCGAGTCCTGCATTGGGCTCTCTGCTCAGCAGGGAGCCTACTTCCTCCTCTCTCTCTGCCTGCCTCTCTGCCTACTTGTGATCTCTGTCAAATAAATAAATAAAATCTTTAAAAAAAAATGAAATTTCTGGTAGACAATGAAGCAAGAACTTGAACCCAGGTCTGTCTGTCTCCCAAAGCCATGCCCTACTACATGACTGATTTCAGAAGGCTCGGGTTCTCCCATTCTTTCCCCATCTGCCCTTAAGTGTAGAGGTTAAGGGCCTGGGCTCTGGAGGCAGAGCACAGGGGTTCAAACCCTGGTTCTAGCACCCCAGGTTCTGTAACTTTAGCCAAATAACCAAACTTTCTTCTGCATGGCTTTCTGATTTCTGGGATGTTGACATTCATAGCACCTACCTTGTGCAATTCTTGTAAAAATCCAATGGATTAATTCAAATAATATGTTTGAAGCAGTAACTGGACATAATAAGTGAACTGTTATTATGGGAACATCCAAGAACTTCAGCAAGAGAGTCAATTTACCATCAGCCCCTCACTAAAAGTCACTGACCTCAAGCCAGAATCAAGTGCAACTACTGGATAATTAACAGGGCAAATTCCTCCTCTTGTTAAAAAAAAAAAAAAAAAAAAAGTCCGCGGGGCGCCTGGGTGACTTAGTGGGTTAAAGCCTCTGCCTTTGGCTCAGGTCATGATCCCAGGGTCCTGGGATGAGTCTCTCTGCTCAGCAGGGAGCCTGCTTCCTTCTCTCTCTGCCTGCCTCTCCGCCTACTTGTGATCTCTCTCTGTCAAATGGATAAATAAAACCTTTTAAAAAAAATGTCCAATAAAAATAAGTAAATGAAGAACCCAGAAGCCTGGGAGAACAGAATAATACACTAATTAAAATAAAATGTGTTTTTGTTTTCCTTTATCTCCTTACAGACTTCAGCTGAGTAACACTCTCCCTTAGCAACTCTGACCGGTTTTCAAGAAAGAAGTGTCTCATCTTACCCCATTGCTGTGGATGCACATGGAGACAGTTTCCCGGGTTTCAGCATGGTCAGATGTCCATGCCACGAGAGCTGGGGCTCATTCACTCCCCCACCCAGTGCCCGGGAAGCAGACCTTGACAACCACACTGCAATCCTGTGCATTGAGACATTCCAGAAACTATGTGTTATAAAACTGCTGTGTGCCTAGCCCTGGCCTGGGTGCTGTCAGGGAGGCAGAGGGCAAACGAGACATTGCCCCAACCTCCAGGAGCTTCCAGGTAACTTGTAGAGTCAATCATCACCATGGAAGTCAGACAAGAACTTGAGCTCCAAGGATGAGCCCAGCGATGGAGACAAAGCAGTCCTATGGGTCACCATTGGCTGCAGAAGTATGAACATGTGCTGAGGAGGTGGGACGTGAGCTTGACCTTTGAAGAATAGTTGGAGTTTGGATAAAGAAAGAGAAAAAGAGGGGCATCTGGGTGGTTCAGCTGGTTAAGCACATCTGCCTTCGGCTCAGGTTATGATCCCAGGGTCCTGGGATCGAGCCCCACATCAGGCTCTCTGCTCAGCAGGGAGCCTGTTTCTCCCTCTCCCTCTGCCCGCACTCATGCTCTCTCGCTCTTGCTCACTCTCTCTTTTGCTCGCTCTGCTCTCTCTCTCAAATAAGTAAATAAAATCTTAAAAGAATAAAAGAAAGAAAAAGAAAGGGCATGCCATGAGGGACCAGAACAAGCAAAGGTCCTGAAGGCGGACACGCACATTAAATGAGCAGCTACTGTTCTCACTGCAGCCCAGACACGACCTCTTCATCCACCCACCTGCTCAGCACTCTCTGTAGGAAGCCCCTGGGGCTGAGTCACAGACAAGTCTGTCTCACCCTCACCTAAATAGAAACCTCGCTGTGTGAGACTCAACCACTGGATTGTTGGCTCATGGCCCCTGGGCCCCCCAGCAGGGGAGTGCGATTCACCGTTGTTGACTGGGGGAGGACAAAGCAAGCTGGAACGACGGGAAAGTAAATGCTGAGGAAGGAGGAGGACATGCTGCAGAAGAAGGGGCCCAAGAGTGAAATGGAGAATTCAAAACTGAAGAAGACCTTGATTAAGGGATAGCCTGTTGTTGGGCAAAAGTCCTATCATGATTTGATTGTTTTGGCCTGGCCCTTGTCTGCCTCAACACTTCTGTCTGGTCTGGGGTTCCGTGGCAAGGGACCTGTGGTCATGGGGCTCACACATGGCCAGCAAAACACAAGCAGAAGCAATGTGGTCACTTCTGGATAGACGCTCCGAGAGCGAGAGTAGGTCTCCCCACTCTCCTCTTTCCCCCTCTGCCATGACAGTTGGTAGCATTCCAGGGAAAGAATGTTCTGACTGCGGGGGCCCTGGTGAGAAGGACACGGAGCAGAACCTCAGGCAGCCACAGTGGGCATGTAATGCGAGCGAGAGCCAAACCTTAGTTTTTATCAGTCACCGAGATTCCTAGTAGGCTGTTACTGTGGCATAAGCTACCTGTCCTGTCTGACACGAGGTCTGTTGTTCCTGCATATCTAAGCCCCTTTTCCCAGAAGCCCTCCCTCTCAGTGACAGGCACCTCTAGCTGCCCGGCTCCCTCCCCCCGCCCTTTCTCTAGCTCTGAAGGGACACAGGTTATTTTGGGCTCCCCTACACCTCACAGCCACCTGGGTGAGGGTCTGGGCTGCAGGAAATCCTGATCCGGCATCTTGGTCCACGTAAAGGAGGGCTAGAAGCATCGATAGAAAATGTATTGGTGAGTTCTGATGTTGTGAAGTGAGTGGAAGATTATTTAGATAAACGGATTAATCTGATTGAAATGGTTCCCAGAAGTAAATGTCAATGAACCAGACGTAATAATTTCTTGCTCATGAAGTAGTGTTAGTATGCATGTGATCTGAAGTTTATGTTAAAGTACGAGCACGAGATTGCCTCTTGGGCCGTGGATGGTGTAAACAGGGGATTGGGCCACCACGAATGGGAACTGTTTGTGTCAAATCTGGTTAGCTCAGGCAGGGTGATGGGCCAGAGTCGAGGGTCCTAGAGTGTAGTTGTTGAATCATAAACAATAAGTCAAGGCCAGAAATGTATCCTTTGTGTGGAAATTAACATTGGCTCTCTGTAAACATCTGCTAAGCGAATTCCGAGTGGCCTCTCTGTACTAGAGGTTTTGCTTCAGTGCATCAGGAGAACAAGAGTTGCCTTCAGAGGGAACAATTGCCCTCTTAGAGTGTGTGGGGGGGGGAATCTTAGGAGAGAGAGAATGAGAGAGAGAGAGTGACCCAGTCACGTGTGCACGTTCTCTGAGCTTGGTTGCTGTTACAAAGTGTGCTCCAATTAAGAGTTCTGTGATGAGCTAACAAAAAATGGAGAACTGGGTTAAAGTTAAAAGACGTTTCTTCACTGCGGAACTTCTCAGAGACGCCAACTCGTTAATGTCAATGTCATTGTCCAGAAGGGGCTATTACAGTATGCGGCAGTGACAGCTTCCCAAACTTTTATGACCACAGAACTCAGAGAGATGGATGATAGATAATAGATCGATAGAGGGGTAGAGGGGTAGAGGGATGCAGGGATGCAGGGGTGGGTGATATGGGCAGAGGTAGCATTTCGCTGGCCTATTTGTAAATGAGGAAGAGAAGTAACGGAAACTGTACGTATACCTGTGACTAGATAAACCGACGTCCTTTGATGTGAGGTAGCACGGTGCAAATTAAATCAGCTAATTAGATTAAGATGCTTTTGGATGCAGGGAACAGACTTCCATTTAAAGGGGCCTTAAACAATATTATGTAAGCAATCTGGAGGCCAGGTGACTTCAGAAGGGCTTAATTCTTAAGCAGCTCTACAGTAGCGGTAGCGTCATGAATTCAGACTTTTTTTGTTTTCTGCTCTGCCTTCCTCAGCACAAAGACGATGTCTTCCTTCTGATTGCAAGATGTTGCTGTAGTTTCTGGCACCAGCAGATGCAATCCTCCAGAGTTGGAAAGAGCCATTTCCTCCAGGGTGGCTCCTTTTTTTAGGAGAGAAACTCTTTTGCAGTAATCCCGCACCCCATCCCCCAAACTCTCCTTTAGTCCACATGACGAGATGGGGTTTGCCGGTCTGTGCCCTGAATGAGAAGCTGAGGAGGGGAGTATTGGCATTTTAAGTCTTCATAGTGGGAGGTGGGTCCTACCAGCAAGGGGAGTGGGGTGTCTCAGCCAAGAATGTCTATTATGTAATTGTGTGATCTTAGTATTTTAGTCTGTGTTCTCCGGAGTAACAGAATATAATAATATTATGCACGCACGCACGCGCGCGCACACACACGCACACACACACACACTTCAAGGAGACGCTGAGTTAAAGTTCAAGAAATCTGTATATGACTATGAAGAGACTTATTACAAGGAAATGGCTCATGTGATTACAGAGGCTGAGAAGTCCCAAGGTCTGCCAAGCTAGAGACAAAGGAGAGCCAATGCTAGAGTTCCAGACTGAGTCCAAAGGCAGGAGAAGACCAGTGTCTGACTCGAGACACTCAGAAAAAGAACTCTCTTATTCTACTTTTATTTTTTTATTCTGTTCAGCCTTTCAATGGCTTGGAGGAGGTCCACTCACATCAGCAGAAGGCAATCTGCCTTCCTTGGTCTACTGACTCAAATGTAAACCTCATCCAAGAATACCATCACAGCCACACCCAGAATAATGATTAACCAGATATCTGGGTGCCTCATGGCCCAGTCAAGTTGACCCATAAAATTAACCATCACCTTTAAGTAAGCTACCTCTTCAAGCCTTAGTTACTTCCTTCATAAAATAAGATATCTGATTGGATTGCTGTGAGAATTACACAAAATAACATATTTAAAGTACATGGCACAGGATCTAGCACACAATTTACTCTTAATACAGATTTTTAGAGCACAAAATTGGACTCCTTATAATAGTAGCCACCCCATTTTCATTGATTCTTTCTCTTTTATGAGGCTACCTGTTAGTCCCTTACAAATGCGGTTAGTCAAGGACCCCTGGGATATCCCATATAGACTTAAAAATTAGTACATCTTCTGTAAATTGCCTCACAGCTATGATACTTCTTTCCTACGCTGGCCCTTGCAGATTTCAATTTCCTGTAAAGTCCCTTGTGCTAAGGAGGCTGTTGTCCATGCCAACAAGGCATCTCTACTCATGCTGGACAGTGCCCTTGAGCTCTCCGGAGCTGGGTTCTAAGCAGAAGTCAGTGAAAACTCTTTCAGCTGCATAGAGTCTTCTGTGAAAAACACTCTTTCAGCTTCTTCTGCAGCTCCTCTCATCATAGCTCATTCACTTTGCCAATAACTATTTATTGAGCATCTACTGAATGCTCAACGGGAATGTGCCAGGGAGAGGCTCACGGACAGCTGGCAGTTGGGCTGAACTACAGGGGTCTATGGAGTTAGCACTGGAAGATTGGAGGGTCCGGGGAAGATGCTGCGTCTTCCCCAGACCCAGAGTGCCAAGAGGCCACAGTATTTGTGCCCTCCTGAAGACTTGGCACTTAAAGGGATGAGAACATGGGGGTAGTGGGAGGCATAAGGATTTGGCAGTGATGACCTTCGAGGGTAAGAACCATTGTTTCTTAGAGTAACCATTCTCTACATTGGAATTTTGCACTTGGCCTCTGGCCACAATGTACCATTTTGGATTAGAGGTGGACACAAATAGCACTTCTCCTTCTCCTTGTTTCCTCTTCTGTCTGCCCTGTTCTGGGATTTTCTTTCTATGCCTGAGCCTGAAAATATCAGAAGATAGAGCTCTGAATTTTCTTCCTCCTGCCACCCCAACAAGAGTGTATGTTCTAAAGGATAAACGAGGTTCTGATGTTGGTTAACATTGCCAGCGATGTCACGGCTAAGTCAGTTGGGTTCTAAACCCAGTGAGCATAGTAAAGATCATCTACCATTAAAATAACGTGTAGGAATTCGAAGTCCCACAGCTACGGTTCTGCAGTTTCCAAGCTATAGCTTAGTATGCCCAGCACAGCGGGCTTTCTCTCAACACGGGAAAAGATTGCTATTTTTGGGTCTGAGCACCAGATCGGTATTTGGCTTGTGTTTAGGCATCACGATGAATGCAAACTAGTTGTGTTTTTTGTTCTCTGTTCTGTATTAGCGGAGGGTGAGCGGTTTGCATATATTTAAATAAGTGTGTGGCTGATGCGAATGTGTGGCAGAGGCCCCTGCTGATAAAGAAAGTGCCAGCCATTTGTGGGGCTGGGAACATTTTTACAAATAATCTAAAACCATTTCTGTTTCCCCTCAAGTTTTTACTTTGGAAAATTTCAAACCTAGAGAAGAGTTAAAATAATAATATAGTAAATAATAAATACTCATATATCCTTCACCTAGATTTATTAGTTGGCAATACTTGGCCACATTGATGTTATTTTTCTCTTCCTCTCTCTAACAGACACACACGTGTGCATGCACACACACACAGAGGGCACTAGCTACAGCAGATTTCCCCAAAGTGAATGTACCTTAATAACCAGCAAGATCAAGAAACAGAACATTGTCAGCAACCTGGAATTCTCCTTTGGGCCTCCTCCCTGGCCTCATGCCCAAGGAAAACCACTGTTGACTTCTCCTACCCAAATAGGTTTTGTCTGTTTTCTAACTTTGTGTACATGGAATCACATTTTATAAACTCTCTTTTGAGTCTGGCTTCCTTTGCTTGGCACTATGTATGTCAGATATGTCCAAGTGGCATGCCGTAATCTGTTTTTGAAGTATCCCTAACTCTCCAGATGTTCCTGTTCGGGGCATGGACTTTTTTGAAGAGTCTAGGCAAGTTGTCTCGCAGAATGCCCTGGGATCTGGACTTGCTTGGTCATTTCCTCCAGACTGGACAGCTTGGGCATTGTTTGCAAGAATACAGCAAGGGTGAGGCTGTGTACTTCCCCTTGCACCTATGAGGAAGGTCGAGTGCCTGTGTGTCCTGTTACTGGTGGTGCTAAGATGGATTGCTTCATGGAACAGCTGCTGGCAGATCTCTTGAGCACAAAGATACCTTCTGTTTTGTGATGATACCTTCCATTTTATAATTAACAAGTTATCTTTGGGAGGATACTTTGAAATCATGCAAATATCCTGATGGCCAACCAACTAATCACTCAATGGTTTTAGCAACTCCAGATGATTTTTTTTTTTGAAGTCAATTATTTCATCAATGTTGAAATTCTTAGGAAATTCTCTTATAAAATCAAAACATTCTTGGATATCTTCACTTTTCCTACCCTCTAACCCCAAAAGGATACAAAATGAACATGCACATCGGACTCCCTTTGTTTCCTGAATTCCACCTTCTGCCTTATCTGCCCTATTCTGTACCTCAGGAGGCTGATCTTGAACACCTTACGACCTGAATTCACTTGTAATTGGGTTTCTGTTTGGGTGAGGCCCATGGAGCATGTTCCTGGCAAGACACCCAAGAGCAGAAAGGGTAAGAGGTGAGGGTACCCCACCTGTGTCTGCTTTGGCTCTCCTAGCTGGCAAGAGCTGTGTCCCTCGTGCCTGAGTCCCCACCTGTTGACTCTCCATGAAGTAGCTCTTCCTGGCTCTGGCAGCTGTGTTTCTTCCCTTTGGCCCTTCAGCCTTATGGTGACAAGAGATTCCTCCTCTTCTAGTCTGGGTGCTTTGGTAGTCCTTATTTCTACACTTAACCCTGTCCACTTCTCTATAGAATCCTTTTATTAAAAACCTCTCTACTTAAACCACCTGAGAAATTCTGCTTCCTGACAGGACTCTGACTGATTCAGTGAATTTCACTGGAAATCCCCAGGGCCGATCCGATTGGCGATTTTAAAATTTTGCTTTTGTCGGTGGCATCATAGACAAGGCTGCATTTAACGGTGAAGACAATGGTCAGGGAAAAACAGAAAAGAAGTGGAACAGAGTGTCTTCCTTGTGGCCGATTTCTTGGAGGCCAGCTTCCCCGAGCCCAGATCCACAGTTTGGGTCGATGAACTAATGAAACTGGCTTTGGCTTGAGCCAGTCTGAGTTTGTGTCACCTGAATCCGAAGCGTCCTGACATCTGGGGATAGCACAAAGGGTCAGGAGTTGGCATGTGCAAAGGGATCAGAGGTTCTAGAGACACCCCGTGTCCACTTCCATTTGCCTGAAGAGTCTAACATGGCCATAGCTCTTTATTCTGGTCTCAGCTTTCTGTGGTTGTTTAAACAAAATATCAAAAGATTTACTATCTTTCCCTCTTCTCTGTCTAGTTCCTTGAAAGCAACCTTTGCCTGGTTGTACTTCGGAGCAGGTCTCCTGTGTGTCACTCATTGGTCAAAGGCAGACTGTAGAGAAATTGCGAGAAGGGGGAACACCAGGCTCTGGGGCTGAAGCAGCAGGGAGGGGGCAACTATTAAACCCGGAGACAAGGAGGCCAGTGTATCACTTGACAGGAGCCTTGCTCCTCTGTTTCCTGCCATTGCTCCCACTGGCCAGACTCAGCAGATCCACCAGCTTTTCCTATCTGGCCCCGAGCAAGTGCGGAAGGGGGGAATGGATGGGATGATATCTGGTACAGTGGTTCTGCTTAGTTCCTGGCCCAAAATGTACATCACAACCAAACATGCCAGATTTCAAGTGGACTAAGTGGCCCAGATGTCTTAGCCTGGCATTGAAGAGCTGTCTTTGAGAGGAGCTACATGTTATGATGGAAAGCAGCGTTCTCCATCCCAACCCAACCCAACCCAACCCAATCCTGGAACCTAGCCCAGGTGAGCCTAATCTGTACAAGTTGGGCTGTTGATGGCACCTGCCTCATAGCCGTGCCCCAACATTCACCAAGTTCATACCTGGAAAATGCTCAGCATGATGCTAGATACACTGTGAGAATTTCATCATGGGTCACTGTTCTTAATATTGTCCTGACCCTTGCACATCACTCTGGAGTATCTCAACATGGAGCAAATTTCCCCAGAAAATATCTTGAGGCAGAGAGAATCTCCCTCGACTTACGATGTGGTTACGTTAAACCGATTGTTAAGCAGAAAATGTAAGTCGAAGAAAATACATTCCGTACACCTAACCTACTACTACACATCCTAGCTGAGCCTAACCCACCTTACACGCGCTCAGAACACTTAGAGTAGCCGACAGTTGGGCAAACTCCTCTAACACACAGCCTCTCTTATAACGAAGTATGGAATATCTCATGCAATTTAGTGAATACTGTACTGAAAGTGAAAAGCAGAATTGTGCGGGTACAGGACGGTCGTAAGTGCATCACTGTCCCACCACCCCCCACCATGGGTGTGGCTGACTGGCAGCTATGGCCACGACTGCATATCATTGGCCCAAGAAAAGATCCAAATTCAAAATTCTGAGGACGGTTGCTACCGACTGCGTATTGGTTTCGTGCCATCATAAAGTCAAAAAATTGTTAAGTCGAGCCGTCATCTGTGGAGGACCATCTGCACTTGCTTTGCAACTGGAACATCTGGGTCCCAAGACTCTACCCTCCCCCCACCCCCCACTATGACCTTACTTTCTCTGAGCCTCAGTTTCCTTACGGTAAAAAGAGCACAACTCTCCACTTCACAGACGTAGATGCAGACCAAAGCAAATGAGACAAATGTACAAGAAAACGTTTTCTAGAGTGCAACAGCATTCTGCTAATGGAAGGAATTGTAATTATTAACCCAGCGAAGAGTGTTCTGTGGCGAGCGTTTTTCTGATGATTTTCTTTGCCGCTCTCTTGTTGACACAGTGCATGTCAACAGATGACTCCATTTCAACCTAAATGTCCCTTGCCCAAGCTAATTGCTAATTTAGACTTAAACTGTGCCCAGCTCACGATTAGAATTCAAACCTTGGAACCCCATTAGGGATGCATAATGCTACATTTTCCTTCACTGAAATTAATCAGCTGCAAATGATTAAATCACTATATATAGTGTGAAACACAACAAAGCTGTAATTTTTATATAAATTCCAGAATGTTACATTATTTCCCTTCAGCACTGACATTGGAATAATTCTTCCACAATCATTGCTTTGTCTTCTGTAAAATAAAATTAAAAAACCCCGTTGCTCTTCGAGCATACCGAAGTCTGCATTCAATATTTAATATGATTAATGTTTACTGTATTTGTTGTGGGGTTGTCTGCTAATTGTGGCGTTAAACCGCACCCCCTTCATCATCTTTGGGGGCTGAGGGATGTTGGTTCAGAACCACTGTTTGAGAAAGTATCAATTAAAATTCAGCTCCATTGAACACATGAATCTTTTTTGTTGTTTGTTTGTGGTGCCCGGCTTCTCTGGTGGCAGCCCTCTCCTTTTCTCCCCCTCTTAGCTGCAAAAACAGACTGAGATGCCAGGCAACTACGGGATATAGCCTATGGAGAGGCCCCACACTTGCTCAACAGGCAAGCAGGGGCCACAGATCCCTAGTTTGCCATCCCAGCAGTATGCTTCTCTGGCAAAGCCTTCCATCCCTGAAGTGCAACGTGCCATTTAAGGAAGGCCTTGTCATGGGTGAGGTGGGCGAGACATCTACGAGCTAAATTTAAGATGGCCGACTGTGCATTTGCAGGACCTGGAGAGTCATTTCCAGCACGTTCAATTCTGTGCCCCAGCCACCTCCTTCTTCAGGGCCTTGCCACCTTATGTATTACACCCCATGAGCCCCACTTGCATCCCACTCTGATTAAGAGTATCCCGTTGAGAGGGCAAATGAATGATGACCCAGTGTGGCCTGACACCTTCATGATAGACCTTGACTCTGTCCCTTAATCTCTTTGCTTTCTTATCTAGAAGATGGGAGTAAGAGTTGGGGTGGTGGTGGACTGTGCTTTGTGGACTGTAGATTGCTCTCCAGATGTAAAGGTCATTGTCATTGAGTGGTGTGCACTTCTCTGGTGGGCCGTCCCACAGCAGCACACCCTCTGGTTCCCTCCTCAGAATGTCTGAGGGAAACTCTGGGCCAAATCTTGAAAATGCTGCCAAGGGAAGGTGTCTCCCACTGCTGTTGCTGTCCACAGCTCCTTCCAGATGTTGGAGCCCTAGTCTTCTACTAACTTGGAGGCCAACCTGCACCAACTCTAGGCCACTTGGCAGTTGTGGCATGATCTCTTACCTTCTTCCGTTCTTGACAGTTCCAAAGGACAACTGCCTCACTCTCTCATGGTCTCTCAAGGATTATGGGGACAAAACATTCTTCCAGCTTCACTCTGTAGCCCTCTCTTTCTGGAGCCCACACACGAGACCACAAAGGCTGTCTTCAGATTCTTTCCTCTCCATGCTCTCTTGTTTTTTCCCCTCATCTTCCTCACCTTGGTGAAATTCACCCCCAGATACATGATCACTCCTTTCTGACCAAAGGTCGAGCTCCACACGAACCCCTGGCCACACTGAGTATTGAGCGGGCACAGTGTTTTGGGGGTTACACAGAGCCTGGCATGCTCCTCACCCCAAGAGCTCACAACCCATGGGATGTTCCCTTATGAACCTGTGCCTCACCAAGCCCACATCAGAAGATCCCTTGTGTGTTAGTGGGCTCTCCGTTCATTCCTCCTGAACTGTTGACAGTCAAAGGAGTTGTCTGAATATTTTAGCCTCTTCCCACCACAAAAGATTATGAACCAACCATATGCCATTTTGATTTTGTGTTATCCTTCCAGAACTGGGGAGAGATTTCTCCTAAATCAATTCACACATCTTTCACTGATCTCTTTTGCCAAAGAAGGCATATTTATAAATGGGCTGTCCAGACTGGCTGATGGATAAGGGGACGCTCACATGAGACTGAGACTGAATCCTGTATCTTGATCTAGAACCGATACTGAGGCTGAATGCACCAGCGGGTCCACGCAGGTTATGAACATACTGAACTTCTTCTGTAGCAGTTGGTCAGTAGCCCCTGCCAAGTGCTCCTCTGCATTCTGGATGCCTGGTTCCCACCCTGGATTCCCCAGATCTACCCAAAATCCAACGAAGGGGCCTGGCACCCAGGGGTTCTCTAGGACTCTCCATCAATTGGCCAACGTTCTTTCACATTGACTGGTGTTCCTGCCATGCTGGTTGGTAATTAGTTTGACAATCAGCAGACCCTCCTGGTTAACTCATCCCACAGAGGTCCCCAGGCAGTGACTTGAAGAGCCTGTCTCAAAAAAAGTGTTGGGGGGCACCTGGGTAGCTCAGTGGGTTAAAGCCCTGCCTTTGGCTTGGGTCACAGTCCCAGGGTCCCGTGATCGAGCCCCGCATGGGGCTCTCTGCTCAGTGGGGAGCCTGCTTCTTTCTCTCTCTCTCTCTCTGCCTACTTGTGATCTCTGTCTGTCAAATAAATAAATAAATAATCTTTAAAAAAAATAAGTGTTGGGATCTGCTTTGAAACATACTAAATGTCTTTTAAAAATTACTTTGGTGGGCGCTTGGGTGGCTCAGTGGGTTAAGCCTCTGCTTTCGGCTCAGGTCATGATCTCAGGGTCCTGGGATCGAGTCCCGCATGAGGCGCTCTGCTCAGCAGGGAGCCTGCTTCCCTTCTCTCTCTCTGCCTGCCTCTCTGCCTACTTGTGATTTCTCTCTGTGTCAAATAAATAAATAACATCTTTAAAAAAAAATTACTTTGGTGACAAAAATCTTGTCACTGACCCTAACTGCCCCTGATGACATTTCCAGTTAATTGACAAACTCTACTTTGGCGATCTCAAACTGCCCCTTAATGCTCTGATTTTGGGTCACCACCAGGCACGGCACCAGGAGCTCCACATGCGGGGTCTTGTTGGATCCCTTCTGTGTTATGGTGCCCTGTAGACATTATTATTGTCATTTAACAGATCTGGAGACTAAGACTCAGAGGGTTGAGGTAATTCGTCCAAAGTATCACAATAGGAAGGGGTGGGGTTGGGCCACACGCCCAGGCAAAGTGACTCCAAAGCTCTTAACTTTGAAGCGAAACTGATATATAGTCTCATATGTGTTACTTACCTTCATCTTCCTGTTGTTATGTGATCTCCACTATTCTCCTGCGCTGAGGAATGCCCATGTGCGTGCATACGTGTGTGTGTATGTGTGTGTGGGGTGGGGAGTCAGGGTGTTAGGGGGTTGGAGAAGGGCCAGAACAGGAATGGACATCTGTAAGATGAAGTTCTGTGTACACACACAGTTAGTGTCATGTCCCTGTTCCCCATCATTTTTGTGGATCCTTTTGATTGCCTGGGTTGTCTGAGATTGAAAAAAAAACATGGGTCAAGAGCTTTGATTCCCTTACCCAGCTGGGTGCCACGTGCAAGCCAGTCCTCTGTTAAGGCATCCAGATCACAATGAGGATGAAGAGGAATAACAAACAGTAAGTGAAAACTTCTGGGACTGGGCAGCAGGAGCCTGTTAGCTTCTTCCTGCCAAGATGAGCTGTGATGTCCTTCTCCTGGCTTTCCTCCCCTTCCTTCCTCCCTTCCTCTTCTTCATGTCAACCAGCAAAAGACAAGAAAAGCTTATTGAAGAGCTATGAGAAATAGTAAGGGCCTAGAACATTCCTTATCTCCAGACTGTGCGTGTTTGTGGGTCTGGAAGGAATGGAGATCATTTTGGAAGATTCTGGTGGGTTTTTGTTTTGTTTTAAGATTTTATTTATTTATTTGACAAACATTGATCTCAAGTAGGCAGAAAGGCAGGCAGAGAGAGAGAGGTGGAAGCAGGCTCTCCACCAAGCAGAGAGCCCAATGTAGAGCTTGATCCCATGACCTGAGCGGAAGGCAGAGGCTTAACCAACTGAGTCACCCAGGTGCCCCGGGTTTTTGTTTTTTTACCTTGAATTCCATTCAGAGTGTTTTTCTTGGGGGCAAACAGTTTGAAAGTAAAAACAAAAGTAAAAAAGAAGACGTGGAGGTAATTCCTCTGAGAGCTCTTCCCTTTCTGTACCCCATTCATCCCTCCTGGGTGTGTCCAGGCCTGGAGAGGCTCTGTCCCATTTACTCCCTGGAGGCTGGTTAGCCAGCTGTCAGGATCCTTGCCCTTCCATCCCCATGGCTGACAGTGGCCAAAATGTCATTCATTTCTGCACACACACAGTTTGCTGTTCATTAAAGGTCCCCTGAACAAATAGTGCTGTGTATATAGAATTACCTTTTTCTTTTTCACCTTTGAGCTCAAAATTTCACCTATCATTAGGTTTTGAATGAGCTGCAAATCCAATTTAATCCAGAAATGCCCACCAAAAAGTTGAACTTGAATTTTTCCCTAGGCTAAATTATGGTCCAGGGAGTAAGTGGGGGGAAGAGAGAAAATGCATCTCCTTGCATTTCTAACAACATTGTCTTTCCTGGTGTGGGAAGAATGGAACTCTGGGGCCACGGATCTGAGTATGGGCAGCCCCTGGGTCTGGGTGTTTTCTTCCCAGTGCCTCCACCTCGGGGGGAGGGGGGGAGGAGGCGGCGGGGTGCGGGGGGGGGGGGGCGGACGCCCTCTGCCGCAATGGTGGCCCCAGGCAGGAACCTGCCCTGGCCTGCGAACAGCAAAGCATGAGATTCTGTACATTTGCAGTGAAACTCAGCCGGAGGCTGACATTGCCATTGCGCCACCTGCTGGAAGTTTGGAAAAAGACTCTGAAACTCCCAGTTTGGCTCTAACTAGTAGTAGTATAATCCTAGTGATTATTTTTAATACTTCTCATTTTGTCTTATGATACAACTTACACAGGTTTATTGAAGACAATTTAGGAAGTTCATATAAGTAAGACAAAGCACAAAAAAATCACAGTCCTGTCCCCCAGAGATTACCATTTTTTAATGTTTTGTTGGCTTTTTTTCTAGTCTTTTTTCTACTTGGATATGTGTAAATACATGCACCCTATTAGTCTCATTCAACACGTTATTTTATAGCCTGATTTCCAAGTTTCACAATATGTCTTAGGTATCTTTGTACATCATCAATTATAATCTACAACCTGACTCTTCCTAGCAGTTTTTACATCGCTCTACCATGATTCTAGGACATTAATTACAATGTTGTCTATGTTTTGAGTTTTTACTAAGCCTCATTTCCCATCTCCCCTTTTCTCCCTTTCTTACATTCTCTTTCTTTCTCTCTCTCTCTTTCTTCCTTTCTTTCTTTGTTCTCCTTCATTCTTTCTTTCCTTCCTTCCAGCTTTTTGTCTTTATTTCTTTATTTTCCTCTGGTAGAAAAGGTCTCAGCAAATGTTGTTTGAGACAGTTTCTTGCAGTATCTCTTTATCCCCCCGCCCCCCACCACTTTCATACAAGTGGCTCCAGAGACTTCTGGAGGTTCTCTACTAGATGGGCTTTCTCTGCTGCCCTGCCTTGGAAGAGGAGACACTCTATATTCTGAATCAAGGTAGGCAAGACAGATAGGACCTTAGTGTAGTACTCCTTCAGCAAAAAACAAAAAGCTTCTTACTCTGTGCCAGTCAGCCTCCATTCTAAGAACCTTACATGAACTATCACGGGTAAGCATCATAAAACCCTTGTGAGAGTGAGTCCTTCTCCTTCCTTCTTTCCACTCACTAGACAGCTGAGGACACCATACTTGAGAAAAGCAGATGAGCTTACCCAAGATCATCAGCTTCTAGTCCCAAACTTCAGTGTGCAGTGACTGCTATTAAAAGAAAACAAGGCGGGGACGCCTGGGTGGCTCAGTTGGTTGGACGACTGCCTTCGGCTCAGGTCATGATCCTGGAGTTCCGGGATCGAGTCCCGCATCGGGCTCCCAGCTCCACGGGGAGTCTGCTTCTCCCTCTGACCTTCTCCTTGCTCATGCTCTCTCTCACTGTCTCTCTCTCAAATAAATAAATAAAATCTTTAAAAAAAAAAAAAAAGGAAAGAAAACAAGGGGTATCTGGGTGGCTCAGTCGGTTAAGGGTCTGACTCTTGATTTCAGCTCAGGTCATGATCTCAGGGTCCTGGGATTGAGCCCCAAATCGGGCTCCCTGGTCAGTGGGGAGTCTCCTTGTCTCCCTTTCCTTCTGCCTCTCCCCCTGCTCGCTCTCTCTCTAAAATACAAATAAATCTTTGAAAAAAATAAAAGAAAGGAAACAAAATTAAACAGAAGAGATTTCCAGATTGCCTTTAAAAAACTGAACACCTGGCAACATGGGTTTGTGTTCCCCACAACAATAACCAACCCCACTGAGTAGTGGTGCCCACGTGAGACCAGCAAGGACTCTCCAGTGGTACCATCTCCACCTTTCGTACATTCTCCCCACCACGGAGGCGTGTCTCCTGTCAGCCGCACTGTGAGGTGGTCTGGCCTCATTTGACAGACCAAGGGACTTTCAAAAAGATAATGAGAGTCTTGGGGCTTTAAGTTCTTGGCTCTCTCAGAAAACCGGAGTGTGTTTATGGCTTCCCAAAAAGAATTGCCTAACTTTCCTGTCCATGGGTGTGGGGATGGCTTCTGAGGGTGCTACACCAGGAAGGGAGGGACATCAAGATCGATCAGACTGAAACAGTCACCATGGGTGCCATTACCAGAGCCATTGGAATAAGCGCACGCGGGCAGATGGGAATGTTTGGTCAGCTTGCTTGGCTGATTGAAGTCAGAAACCACCAGTAGCCTGAAATGAAGTTGCTAAAACATAGAACAGGAATTGGCTTTCTCTCTAAACGGACAGTCAAGTAAAAGTTTTAGGCTTTGTAAACCACACAGTCTCTGTTGGAATCTCTCACTAGAGTGGCCATAGGCGATATGTAAATGAATGGGTGTGGTTGTGTTCAATAAAACTTTATTTACAAAAACAGATGATGACCTTTTTTTTTTTTTAATACAAAAACAGGCCAGTTTGCTGACCCCAATATAAAAGGCTAAATATAAAGACTTATAAATGGGAGTGTTGGAGTGACTTTATCTTGTGAAGACCACACACTGTTTAAACTTAGTAGATTCTGGTTTCCGATTTTCTTCAACCGAACCTTCCATACATTGCTTCTCTAATTCTGGTGATTTTGGAAAAGAGTCAAAATAAAACTTCTGTCTGGAGATGATTTGAAATTGAGGGTGGGAATGCAGATTTGGATTCTTTGGCCTGGGTGATTTTCTAAGCTGTGTTAGCGATTGCTTTTCCAGAAGACCAGAATCCTGCACAGGAGGTTCCCCAGGTCATCAGACTGATTAAGTGAGGCAAGGCAGAATCACCTTCAAAAGGGATTGTACCTGTTGGGTACCCCCATCTTCCAGATGCTTCCTTCAAGGAACTGGCTGAACAATATCATCTTAACACAGCAATTTCCAGGCCTTAAGAGGTGACTTGAGTCAGGTGAGGGGAAATAAAAAGAAAAAGAAAAGATTGAGAAGTCAGGCAGGTGTCTTTCCTAAGTCTCCAGTCTCCAGATTTGAAGGTTAGCCTCAAAAAAATGAGAAAGTGGGCTCAGAGAGGGCCAGAGAGTGAAAGACCATGGAAGGGACCCCTCTATTTGTGTTTTCCTTGAAGTATTTGGTTGTGCGTGTGCATAGGGAAGAAGGGGGAAAAGATACTTCTATGCTGCTCACTTTAGATAGACAAAATTCTGTGAGGTTGGAGGGGAAGGGGACTTAGGAATCCAGGAATCCCCTTCATCACAAGGCATAACTCTCTTATACCCACGGAGACACTACTGGGTGGTTCTGGCATTCATTTCTAGTGAGCACTGATGAGGTCCTGACGGGTCTCATCTCCTTGTCAGCACAACATTCCTGGCAGTCTCTGCTCTCTGTCAGGGTCAGAACTTAGTAAGAACAACAGCAATGATTACAATAGCGATAGAGCGTCTGTTGAATCTCAGACGTTGGGCTAAGTGTGCTTTACACATCATCTCCTCTAATCCTCATGACCCTACAAAGTAGTTGCTATTATTTTCCCTATTTAGCTCAAGATGCATTCCATCTCCCCGCATCCCAGATTCAGGCCAAATGCCTTCTGTTACACAAGGGGACACTGAAATTTAAGATCACGTCACAGCAAGTTGTGGAACCAACAAGGCCCCAGATCTCTAAAGTGCCAGTCTATCGCCCCACGCTGCTGCCTTGGTGGTTGCATGACGTAGAAGCGAACAGGCCAAGAACACAAAGGCTTAAATAAAAGTGTTTTGTCTCTCTCTCTCTCTCACTACACGGTCCTAAGGTGAGCATTGCAAGGCTGATGTGGTATCTCTGCTCCGTCACATAATTCAGGGACCCGGGATTTCTCCATCTTTAAGCTCCACCATCTCCCAGGGTATTGACCTAAGAGGGTGAAGGCTGGTTTGATTCCACATCTACCTTCCAGTCTAGGAGCAGATAAAGTCCCAGGCAAGGGATTTTTTTTCTTTAAGGAGATGATCCAAAAGTTGCATACAACACTTCTATTCACATTCCATAAACTGGAAAAAAAAAAAAAAAGTCACGTGACTTCCTAAATGTAATGAAAAATTTAATCCCTCCATCGCAACAGCTACATCTGATGTGCTCAGTAGCCAGGAGAAGATCATGTCCGCCACCTTAAACCTCACAGATAGAGAACATTTCCATCACTGGAGAAAGTTCTATTGCACAGCACTGGTCTACAGATGATGGACTCAAACATGAAGACCTCGAAGCTTCCAGGCTCTCTTTGTGAGGCAACTGGAGTTTTATTTACCACAGAAGGTTGCAAAAGGAGTGGGGGCTGATGAGCGATGAAGCTCAAAGGTTTTGCACTGGGTAACTCCCCTAGACTGGAGAAGTTGAGTTGAGCCTGAAACTATGACATACGGTCAGGCCTACTTTTTAAGCCACTGGTCCCCAGGCGCTGCCCCTCCCCTTTCGGGACCAGTCACTGGTGTCACAGATAATTCTCAAGATTCGGAGGCAAAGTGGGTACCTTGGCAGGAGTTTGTGGCAGACCCACAATCCCAGTCTGTCCAGGGGACACAGATTAGGGTCTCTCGTAACCCCTTGCTGTTATTATTTGCCCGGGGTCAACCTGTTCTCCTTTTGGTGACAACAACCTTATTTTCTTTTTTTTTTTTTTTTTTTTTTATATTTTATTTATTTATTTGACATAGAGAGAGAAGCAAGAGCAAGCACAGGCAGACAGAGTGGCAGGTAGAGGCAGAGGGAGAAGCAGGCTCCCTGCCAAGCAAGGAGCCCGATGTGGGACTCGATCCCAGGACGCTGGGATCATAACCTGAGCCGAAGGCAGCCGCTTAACCAACTGAGCCACCCAGGCGTCCCAACAACCTTATTTTCTCTTCGGAACACGCTCCTCTCTTTCAGTACATGTGGGTGTGTCAGACTGCAGAGTTGGGCATGGGACCTAGGCCTGACCAATCAGAGTCATATTAATCAGCCCAAAGGTGGGCGTGTATCCCCAGCAAGATCAAGGAGAGTTAGCCTCAGATTTCTGTGGGAACTATGGGGAAACAGGCCCTCTCCTTACACTAGATTGCTAAACAGATAAATTCTGGACATGTTTACCACCACACAGGAAGACCCTGACAGGAATGAGGACAATGCGGGAAACCAGAGCCAAGAGAGTAAGAGAGACAGAATCCCAATGATGATGTTTGAGCCTAAGAATCTAGCTTATGCCTGAAGTCAGTCTACTCCTGGAGTTTTTAATTTTGTGAGCCAATAAATTTGCATTTTTGTCTAAAACTGTTTATGATGGGGCTGGTGCCTGGGTGGCTTAGTTGGTTGGGGGGGATGACTCTTGATTTTGGCTCAGGTCGTGATCTCCGGGTTGTGAGATCAAGCCCTAGGTTGGGCTCCATGCTAAGCATGGAGCCTGCTTAGTATTCCCTCTCTCCCTCTGTCCCCTTGCACCCCCCCCACACCCTGCCCTTAAAACCAAAAAACAAAAAAATGTTTATGATGGGCTTCCCTTACTTGCAACCAAAATAGTCCTGGTAAATATAGGGTCATTTCCTCAAGACTCACATTTCCTGCTCGTCTCACATTGGTGTAGCTGAGCCATGGATCCCAGCACTGGTTTTGGAAGAAGAGAGAAATTCCACTGAATAAAGAAGGCCTGGAACCCTGATCCATGCCACCAAACCCCTACTCCCTCCCAGGCACATCCTGGGCACTCACACCTCCTTATCCAAACACCATCCTCAGGCTGCTCTTCTATGACTTCTTTTCTCTTTGATATTTATCTTAACTTTATTTCATCTGGATGTCAGTCTGTGTGTGTGTGTGTGTGTGTGTGTGTGTGTGCGCGCGCGTGCACGTGTGTGTGCATGCCTCAGCATGTGTGGCGGTGCTCCTCAATCTTGAGTGTCCATCAGAAAGCAAACACAGTTTTCAAGGCTATACTCCTGATTTTTTATTCAGCATGTCGGGATGGGGCCTAAGAATTTGAACTTCTAGCAATTTCCCAGTGATGCTGATGCTGCTATCGAGGGACCATACTTTGCGCACTACTGACATATGGGATGGGAGTAAATAGAGAAAAACACCTGTCATTTCTAGAATGTTTTATAATTTGTAAAGACCTTTGATGCAATTTATGTTAATTGAGCTTCATAGTCATCATGGAAAATGGATAAGGCAACTACAATTGACATAACTATTATTCTGACAAGGAAACTGGGTTTCAGAGGAATTAGGTGACTTAGCACATTCACACACTGGGACTTGCAAAAGCTGAAACCATGACTCCCATCTCCTGACTGCAGGATCTACTACATTACAGCATGCCATCTTGCACGGAAGTGGAATCCAATTTTAAGGATGGGAAGAAAGAGGGAGGGGAAGAAGAAAGGGTATCAGGAGCAGGTAGGACAGAAAAGGAGAGAATGAGAGAGAGAGAGAACCTGCAACTGAAACCCAGGTGCATATGGCTTACTGAAGACCATCATGGCCTTAGCATTTGTCAGACCTGGATTTGGTCACATTTCTCCCACATTCTAGTCCTTGAACCTTAAGAACATTTTTTTTTTTTTTAAGATTCTATTTATTTACTTGACAGACAGAGGTCACAAGTAGGCAGAGAGGCAGGCAGAGAGAGAGAGAGAGAGAGAGAGAGAGAGAGAGAGGAGGAAGCAGGTTCCCTGATGAGCAGAGAGCCTGATGCGGGGCTCGATCCCAGGACCCTGAGATCACGACCTGAGCCCAAGGCAGAGGCTTTAACCCACTGAGCCACCCAGGTGCCCCAGAACATTTTTTAATCTCTTTGAGCTCCAATTATAAAATGGGGATGATGATGCCTACCTTAAAGGATTATTGTGATTATTTCATGAAACTGTGTGTGTATGTATTTAGCACAGAGCCTGGCACTTGGTGAACTCTGCATAAAGTTTCCAACTTCACTTAATCCCCATAACCCTTCTGAGTCAGATGTTGTATCAGTGAAGAGTAGCCCGGTCACTGTAATAAATTAACTTTGTAGTCTCTTATAGAATAAAAAGCTTATTTCTCTCTCACGTGATAATTTGAGATGAATGTCCTAGTTGATGGATGGCTCTGCTGCACACGGTCATTCAGGGGCTCAGGCTGATGGCAGCTCTGCCTTCTTCAATACTTGGTTTCAGACGTTTCTCTCTCATTGCCATTCCAACCACCCAGCCAACGTGAAGGGGAAAGAAAGAGTAGATGAGGCATGGCTTGATCTTAAGTTGTTGCCCCAGAAGCCCCCTACCAACACACACACTCTATTGCAGAAAACTAAGTCACATGGTCACATCCAATCTCAAAAGAGGTGTGGGGAGAGATTACTTCGTGGATCTCTTACATGTCTTGCTGGGTGCACCAGAACTGTGAGACCCTCTCTGGTGTTTGATCCATCCATTTCTCAGAGCTGTTTATCAGACAATAACCTTGGCAGATGGACACACACACACACACACACAACCCAAGTACAGTGAGCAAGCTTGCTCATTCTCTGCTATAATAATGGTGAATTTCCCAAGCTCAGTGTTTCTAGTCGTAACCCAAACCCACTGTGTGCATAATATCCCTCTGGGTCTGTCATATCACCCCCATGAGACTTGGTGGGGAAGAGGAACCAAGGCTCTGGGAAGGACCTTACCAATGTGGTCAGGTGGCATCAGATGCCAAGCTAAAGAGCTTAGATCTTATCATATAGACAATGGGAAACCACTTGAAGTTCTTAAACAGGAATATAACGTTGTCACTGCAATGTGGGAGATGAACTGGATGGGTGGTAGAAGCCATTGGAGGCCAGAAGACTGTTTTCACGGTGCCTGGCTCAGAGTAGATGCACAGAGTGTGCTCAATGAATGACTTTGGTAAAAATAATGGCCTGAAGCAGTAGAAGGGCAGGATACACGGGCTTGAGAGCCAGATAACAAATTCATGTGACATTGCATGCTTATGAATGATATATCACATCGTATTCAAGATGGTGGTTACTTCTAAGGGCCAGGAAAAAGGTTGTGATTAGGGAAGCAGTCAAAGGGGCCTCAGGTTCATTGGTAATATTTCATAACGAATTTGGGCAATGGGTAATTCCTTACATTTTATAAATCTAAAATATTTTATAATAAAACTTGTAAAAGAAATTTTATAGGTGAGGAGAAAGAGCAATCCTTCCCAGAGATCTTTGCATTTCAACAGAAGATAGTTCATTAATGTAAAGGAGAGAATGTCTAATGGAAAAATGTCTAGTCTCAGCAACCTATAGGTGGGAAAGATATTTACAGAGCAAGGAAGAGTCTTGAGGGCCTGCATGTAGTCACTTACGTATGACTGGCTCAGTCTGTTCTACCCAATGGCCTATAGGGCAGCACCTGGGGGCCCTTAGGGAGACAAACAGTGCCTCCCCTCTGGAGGGGCTCACCAAGCCAGCAGGTGTTTGCTCTGAGGACCCCAAGGATCATGTCTGCAGTGGCCATTTTAATAGTCGCACCTCTCACCCCAAAATGCCCGAGTTCCCTTTGTGAATTTCTCTTAATTGTATTTTAAGCCAAGATGAACATGCTAATCTTTCTCCTCCCTCTGCTCACATCAAACCCTGCTGCACAGCCTTGCATTATTCATGGAGGTTTACATTAATCAAATGCTTCAAAGTTTCATAGAGTTTCTATTTTGGAGCATACATTCTTTGTAGACTTGGCACTTAGTGGACAATGGGATCATATTTTGGAGATTCTCCAGCATTCTTAATTCCCATCTGCTTTATTTGCTGCAGCTGTTTGATTTCTTCCCCAGAGACCATATCTTGGAATTCTGCAGCATGTAGACTGTTTTCAAATAAATGCAAGCATCAGGAGCTGCTTTCTGGGTTGAATGGATATGAAAATGTTGAAAACAGTTACACTTGGTTTGTCTCCTCTGCTCAATGACACCCTGTGATGCCCACATGTATGATTTTTTTGGAGAGGCTACTACTTGCCCTCTAATATTTGTTTTCTCTTTTTTCCTTAAAACATTTAACTGAGCCAGGTGGAATAAATACATGTTCCAGGTTCTGGCAAAGGGCCCTTGCAGGAGCCATGTGACCAAGTCCTGGCCAATGGTATGTTTCGCCTGTGCTTTTAGAGTAGGGACACAGCCCCATTTCCTCTTCTGCTTCTCTACCCTCTAGAACTTTCTGTCATGGCTGGAGCTTGGATTATGAGGAGGAGTCAGTGTGCTGAGGGTATTAAAACAACAGGATAGCAGTCACTGAAATCCTAACCCTCTAAACACCTTACCAGCCCTGGTCTTCCTGAGAGAGAGAAAACTACCATTGTGCTTTATGTGTGGAGGTGGGGGGAAGGGAATGTTGTGACATAGAGGCTGAGCTGATACTTAACTAATTCACTCTTTTAAAAAACAATGACGAATCTGAGAAACAAGATAGAAGATCATAAGGAAAGGAAGGGGGAAATGAAACAAGACAAAACCAGAGAGGGAGACAAACTGTAAGAGACTCTTAATCTCAGGAAACATACTGAGGGTTGCTGGAGGAGGAGGGTGGTGGGAGGGATGGGGTGGCTGGGTGATGGACATTGGGGAGGATATATGCTATAGTGAGGGCTGTGAATTGTGTAAGACTGACGAATCACAGACCTGTACCCCTGAAACAAATAATACATTACATGTTAATTAAAAATACATACATACATACATACATACATAGGGGGGAAAAATGAAATAGTACCAAAAGCTTAAGAACAAAAGCAAAAATGAGAAATCTAACCATTCAGAGATAAGAGCTAACATTTGGTTATCTTTTCAGAAGATCCATCATGTTTATACACTAAGAACATTACATAAATTTGATAAAACAAGAATTATATTCTCTAGCTTATTTACCAAAAATAATAATTGTTTATGGGCAACTTTTAATATCCATAACTATCAAACAACAGCCCAGCTTATAATAGTGAAATATTTCCTGTGTGATTGTACCATATTTAACTAATCCTGTATGATGCACATATTTCCAATTTTTGTAACTACAAAATTCTGAGCATACCTAAGGTATGCATCTTTATGTGTATGTCTGATATTCTTTATGAGAAATTCTTAAAAGTAAAGTTACTATATGAAATTTATTCATTTTAAATTTGAATGTATTATGCCAAATTTTCAAGGAAAATGCTTAGTTGTAGTGGGTTATACTTAATTTCTCAAGCTCAGGGATGCCTATTGTCTTGAGTTTTACTATATTCTCAATGTCGGAACTATCTCTAGCATGTAGTCAGCACACAATAAATATTAGTTGAATAAATTTTAAAAACAAAAACAAAAAACAATGCAATTTGAAAGTTTTGTAAGAAGGGGTTTAATTTAACAATTAGAGAGTATTTTACTGGCTTAATAGCAAAGGTCATAAGTGGAAAGGACTGAGCCCAAGGTGCTAGGTTCCGGAAGCATAAAGAACTTCCTGTCTAATATCAGACCAACGTGTTCCATGTCTCCTTTTGCCAACACCGGTAACACTGAATCACCCAGGGATGTTCCCTGCTGTGCTAGATGAAAAGAGGAGCTGATCCAGCTAAGCAGGAATGACGCACCATTAAGTTGCAAACGGTTGAATAATATTGGATTACCGGTGTATTTCACATTATAAAAGCCCAAGAATGAAAATCACCAGTACTCCCACTACCAAGTTATCAATTAGTATCTATTTCCTTTTAGCCTTTTTCAATGCAAAAATAGGTGTTTATCTTTTCATAAACAATATCATAGCTATATATTCTTTAGAGTTTGCCTTTACACTTTTTATACAGTGAACATTTTCACATGTCATTATGAATTCTTTTACAACATGATTTTTAATTGTCTTTACCTCCAGGCCATCATATGTCTACACCCTAATGTACACATTTTCTTTCCTCTTTGGCTTCCTTCTTTCTTTCCTGCTATAAATAACACTGGGATGAACATCCCTGTGGATCAATAAATATTTGCACACATCCTGATTTTTTTATTAGGATAAGTTCCTAGACCTGCAGTTGCTACTACCCCTTTTCTAAAACCTATTTTGATGTCAGTGGTATTTCACTGTCTCATCTGGTTGGGCAACTCTCAGTCAGGTTTCCTGAACAATAACCCATTGTCTGATTCAATAAGAGAACGTGAACATTTCTTGTTCTGAAATATTCATAGGTTTTTGTTTTCATCTTTCTACCACTGCAAGCACTTAAAAACACAGCCTAGAGAAGTGGCATTTCTCTTTCAGAAAATGAATTGGTAATTTATTTAAATGAGGATGGGTAGTTGTTTTAAATTATTACCTTACACAAACCTCTAATGAAATGAAGTCAGTTTACATCTTTAAATAACCTTTAATATTTGTACAAGTAAATATCTCCATTTGACGATAATGGAAATTGTCAGAAATTTTCATTTTCTTACAGTTTAGCTCACTCACAATGGCTGTCAGACAGCCAAATGATATGACGCAGAGCACTGCTAATCGTTTCAGCCGAAGACAGTATTTCAAAGGTAAGGGAGAGGAGGTGCAGACACTAATGAAGTTTTATTATCAGAACATAGAATTAAGATTGTGACAAGAGACAATGGTGCCAATGACATGTAGTTAGAATGTTAAAGCTTGCGAAGGCTTGAGCTGAATCTCTGGCTGGAAGAAAAGCAAAAAACAAAGCGAGACAAACAAATCTTCAGGTAACAAACAAACAAAAAAGATCCAAGCCGATGTCTGATTTGTAAAATAAACAAGGTGCAGGGCTGTGTAAGTGTCCCTCGCTTAGCAGAACGATGAAGTCAACATGCTTGGGTTTGTTCGTTCTCCCGAAGAGCAGGGTAGTGAAACCTGGCTCCAGTGGATCTGGAGTCTACTAAGGTTCTAGGTCTCACTTATCAGGGATTTGTGATGATTTGGGAAGAGAGGGGGAAGAGAGGTGAAGAGAACAGGGTACAAAAAGGAAGGAGAGGAGGGTCCATCTTCATCCAAAATGGAGCCCACAAATATCATGATTATTATTGTTTTAGTCACTGTTTGGGGGTGATCTGTTAAAGGGCAGTAAAGAACTGGAACAGGGTAATCTAGAAAGTTTCTCTGAGAAGGCTTCCCTGAGAAGATGACGTTTGAGCTCTACACCTCCGCGACAGGTAGGAGCCAGGGGAGGTGGAAGAACATTCCGGATAAAGGGAATAGTACAAATATTCTAAGGCAGAGATGGATTTAGCCAGTCCAAGGGAAGAAAGGCCAATGAGGCTGCAGCGTAACATGAAGAGAGTTGGATGAGTTGAGTGCCAACACGTAGCAGGGCTTTAAAAATAATACTCTTTATCAGGATTACTGTGTACCTCCTTTTTTTTTTTTTTTTCTGTGTACCTCCTTATGCCAGGTTCTTTCCTTGGAAGTGAGCTGTATGAATTATGGTTTTTGACCAAAAATATGATTTTTGACCATGGTGCAGACTTGCCCAAATAAGATACTAATCGGACGCCGAGTTTGGCCATAGTCCCTTCCAAATTCGTACAGAGACACTGGTACAGCGTGAGCTCACTTTCTATCCCATCCTAGTGGCAAAATTGGTGATGAAGAAACTTGCCCAAGCTGCTTCTCATACCAATGAGATTCAGGGGAAAAGAGTGGGTGTTTGGATACCGCCATTTTCCTCAAATAGAAGAATATTTACACCTTGTTTTGTTTTTTTCTTTAATCAATCCTTTAAAAAAAGTTTGGAAACAAGTAATTCAAAATAATACTATATAGATATTCATTTCAAGAACTGCAAACATGCATATGAATACCTTTGAATTATCAAATCCCCTGGTCTTTAAAACTTTGCTGATTTTGCCTTCTTTGAATTGGTGGTCTATTTTGTGGCTAATGTGTAATATGCAAATATAAATGACATTATCAAAAAGTGTAAGGAAATTGCTTGAATCTGCATTTTGTCCTCTAACGTAAATGAAGGTTTCTCTGATTGAGGAGCGTGACCAGTGAATGAACGACACACCAAAGACCTGCTCCCATCACAACCTGGCAGAGGATCCTGTCAAGGAACTGGACTGAGAAGAGTTGGAAGACAGTGAATCATTGGATATTTTATTTAAACACCCACAGAAAGCTGAGACAGAATAAAGACGTAGAGCCGTGTTACATTCTTCAAGCAAGTAGAAGAACATGTGGTATGTCTCTAGAACCTCTGATCCCTTTCATTTCACTCATGCAAAATGTTGACTCTTCATGCTGTCCCCAAATATCAGGACTGTTTGCATGCACTTGATACAAAAGCAATTTAAATCGGCTTCAGCAAAAAAAGCAGACTTCATTTATTCATGGACTCAAACTGTGGGAAAAGTAAGGTGGATCTGAGCTCTGGAAAGCCAGGATCCAGGACCTTCACCGCCAGGAAGATGCTCTCTTCCTTTCTTTTCTGCTTGTCTGGCATGTTGGCTTTACTCTGTAGATCAGATTCTCCAAATGACAGGACACATGACCTTGGGCCACTCCAGGATTCCATTCTTAAAACTTGTTAAAAAGATGAGAAAGAGCTGTTTCTCCCAGTTTATACTTGGGAAAATCCCCCAAATGGACTCTGATTGGCCTTGAGTCACTTGGCCATCTTCTCTGGTCAGTCATGGTGGCCAGTGAGGGGTTGGGACCAGCACAAGAGGAAGCAAGATCTGTCACTGGAGGAAGTTTGGCAGGTGAGAGATGTTGGGCAGATAAAAACCTAGCATCCTCTTCCCAAAGGGATAGAATTTTGTGCAGTCTGATGTCAGAGCTCACAGATCTGTGAACTACCCCTTTTACTATTGTCCACCATCCTAGACAAAAGACTCAGGGCTTACAGGTTGCTTCACAAGCTGTGAAGGCACAGTTTCTGTAATTCAGCTCAATCAGGGTATGAATTCCCTGCGGTGAAGTGCTTACATTTCAAGAACATGGATTTCGTGGAACCATTGGCTGCTCAGATGGAAGAGACTGTTTGGCCCAACACCATTATTTTATGCATGTGACAGTATTCAAGACATTGGTATGTAAGATTTCACAGATTTGGGGGGATGCAAAGGGGAGAAAGGGAGCAGCTGTCCTGCCGAATGTGCTCTGCTGAGAAAGATGAGTGAAGAGAATCATTAGGACCCTGGATGAGCCATGCTCTTCAGTTCTCCTCGGTGGCTTTCAGTAAAACACATATGACTTTTTCAAGATACTTTTGTCAAAGTTGGACTTGGTTTAGATACATCACAATGTTAAGAGTGACTGGAAGCAGCCTAGTTATAATATCTGTGGTGTTTTCTGCTCATTCTTCACCCTCCACTCCCCCTTACCCACCCGTCGCTCCCCGCCCTCATGCACACTCCACGTACTCAGGTTTTCCAAAGCACTTACCAACCTGAGCTTTTTGCTACCTCCTCGCTGATAAAGGAAAATCGTAGGAAAAATGTAGAACTAAGCGAGGCAGGGAAATTTAAATCAGAAGGACAAGGAACTACAGTCCAGAGCAAGAGAATAGGTAAGGAGAGGTGAATAGAATAGATAAGATAAGGGAAATGCAAAGAAAGAATGCCTGTGAGTTGAGTTTTAGGCAGTCTTTTGTGGTACTTAGAGTGAGGGAAAGGAAGGCCTTTGAGTGTTCTGCTATATGGGCAGGAGTTAGAGAGTGGGGGCGGGGCGGGGGAGGGAGTTATAGAAAAGTAATTCCAAGACTTCTTTCATGTATTTAATATTTCAATATTTTAAATGGGCACAATATTTTAATGGATCATCACCAAAGAGAACATATTTCAATGGGCAAAATATTTGAATGGATCATCACCAAAGAGAAGATAAAATCCTGTTCTTCAAATATCTGTTACTGTCTTTTTCTTTTCTGCTTTTTTCTTTCCCTTTAATTGCAGTATGTTTGACACCCAATGTTGCATTAGTTTCAGGTGTACAACATAGTGATTCAACAAGTTTATACTTTACGCTGTGTTCAGCACAAGGATAACTACCATCTGTCACTACACAATGGTATTTTATCCCTGTGACTTATTCTTTCCATAACTGGAAGCCAGTACCTCCCACTCCCCCTCACCCATTTTGCCCCTCCTCCCAACCTGTTGTGTATTTTTAAATGCAATCCTTTTTATTCCTAGGTCATACTCAAGAGAATTGAAGATATATGTTTCTATAAAATCTTGCACATGAATATTCATAGCAGTGTTATTCATAATAGCTAAAAAGTGGGAACAACCCAAGCATCTGCCAGCTGACGACTAGATAAATAAAATGTGGTACGTCCATACAGTGGACTGTTACTCAACGATTGATAAAATGATGTGCTGACCCAAGCTACACCCTGGATGAACAGTGAGAACCAGTCACAAAAGAACACATATTTCATAATTCCTTTTATACGAAATATCCAGAATAAGCAAATCTTTAGAGAAAGTAGTTTTGTGGTTGCCTAGGTTTAGAGGAACTGGAAGATTACTGCTAAGGGGTGTGAAGTTTCTTTTCCGGTGGGGAAAAGTGTTCTAAAATGGATTATGGTGTTGGTTGCATAAATCTGTGAATATATTTAAAAAGATTAAGTTGTATACTTTTTAGTGTATAATATCTCAATAAAACAGTTACAAAAACAACAAATGAAAAAACAGACTGATAGGTGGGGGGAGGGAAGATTCCTCCAGAATCCGTGTAGTTGTCTAACTGCAGTGAGTTTGAGTGAATAGACAATCTTTAAATTGCGGGGTCAGCCCAGAAATGATGTATGTGTACAAGGCTTGTGTGGTTTTATAGCTTGTTGCTAAAAAGCCACGATGTGGTGGACCAATTGGAGTGTCCACTTTAAAAAAGCCACCAGCACACACATCCAGGAATTGTCATCCTCTTAACCATTGCATGTCACACATTCCATTCGGGACAATGTTTTATAACAACTGGTCATTTCATAAAATGTAAGACAATGTTTCTCCAAAACCACCTCATTTCTGGTGGCAGTGGTGATGGTAGGGAGGCGATCCAAATAACTTCCTCTGCCAAGATTCAAAGCGAGTCATTCAGGGCACTGTTGGAGCCCCTCCATGATAGAGCTAGACTTTTATACCAAAATCGGAGTCTGCCACACAAAGCAATCTTGGAAAGAATGAAATTAACTCTGTCACTGTTCTGCATTTGGTGTATTAAAAAAATGTAACATTTGACTTCCAAATTAAATGCATGAGTGTGTATTAGTCACTGTTACTCTCCTCCACCATCTTTCTAATAAAGTGATATTAATAGCCAATAGATTGGCTAGTAGGATACAAATGAGAGCCTTAGTTGTATTAACAACCAAAAAGAAATAATTTATTTTCTCATTTTAATGCAACAGAGTTTCCCCTTTAACTAGAAGATTTGTACTCTTGTCAGTTGTTGAGGGAAAAAAGTGCTAAAGTTGATAGCTAAAAGGAAAGATAACAAATATGAAAACCTGCCGTTGTGTGCATATATATAATGGTAATCTCTTATTTTAAAGCATTCAGTGTGTCTAGCTCCTGGGGCAGGCATTGACTGGGAGAGAATGTGGATGTGACTCAGCTGCATAATCTGCGAACCTTGGCAAGTTGCTTAACCTCCTTGAGTTTTTGTTTCCTTAGTTCTCAAATAAAGATCATAATTTTTGATCTGCTGTCCTAGAGATGTGTTTTAGTTCTTGCTCTGCCCAAAGACCCAGCTAGTCCATGAATTGTAATTTCTAAATAGGGGAGCATCCAGACAACCAGATTACGTCTTCCAGAAATCTGCACGAAGAGACACAGCTGTTGGTGGTTGATGATGCCCAGCAGGGTGGAGGAGACATGACGGCTGCCATGTTGGACCATGTATGAAAGGATGGAAGAGGAGAACTGGTCAAGAAAGAGAAGTGTGGGCAGAGACCCAACAAGGAACAGGGACAAAGGAGACCATGGGGCCCTGAGAGGCAAAGGAGCCTTGGATCTTGGCTTCCCACTCTAGTTCACTGGAAGCCTGGTTATACTTAGGTTGCTATCCTTGGATTCCCTGGAGTCTCTAAATGCCTGTGCTGAGCTTTGCGTTTACTTACTTTGATCAAGTTTGAGTGTGTTTCTGTTTCTTGGGGGGCGGGGGAGGTGGTGAGTAGGGTGTAGCCTTCTTTAAAACATCTTGGTACCTTACAGAGTTAGATTAAGGTTCATGCACCTTCCCCTGATTGAATGAGGGCAGGAGCCATGCCTTTTCAATATTTGTGTTACTAAAATATTTGCTTAATTGAACTGAAATTGGTGAAGTGGGTGAGGCTAGATTGAAAAGTACAAAGCACAATGGTGATGGGAGAGCATAGGGACTATCAATAATCCGATTAAGAGTTTATGAAATCCTCATTAGTCATTTTTGTGTATCTGCCACAATGAATAAAGGCAAAGGAAATGGCGAAAATATACAGAAATTGGGTGGATTTTCACTTCTTTATCAGAGCAGTTGTAACTGTAGCCCTCTTCTAAAGTGAAGGGGCAGCAGGGACTTCTTCTCAGTGGGTGAACAAGGCCGCCTCTGTCCAGAGCCAACATTCAGGTCCCTGGAGGCAGAAAGTAGACGTGTTCCTTTTATAAACTTCCTAGCATGGAGCTGTCAGGATCGAGGGAAAAAACCCAGATTTTTCCATCTCATCTAAATCTTTGGTTCCTTTGCTGGAGATGAGCTACAACAGGAAGTGACGAATTGTGTTCATCAGCTGCTTATTTAGTGCACATGAGCGTTAAGTTAAGCTAAAGCCCATGTTATGGATGAGAACAGGCTGTGCTTTGGGGGGTGCTAAATTGTCCAGGCTATCTCTGTTGGTCTCCCCCATCTAGTTGCCTGACCTCCGGGCTACCTATAAAGTAAGGAGAGAAAGAGAAGACACAACCATTCAAGGATTAAAGAGAGACATAAGTTGAAAGAAAACGTAGACTATTCTCCTCACTGTGTGGCTACCGGTCCCACCCAGACTTGTGGTGGTTCTCTTCCTGTGGGAGAAGAAATCCTAGATGTGAGGATATTACAAAGAGCACGTGACCTCTACATTCAAATTGGTGTCTAGTAACTGCCAGACCCCAGTGCTGTCTTTGGCACCCTTGAGGCTCCTTCTGCTGCCTGAGGGCCTTTGCACCATCTAGTCCTACCACCACCCCCACCCCGGCTCCGCCATATTTTGTAAGGCAAGCAGACATGTCAGCTAGCACGGAAGGGAGGGACCACCTTCAAAATACCCCAAACAACCTCTCCCCATTTCTGACACAACCTCTGGGTTTTAATTACTCCCTGAAAGTGAGAGCCATCCCAGGATCCTTCGGTGACATTTTCCAGTTTCCTGTCGGCTCCACTTATAAGAAACAAATGGGATGGCTGGCCTCCCTCTAGATTGAGTTTTTCATGAAGTCATTACTTCTGTCACGGGGAGTATTTTCAAATTGAAAAATCTGAAACAATAAATGATGGTGAAGCAGTTAATAACTGTTAAGAAATCACATTTGGAAAATTGCATTTAAGCAATAACCTTTCTCCCTGTAATTAAATGACAGAAAGGTCCTGGTTTTAATTAAGTCAGCAATTTATAGTTATGAAGCTATACTTCACTATGCAGATTAGCAAATGATAGGTCACAGAACACCCTGAGTGCATTTTGAGTGGGCCTGATATGGTAATTACTCCACTGTTCAGTGGTGACCACATTGAACCGTATCTCTAGATGAAACAATTTTCTTTTCCTTGCTCCATGATGTATAACTAGGATGAGTAAATGTACCACGAGCACTGCCTTGCGCATCTTTAAATTAAAATGGATTTTAAATGAGGGGGCATGAGCGGCGGGAGCATGTTTGAAGAACAGCACGGCGAGTGAATGGGCCACTCGTCAATGCCAGCGAGCAGAGAATATATCATTGTTTTACAGGGCTTTCTATCTTGTGCCTGAGTGTTTGCTGCAGATTTATGAGGAAGTAAAATGCTAATGTTAGTGTATTTATAAACATATGATGGGGGTTTCATCTATAATTTATTTGCTGGCCCTACTCTCTGCCTCCTTGGAAAGGAAAATGAAATACGACATTGGACAGCCAAAAGGGACATTAATATGGCTCTCACATTTTATTTAACTAAGCCCCAGCTCATATTACACATTGATGATCACATTGTGAGATGTTTCTGGAAATGCTTATTGTGTCTTGTCTTCTATGTGCCCTAGCCTCAGCTCGTGCAGAGCCCCAACAGTTGCCAAAATGGCTTGAGGTGGCTTGGTGGGAATCTGCAAGAGGGAGATGTGTGTGTGCGCCTGTCTGTCTGTCTGTCTCTCTGTGGCCTCAGAAGGAGTGTAAAGTCCAGCTTCTGAAAATACATCTTTTTTTTTATTACTCTTAAAGTTTCATGCACACCTGAACTGTAAGAAATGACTTCTTTTCAGGTATTTGATTTCTTCTTCAAACCCCGTATTTCCCTATCTCTCTTCATTAAAGCATATCTCCACCCAAACACATGGAGAACGTAGGCTGCAGAGGAAGGAATTAGAGCATCAGAATGAGCATCAGAAGCCAAGCACATCCCACATGGCGGAGGGGGCTGAGGACGAAAAGATCCTCCTACCCAGCACATGCCCATGATGGCAGTATTTCTCCCAGATGGGGACGCTAGCTGTTCTGGTTCTCAGCTCTGGTGTCAGCTCTGTTCTCAGCTCTGTTCCCCGACCTTGTGCCTGCATAAGGGAAGAGGTGAAGTGAATCAGAATTGAGTGAAACTGACCAGTGAATCACCAAATGTGTCAATGCTAATAGTGATTCAATAGTCATGAAGCCCAGTTCCAAAGAATCAGAGGCAGATCAAGATTCTCTTAAGTCAAGAATTTCTTAATTTATAATATTGAATCTTCTTTTAGGAGGAGAAAAAATAATGACACAAATGTACTTCCCACCCATCCTCCCTTGGGCTTTCTGGAATCCTAGAAGAGGATTCAAAATGATTGTGTTCCCTCCAAAATTGTATTATATTTAAAAGGAAAAAATATCACTGTAGCATCTTAAAGAATCACATCATGCATGTTTAATTCAAATGTCAGCTACAGGGATGTTGCCAAATTGCCCAGTCTGCTGGGGTCATGCTGGCCTTTGAGGTTTTTTTTAATCTTGAGCCCTCATCTAACATAGGTTAGGGTGGGGGACACAGTGTTCTTCTCCGTATCTTGAGGGTGCTCTTAGAGTGACTCAGATTTCCCACAGTCACCTCTGACCTCAATTCCTGCTTCTCCTGAATTCTACAGCTCCTCTCTGTTTTGCCTTCCATGTATATCACCCCTTTTCTGCTCTGGGTCACCCCATTGGACATCACCCCAATTACTGTCTTCCCCAGAGCCCTTCTGGCCCAAGACTTGGGAGGACCTCCTAAAGGTTTGAAGCCATGGAGAAAATGAATGACTTCACAGCTCAGCAAGTAACTTAAAATGGAAGTTTAGACTGTTCTTCAAAGCACTTTGGGGGTTCCCACAATGGGGAAGTTCTTGAAGGAGAACCCACTTCCATTTCTGTGCTGATCTTAATCTCTCTTTTCTTATCTGATTTGTTCCCTTTTCTCCCAACCCCTAAATTCCCATCTACCCGTCTACAAACTTTGGTTCTCTTTGTCCTCCTTTCCAGTCCACGCCTGCCATGGCCAGGGGGCTTCATCCTCAAGACCTGACTATCTCTCTCTTTCAGGGAGGAGTTCTGCTTTCATCTTCAAAAATACTGCATTCTGTTTCCTCCTACCCACGTAGAAACAATAAAGCACTACCACCAAAGGAGTGAGGCCTCTGAAGGACAGAGTCTGGGCATCTCGGGGGAAAGGCAGTGGGGTCTGAGATTCTGCCCAGTTCGATTGGATTCGATGGCACTTCTGAGACTCCCCAGTGTCATTACCCACGGTCTTCAGAATTCAGCGCATTCTGCAACTGTGTTTTTGTATCTTAGATCCTAGGTGCCTCTGTGCTCAGTTATTTCCTTGAAGTCTCAGCTTGATCCGTGTATGAAATTATGTCTGGTCCCTGGCATGAGTTTTGAGTGCAACTTGGAAAGGATCTCCAGGCAAAACAAGAAGGTAGCCCTGGCCAGAGTTTCCTTTCGATTCACCATGTGAGTGGGGTTCCCATCACAGGCCAGATCCCACGTATAGGGAAAATGTCTGTGGCTGTATTTACAAGTTAATAGAGATACATACTAGGGACTCCACTTCTTCCTTCTTGAAGATATGATGTGTCTTCAACCAGAATTAAAGATAGATTTCATACAAACCAGTGAATCTGGCAGGAAGTGTTACCACTTGACTTCCTCATGTATTCATGCATGTAGCTACAGTTCATTGGCTGGACTCCTGCTATTTGTTTTGTGCTGGGCTGGGCAATAGGAATATGAGAGTGGATAAATCAACTGACGTCAGGGAATCCACTCTCCCTACGCATGTCAGGAGTGCCTCTGGGAGGAGTAGAAGGGCGGCAGACACAGAAACAGATCATGGTAACATTCTGGCAAAGAACTTAAGAGCAAGACTTGGAATCAGACCAAGGGCAATCCAACTCTACTTCTAGTACTTATTGGCTGTATGACCTTGGTCAAGTCACTTTACCATGCTTTGCTTCATCTTCATCATTAAAGAGGAATAATCACAGTATCCACCCCATAGGGACATCAGGAAGACAATGAAATAACATAGAATTCACGGGGCATGTTAAGTACTTAAAGGTTAGATATCATGACAGCATGTGAGTCATATGATGAAATGCACAAGGCATAAGATAGTGCAGAGAAGGAGTGACATCGAACTCAGCCTGGAAGAATCAGTGAAGACTTTTAGAGACCCTGACTTTAAACTTGATGGTTGTTTAAGTAGTGCATTCAGTTCACTAAGTATTTGGAGGAAAAGTGGGCACACTTGAGTTTTATCCTAGGATTCTGATCCTGAGTGATCAACAAATTTCAACTCATTTATTCCAGTGACTGGAGTCAAGGCTAATGTTTTGGAGAAGAGAAAGCAATGTTCTTAGTGCTGGTGGCTGTAAAAAAAAGTCATTATCAGTGTTTCTCCCCTTCATTATATCCCAATGGATGGTCCCCAAAGCCCCTCTCATGACAAATTTCATGGTTGCATCAGGTGGAGAAACTCTGAGCCTTTAAGCCTACAAAACGTCTCTCTCGCTCCTGGAAAAGCAGTGTGAAACAACTTCCTGTCCTGTGCATTGTTGTAGAAGCTTTCCCCCAAAAGTTGCCAAGACAAACAGAAGTTTAACTTCCTGATCTTCTTGAATATGCCGGTGAATTATTATCAAGTGGAAATGCATGTAATTAAGGTGGGCGGAAGGCGGGAATTGAATTATGATAAAACTCATGCCTGCTGATGTGTTTGATGACAGAGGAGAAAATCATAAAGGGAAAGATGATGAATTTCTGTCTTTTCTCTGGGAATAACTGACTTAGAATCAATGTAATGAAAAATTGTCAAGTGAACAGAGAATGGCACAGGGAAGGGATAAATTTCAGATAAGTTTCTGATGGAAATACATTAGCTCACAGCAGAGGCACACTTTCCATTTTGATCTCTGGGATGAAATTCCACCAAAAGTATGTTTTTTGAAGAGAACAAGTATGATCCTGTCAGTTTCCTATCAAAAAGCTCTCAGGGACTTTCCCTCACGTTCTACAGAATAAAGTTCAAAGTCCTGAACATGGCATTCTAGGACTGTTAAAACAGACCTCAATCTCCTTCACTAGCCTTATTTCCTGCTTTATCTAATGTGCGCACACACACACACACACACACACACACACACACACAGAACGTGCATCCTAGTACACTCCAGACCACGTGTATTAGTCAACGTTTCTCAAATACGCTGTATTCAGGTACCTTGCTCATGCCAGAATGCCCTTAAACCGATCTCCAAAGATCAGATTCCAACCCCACCTAAGATCCAGTTCAAATATCCTTTCTTTCATCAGGTCTTTTCCAGAGCTAGAATTAATCTCTCTCCTCTCACTCACATGGATCTTCTCTAGATGGTAAGTAATAATATTTGTATTACTTAGGAATTCTTTATACACTTAAATCTTTTTTATTTTTTATTAATGGATTTTCTTCCTTATTATCTTGTTAAATCCTTGCGGGCAAGAGCCATGTCTTACTCATTTTTATAAACTTCACAGTCCCTGGTATGGTGCATTGCATGATATTGTCTTTAAAAATAATTCCCCCTTTTTTGCTTTGGCTGTCAGGAAGCTCAGGACTAAGTTATCAGATATTAGCATTGTCCAGGAGGCAGACAAGGGAGATAAAAAGAGAAAAAAATAGATCAGATAAAGATAATACAGTTGACCTTGAACAACACAGGTTTGAACTGTATGAGTACCACTTATAGCAAGATTTTTAAATATATATATAAATACAGTATAGTGCTGTCAGTACATTTTCTCTTCCTTGTGATTTTAACATTTTCTTTTCTCTAGCTTACTTTATTGTAAGAATACATTCTATAATAGATATAATGCACAAAATACATGTTAATCAACTTTTTGTGCTATTGCTAAGGCTTCTGGTCAATAGCAGGCAATTAGTAGTTCAGTTCTGGGGGGGGTCAAAAACTATATGTGGATTTTTTACCACAGGGAAGTGGGCACCCCTAACCTTTGTGTTGCTCAAGGGTCAGCTCTAATAATATCTCTATTGAGATTTTCAGCCCTTCAGAATTACTTTACATTTGATCTTGCTAGAAATTCTTTGAAGAATGTATGAGCTAGGAATCTTTATTAACCTTCATTTAATCCATTTAGCATGGATTGAAACAGATTGAGGCTCAGAGAGATTAAGTGTTACACAATTAGAAGCAGAGCTTTGAAGATCTTTCTGAAGTCTTACTCTAAGTACCAATCTACAAAGGGCGAAGTGTGGCCAATGGAAAGCCACTGGGCTTTCACAGGGTGGGTAGGCTTGGAGTGGTGGGCTTGGGGCAGGAGTGGCCATTCACTGTTAATGTTGTTGTGATTCTGGCTTCTTCCATTTCCTCTCCACCCACCTTCCAACCTGTATTAGAGAACAGATTGCTGCTTGGCTGTGGTTTCAAAGAGCAGTCACTGAGGGTAGGTCAGCTAGGATCCTTGCACATAACCAAAAATCCAACTCAAAGTGGACAAAAGATAAGGTCGCTGGTGGGCTCCTGTAACTAGAAGTCTAGAAGTCAGCCGGGCTTCATGATATGCTTCAAGCAGTGGCATCTACTTCCTGTTGCTCTCTTGACCTCCCCCTTCTCCAATGTGTCGGCCTCATCTCCGGCCACTAACAAAGGATGTTATCCATGCATCTTCCTGGGACTCAGGACAAGGAAACTCCCAGGAACCCTCAGCAAACCTTCTTTGAATTCCATTGGCCCCAAATGGATCAGATAATCATTCCTGAGCCAATCACTGGAGAGGATGAAATTAGCTTCAGCCAACCAGGCCCAGCTAGGAGTGGGGTCAGTTTCTCCTGAGTCACCGGGGTGGCAGTGGGGAGCCGGGGATAGATAGAACATGGGACAAGTATTACTGATCAAAATGGGAGTACTGAAGTTCTGCCAGTGCCTTCTTCTAAAGAAACACACGCCCTCCTTTCTGCTCTCTCACTGGGCTATGCCTGAGACACTTTCTCTAGCTACAGCCCTTCTTATTCGATTTCTTTTCTTTTCTTTCCTTCTCTCCGTTCCTCTCTTTCGTTCTTTCTTCTTTTCTTCCCTTCATTGATTCATAGAATACCCTTTGCATGATGTCCTATGCAGACACTGAGTTGCCCAGATTGTTGGGACACCACTGTCCTTCACATGGGGCTCCCTTCTGACATGTAAAGCCAGTGTCCCGCAGGCACAGTGAGCAGCCCCTTCAGGTGTCCTGGAGAGGTCAAGAGCAGACGGGACACCGGCATTCCTGAGAGTTATGGCACTAATCAGGAAGTTTGTTTCATTTAAAGGACAGAGCAGCGAGGCAAGGAAGAGTGATTTTTGTCGACCCAGAACCGAAATATCACATTAAAATGCCTCCTAGCACCAAGAGGTTTGTCCATTAAATTTAATTAAGCTTTCTTTAGATTTGCGTGTCTCTGGAGATCTATTACGCCCAGGGGACAGACCATTTGCTTTTGCCAGGCTTTGCTCTGCTCTTTGCATTATTCTTTCGGACTGGAAAAACCCCTGTGCCTCTATTGTCTACCAGAATGTTCAAACTGAGTGGCCAAACACAGACCTGGGAATTGTGGAAATTCTTCCTACACGGTCCTCTGGCAGTTTCTGGCTTCGGTAGCCTCTTCAGCAAGAGCTCTGAGCTCCAAGCGCTTTGTTTTCCCTCTTAAAATGGTGTGCCTTTAACAGAGGTTCACCTTTTGTCAAGAAGAGCTTCTCTGAGTCTCCGAGATCCTGGTCTTTCTGAATCAGCTCAGACGTTCTGGAAGCCGAGATTCCTTCAGAGGCACCAGCTGGGAGAGGCATGTGCCCGAGTGGGTGTGAATTCCTCAGTTCCAAAAAAGAGCAATTCTGCCTGAGGCGCTGATCGGCCCAGACTCACCCTGGCAAATTTCTTGGTAGCAGAACCCTGGCAGGCGGCAGGGGAAACATTCCCGGGGTTTCCAGCCCTGGAGACCTCCTCCATCCTTCTCCACTTGGAGGAACATGCCCCTCAGAGCTGCCACATTAATGCTGCTCCTGGAAGCTGCCAGTGACGCTGCAGCCGACAGCATGACACACGCGTGCACACGCCCCTCTCTCACCCCCCCCCCCATCTGGGCTTAGGAAGTTGAAGGGAGTGCGAGCTCCGGGTCCCCGAGGGTGTTTTTAGAATGTTACCGGGTACTGTGGGAGCAGCGGAGGGGGGCGGCGGGGGGGGTTCCTCTGGTCAAATGTCCAGGCGCGATATTGGATGAAGCAAAAATAAACAGGTTTGTTGCAGAAGATCAGGACACGTGTATATTACTGTCTTCTGGGTACTGGGTACATGTAAATTTTGAAATAAAACAAAAGGAAGTAGCTTTAATGTTAATTACTCTATTGAGATCTGCAAAAATAAAATTGCCTTAGGCGTTTGCCCCTTGAAACAAGGTTTCAGGATTAGAATTCTTTTCCACCAATAGGCCCATGGTAGGAGGCTACATGACCTTTAGCCTCAGGTTAGGCTCAGCTGGATCAACAGAGAGCAATGCACAGATTCTTCCAATCGGGTTGCCAACACTTTTGAAACCCTGTTTGGACCTATTTGGTGACTGTGAGTTAGACATCCTTAATGCAGAAAGCAAGAAATCTGAAAGCCAACTCGAGTCATGTTTCTGGGCAAGTTCACTTATCTATTCTTTACAATTTGGGTCTAGTCCGTGGAGTAGAATGGTTGATGTGGTCTTATCTTTGAAGAGTCGGTCCCTATTGGAGTCTTTGGTGACAATAGCATGACAGAGTGGGAATTAGATGATATTCTTTTAGGATGTGTAATGGACTGAATGCTTTCAGCCTCCCCAACTCCTATACTGAAGGCTGAGCTCCCAAAAAGATGATTGTTGGAGATGGGGCCTTCGGTTGGTGATTAGGGTTGGATGAGGTCATGAGGGTAGGGCCATCACCTGGGATTAGTGCCCTTATAAGAAGAGACACCAGAGAGCTTGCTTGCTCTTTCTCTCTGCCTCTTGAGGACACAGTGGTGAGAGAGCCCTCACCAGGAGCTGAGGAAGCTGGCAGGTTGATCTTAGATTTCTCAGCCTCCAGAATGTGAAAATATAAATTCCTGCTGTTTAAGCTGCCCAGTTTACAGCATTTTGTCGTGGTAGCCTGAGCTGACTGATCCGGCAGACTTAGCTGACAGTGACGGAAACTCGAAAGTAGCTTTGACAGTAAAATGTGTTGGCTCTCATACCAACAGCCAACAAGAGGGCAGGCTCTGTGTCTGATTTTGATGGATGCTTCCAGCCCTGTTTTCTAAGGTCCTCTTGTTTCCGTCCTCTTCTTCTTCTTCTTCTTCCTTTTTTTTTTTTTTTAAGATTTTATTTACTTATTCAACAGACAGAGATCACAAGTAGGCAGAGAGGCAGGCATGCGTGGCGGTGGGGGTCGGGGGAAGCAGGCTTCCAGCTGTGCAGAAAGCCTGACGCAGGGCTCAATCCCAGGACCCTGAGATCACGACCTGAGCCGAAGGCAGAGGCTTAACCCACTGACCCACCCAGGTGCCCCTGTTTCCGTCTTCTTCTGCACCCCACTATCACCTTCAGCATGGTACTGAAGGGGCTGCCTTCGTTCCAGGCCTTGCATCCCACAGAGGACAATATCCACAGACACGGATACTGGTTTTCCTGTAGTGTCCTTCTTAACAGTAAGGACACTTCTTCCAGAAGGTGCCATCAACTTCCCTATGTAACTGATTGGTCCAAATGAGACAACATGTTTATTCCCACACCAATTCTTCAGGCCAGTGGAATGCCATATTCTGATGGGGTTAGCTGTGAGTTCCTATACCAAGGGGCAAAGGGGTCCCCCTTTGTTAAGAGTCCACTTCTGGTGCTAGAATCAACTCCCCAGCCACTAGACTCTACACAATGGAGTGGGGGGGGGGGCGTAATGAGTATTCAGGAGCTCATCAAAGTGTTTACCTCATAATCCTTCAATTTTACTTTATTAAAAGGATTTAAGAATCTAACCCAGAAAAAATTTCACATGAGCCAATATCCTGTAAGCACTATCATTAAAAACCTCATCCCCAGATCCGTAAATTATTCTTTATTGCTAAGAGGATATTATATCATAATGATATCGCTAGTGAATTACCAGAATGAATGTTACAAAAGTCTTTATGCTCATCTATTGGTCGACAAGGGAAAACATGAATTTAGCAAAAAATAATATGCATGCCTTTGACAAGTTATGGTTTTTTCCTTGCCAACACATTTTTCCCCCTGAAATGAACTCATTTATGAAAAGATTTTGCTGCCTTGGTTAAAAACTATCCAAGGCTTGTAATATCGAAATGTCAGAGAACAATGGGATGCATGCGTCTTGATTGCTACAGTAATTTGTACCAACCAAAGGGGAAAATTACTGATGGGCCAGATACCGCAGGTGATAAGTAAGTCTTTGGGCGCACTGAAAACTTTCAGAGGGCTGTTGGCATCCTGTGGTCATTAAGTAGACACTACTTCTCTTTCTGCCTCAAATAGCCTAGAAATTAGAAAATAAAGAAAATTAGTAGACAGTCAGAGATAGGGACACAAGATTTGCCATCTGCCAGACCATAACTTTAGGTGAGTTACTTAAACACCATGGGCCTCAGTTTCCTCCTCTGTAAAACGGGAACAATAATTTCTACTTCCAAAAGTTTTATGAAGATAAAAGGTAATGCACGTAGCTTAGCACAGTATTTGGGACATAGTTGGTGTTTAATAAATGATTAGCTATTGTTAAAACATCCAGGACATTCCAAAGGTTACTGGATTCTTTAAGAAGAGAGCTTTTAAGTGAACCTGGGCTTCTATGGATCGGTTAGCTCTTCGTGGACTCCGCAGACCAGAGACTGAGCTAGTGGTCACTCTGCGGCCACCCATGGTGACCGCAAATTAGAGCCTGAGTTTGTCATGTAGATTCATGACCAAAGTTGAAAGCAGTGTTTGATTGAAAACAAGAACTAAGTTTAAAACAGAAAAGTCTCTGGTCTGATAAAATCCTTCTGGGTTTGTTCTTTTTATTTATTTATTTTTTTAAAGATTTTATTTATTTATTTGAGTCAGAAAGAGCACAAGAGGGGAGAAGCTCAGAGGGAGAAGCAGCCTCCCTGTGGAGCTGGGAGCCTGATGTGGGACTCGATCTCAGAACTCTGGGATCATGACCTGAGCCAAAGGCAGTCTCTTAAGCAACTGAGCTACCCAGGCACCCTGGGTTTGCTCTCTCTAAAGTCATCTTCATGGTTCCTTGGTTGATAGAATGCAAGACAGCACAAGTAAAATTCTTTTTCATTTCGTTCTTTTTTAGGAAATTAGGCTTCTTTAAAACTTTTTTTTTTTTTTTTTGGAAATGCATAGTATATCAAAAACAAAATTTAAGCAATATGAAGTAAAAATCCCCTTTATGGTCCAAATTTCCCTCAAGATTGGTTTGTATCATTCTTCTAGAACTCCCAAGCATTTGTGAATATAATAAAACTGTATGTATTTCAATACGCATGGGAAAGTATTCCATTGATTAATTAGGAGAGAGAAGGAGAGAGAGAAGTCCATCATTCTGTAAAAAACTTCTTTTCCACTTGGTGAACCCCTTTCGATGTGAATGCATAAAGACCTATCTTTTCTAACAGCACCAGAATATTTAATGTATCTCTCATATTTTGGTTGTTTCTAACCTTTCGTTAGTTAGAAAAAAAACCCAAAAGAATGAATATCTCAGGCATACATTTTGTGCACTTATCTGCGGTCCTTGTTTTTAAGTAGCTTGTGAAATTTTTTAAAAATGCAAAATAAATCTTTGAGCACAACATCACAAATGTATCAGATAAATCATGAACAAACGATCAAATCCTACACAAGAAAAGCAAACCGAGCTACTTGAACTTAGCTGAAACCTTACCAGTCTTTGGGCCTTGTGGGTCACAAGTTGCCTTGGGGGGTAAGGGAGATCCTGTCTGTGTCCTGGGGTCACCATGAAGTCTGGAAACGACTGTCACCTGGGGCATTTCCAGAACTGCCCAGGCAATTCTTCTCCACTTCTGCAATTCTTCTCTGTCCACCAGGTACATCAAAGGGGACTTGAACAGGCAACACGTTCTTCTGTCTTCCAGAAGTTTCAGGCAATGACACGACAGAAGGCTGCTGCAGTAATTGGAGCAATTTATTCTATTTGACGCCAGCAGGTTAATTCGTTTTTCAGTGTGGGTATCTGTTTATATATCTAGGTATCTATACACCTATCTACGTGCGCACACAGACACATGCAAACATATAGTATTTTCCCAGGTTTTTCCTGAGCTTTCTACCATTTCAGAAATATCATCGACCAAAGAAAAACACATTAACCCAAGCCAAAAAGTACCACCCAATCCACCCTTTCTCCTTACTGGTAAAGGAATTTCCATGGTACTTCATCTAAAAGCAAAGCCTCAGCTCTCCCAACGTAGTAGACAAACATATTATTTCCTTCTGGTACATTAATTTTTGGATTACGTTAGGGGACAAGACACCACCAAAGTAGTGGTTTGGCTATAAACTCCCTTGACATCTGGCCAAACCTCCAAATAACAAGGATGTAATTGCTTTCAAGCTCTCACTACTCAGATTTTCTGGTCACCTCTTGCATAAATGAAAAAGTTAGCATTTATACTTCTGTGGTAATAAAAACCACAACCCATCATAATATTTACCAAGTTGTGATAAGATAAAAGCTCACTTTGGAGGACCTCAGGAACAATATTTAGCATAGGCATTTAGGGACTAGTGAGCATTGCCAGAAATGACTTTCTAGAGAGCTCCTGAAATTTTAGCTTTTCTTGTTGCACCACGAAAGGCACAGAGACAGCTTCTAGATTCTTCCACTTGTGGTTTTCCTAAGTTAGTGTCGGAGACATCACCTAAGGTGCAGAGAACGTTCAGGGCAAGTTTGCAGGTGACGAAATGGGGCTTCCCTTTGAGCTTCCTTGGGCTTTCCTGTTTGTGTCTTTGGAAATGAGTTCACCCTCCCATGGAGGGTCCTCTTCTGGGACTGTGTTTTCCAGAACATGGGACACATACCTCTAGTAGCAGGAGAGAAGGTTTTAGGTAGTACCCAGCCTTTAGGCGTTAAGGAAACTTGAATCATAGAATGAGAAAGTTATTCCTCTCCTAATTCTCCTTTGAGCCTCTGATTACTCAGAAGAAAGGCCTCTATGTGTCTGTACAGCCCTTGAACACATGCTAACTTTCCTTTTGTACAAAGAGAATACAAGTTTCAGGCCCAGCCCACCAAAATCTACATAGAATTTAGTAACTTGGACTGACATGGGCCTTTAAAGTGACTTCTCATTCATGGTAAGCAGGTGTTATTGATTTTCTATTCATGGTAACAATGCCAAATTTCTTTGGCAGTACTTTTAAGTGAAGCTTTTTAAAAGCGAGTCACTTAGAAAAAATAATGATAATACAGGAAGGGCATAGATGCGGCCAAATCCGCAAGCGTGGTATGGGAATGGCCGAGGTTTGGGGGAGTCTGCGGGAAAGCTCTGGGAGCATTCCCAACACTGCCCATTCCCCCATCCTCTTCTCCTCCCCTCTCCCCCACTTCACTTATTCCTTGTTGGCCTCCCTGAAGCTTCCAGAAGATGACTTACGTCTCTGAGCCACCTCTGTGGTTCCCTCTGCTAACACTTCCTTCTCTCCAGCTTCTGGTTATTCCTGCTTATCAGATAAGACCTGTCTCAGGAATCAGGGTCTTCTCTGGCCCCCCTCCACCCCCATGTGCCTTTCTTGTATGGGGCACCCAGAGAGTCCCCCCGTCAAGGCACTTCTCACACTATCCCTGTCATTGCAAGTTGAACGTCCATCCTCCACCGGCTCCTTAAGAACAAAGAGTAGGTCTTACTTATCTGTCCTCCCACATGCTGGTGGTGCTTGGCACATAGTAGGGACCCCAAAATGTGTGTTGCATGAAGGAGCGTTTGGCTCCTCGGAACTTCTCAGCTGCCTTGTGAATCTTTGGCTGAGGACCGCATCCCCCCACCCCCGCAACAGCTACCCAGGGAGTTCCCCTGTCTGCCTGTAGGCGCAGGGGAGAAGCTGAGGCTGGGGACGGACCCACATCCGCGGCAGCGAAAGGATCTTTTGCCTACTGGTTGTGGTTTGCCGCCGTTAGCAGCGAGGTCCTCACACACAAGGACATGGCATGGCTTCTGGAGCTGCTGTCAGGGCCTTGAAAGGAACCCAAGGTCGGGCGCTGTCGGGACCCTGCGCTCAGCCTTCGCAGCCCCTGGGACGGGCGGCTGGTGCCCGCCGGGGCGGAGGTAGGAAGGCTTGGACAGAGGCTTGGCATCCGTAGCCCCAAGTTAGGACACTGACCTGGGAGAACCTTTGGAGGATGGAAGGAGGGTGACAAAACAAAACACCTTTTTTTCTATTATAAAATGAATACCTTCTCAATACAAAATAAATTGAAGACCACAAAAGGAAGGAAGGAAAGGGTAAGAAGAGCTACCTGGAAAGCCCGATTTTTTTGCTGCTTTTTTGGGGGGTGGGGGCTGTTAAAACATGGTTACATTGACGCTGCAAATGCTGTTTTGTACTCTGATTTTTGTCATTTTTTTCACATTCTTCATAAAATCTGAAGATCTCTATCTTTTATCATTATCCTCTTAAAGAATAATTTTTATACCTTTGTTAGAAGGAAAATAGTCATTGTCACGCGTATAGTGAATGAAGAAAGAGAAGAAATTCGTCTGCAATTCCCCTCAGCGGTGTTGATATTTTCATGTGCATTATTCTAGTCTCTCCTCCTTCCCGTGCCTGAGCATCTGTCATGACGTAACACCAATGGTTACCACTTGCAGAATCCCTATGACACACCGAGCACTGTGCAAAGCACTTCAACGTTTTCTGATTGAAGCATTCTCTCAGCCCAGTCAAAGTATCATTCCACCACCCCCCCCCCCCCACTGACAGGGGAGAGAGCGGGTTTAGAAGGATCAAATGCCTTGTGCATACAGACCTTCGAGAAAGAGCTGAATTTACCTGCAACTGTGTGAGATAAAGCCACAGCTCTTACCCTCTAAGACCCCTCCCCGACCCGGTCCCCCACCTCTACTTTTGACTGCTTTGTAGCCATCCAGAAGGGTAAGGTAATCTCCATAGTAGAGGTGCTCAGCACTAGCTGCGGATTAAAATCAACTGAGGAACTTTAAAGAAAATGTGGATGCCGGGGCCTCTAGTACAGATCTTCCCACTGGGGCTGAGTCCCTGGTGTTTTCCAAGCTCCCCAGACAGCGCATGTATGTAACCAGGGCTGAAGCGCCATGCTTCGGAGTTCACTTGCTTTGTGGCGTCTGGACTACGGGGAAAGCCAACCAGTTTGCTAATAAATAAAAACAAAGCAGCGTCTGGCCGCAGGGCAGAGGATGATTCCCACGTTCGCACACCTTTCCCTGGTGCTAAATTGAAAGCAAAACTCACTCCCTGCGCCTTTGACCTCTGAGGAGAGGAAGGTGGACCAGCGGATGGCTGGAAGCTGGTCTTCAGGGTCCCTAAATGCGAGCCACCCAGACCTTGGACGTGTGCAGAATATTTTGGGTCATGGGTCCGCGCGCGCCTGAGTGAGTGCTTAATTTCCTTTTTCAGACCTCAGTAATTTCTAGCAGAGTGTGTAGAGTTCATGACACAAGCGCATCTGGATTTGGGGGTGTGGATCTGAAATGTTTGCAGGCTGATATGTTGGGAGCAGATGTTGAGTCGGCGGCCAGGGAAGATGGGGTGATCTCCTTGGAGGCCCCATCTGGGGCTCCGCTTGGAGCAACACGGCCTTCCCTGCTGACTCGAGATGTGCCCTAAATGTGGCTTCTTCCCCCCCCTCCCCCCCGCCCAAAGGCACCCTGTAGCCTTCACCCTCACAACCAGGGACACCCGGAACCTCGACATTGCTGCATCTGTGCAGAAAATGTCAGGAGGATGGAAAACAATTGCTTCTTAAAGGAGCTGAGGCCTAATCCACTAATCAAAACTGGTCCAAGCCAGCCCCAGGGTCAGCTCAGAAAGGAACTCCAGAGCCGCTGGCCAGAAATCCGAGTCAGGGCCCCCTCCCTCTGCCTGGTGAGGAGAATAGGCTGGGAACCACACAGTCAGAGCTGGGTCTGGGTACAGATTCTCCTGCTTTCTAGCCTTCCAATCTTTCGTGGAGGAGTCATTTCTCTGAGACTGTTTTCTTGTCTGTAAAAGGGAGACATGAAAGCTATTTAATGGATTGTTCAGAAAATGAGATGAGTGGCTGTCACCCGTGGCCGGGTGTCCCTTCCCCTTCACAGAACCGCTTCTTGATTGATACTGTCATCTGAGACGCATTTGCTGTGGCCGTACTAGCAGTCCAACAGAACGTCAGTCAACAAGTATTTCAAGGACCTCCTGAATGCCGGGTACTGTGGTCCTCATGGTTCTACGTGTGGTCTGTCTCTGAGCATCACTCATGCGACGCCTTTGCCTGGAACGTGCTTCTCCTTATTTCCACCCTCCAGTCGGGTCTCTTCTTACCTTCTCACTTCCGTTCTCCTGACTGAATGTCATCTCTCCCCTTCCAGATAACTACAGTGTTTAGGTCAGACATTCTCAAACGTGAATGCATATAAGGGCCACCCAGAGTGTTTCAGGCTCTGGGCTTCCTGCCTGTGTCCACAAGACAGAGATAGCTATACTACCCTCTCTCCATGTTGTTTGTCAGGGGTTAGATGAGAGGTCATGTGGAAAATATTTAGCACAGGGTTGGACATACAGTAGATGCACAATAAATGTTGGCTAATATAAAGACAACATATTCCAATAAATAATCATGGTTTATATAATGTAACAAATTTTGGCCCTAAGTAGAAGAGGCGGAAACGTTCTGGGCCTGGCAGCTGGAACAGCAGGATGACAAAATCCAAATGGATTCCCAGACACCAGCTTCTGGAAATGTGACTACACTGCTCAGAGTTAATGAGTTGCTAGAATAAAGTTCTGTGTGGAAGGAAGAGATTTCATGTGCCAAGTTCTATCCACTTCAATTCTCATGCATTGTAACCCTTGGCAAATCTTCTTCACCCAAGAGTTCTGATTCTGGCTCAGCTTTCTAGCGTGGTACCAGTTAATTACGGTAATAGGGTAAGGCATTCTTGGGCAGCGGGGTGGTGCTGGACAAGTGTGGGACAGCAGGGTTTGGGGTAGAGGATTTATTATAAGCCAAATAAATGGCATCAGAGGATTGGTGAGGAAATTGTGACCACTGCAATGAAGCCAAGGCCTGATGGGGTGGGGGGCAGCTCAAAAGGAAGGTTGGGGAGCATATTGGCACGATTGTTTCATGGGGATCGAGGGCCATCCCAGTGTGTGAGCATGGAGGAGAACAGGATGGGTTGGGAAACTGCCCTGGATGAAGACAGAACCAGAACAGACAGGAAAAAGGGATGGGTGTCATACATCGGGCCCAGGACACACCCACGGGCCCTGGAGGAGTCTCCCAGCATGGGTACCTTTCCTCTGGCTGGATGTAGCAAGCCCAACTGCTCTGGGAAGGGAGCCCCCCACCCCATCCACCAAAACAGCCCAGTCAGAGCCCATCCTGAGGCCTCTCTCTGCGACCTAGAATGTGCATGTGGGTCCTAAGATCCAGAGCTCCCTGACTCTGAGATACCAAACATCAGTAGTTCTTTCTGTCTTTGACATCAGCCCACTTACGCCCCATTTCCTGTGGTTAGCGCACAATTTGGGTTAGAAATCTTAGCCTTGATCACCTCTCTGAGTCTCAGGTTACTCACCTGTAAAACAAGGTGATAACAACTTATCTTACAAAGTTGTTAATAGGAGCAAATGAGAGAATGGAAGAGTGTGTGAAAGAATGGGATAGGATGGTTGAAGAAATGAGGTCTGTCTCAGCAGTTAACAATCTGAGGGCTGCTGAATTCATTTCATTCAACCCTCCCAACCAAGCTGGACCTCTCCCCCGCTTTGCTAGATGAGGAAATGACAGCTCGGGGAGGCGAGGTCCCTGGTCCTATGCCATGGGACTGGAAAGTGGCCCAGTTAGGGTTTGACTCCAGGGCTCTAAGACTCTAGAACACCGCCCTGCCTTCCACATCAGTACCTGCGCATCCGCGGGCTGTCTTATCTCTGAACACGGCCAGTGTTGGCTGCTCTGCTGGGTCCAAGAAGCCTGTTTGACTTGCTGACTCTCGCTCTGAGAGCCATGCTTTTTGCCCTTTCTCTTCTCATTTATCCACAGACCCCCAGATGGTCACAGAGGTAGCCAGGTGGCCAAGAAATTCAGTTAGAGTAAACTCCATTTGCTTTCCATCCAAGATGACGGTGCATTTTCCAGGTACAGTCGGAGCCCCTAATGCACAAGAGCCGTTGAGTGTGGCCCAGGCGGCCCGTGCATTTCTGACTCAGTCCCAGCAGAGAGCCTGTCTGTGTTGCTATGTGTCTTACTCGTTAAGGATTCTCTGTATTGAGATGCAGCCTAATTAGGGTTGAGCTCAAAGCCTGTTCGTTTGGGGGCTTAGTTCATAAAAGATTAATGTTCATTTTCCTTGGGTTTTGTTGCAGAATTCAGCTGGAAAAACTCCAGGGTGCACTTTTTCCAAGAGAAGTAGCACTTTGGTGGTTTGTGAAAATCCCTTTTCCCTCATGTTAAAACCTTGATTTTTATGTCCTCCCCCACCCCCTGGCCTTTACCCTAGCATTTTAGTTTCTGAAGATGTATGAGAGGGAAAAAAAGTGAATTCTGGAGTCAGAGAAAGCTGCTGGACATAGTATTCAAAAGGAACATCTTTACTTATGATTAAAAAAAATAAAAACAGGTGGCAAATTAAACAGGGCGTATTGGAAAACAGTTCTGTGCTCATTCACTTATTCGTTCCACTGTTTAGCAAACATGTATTGAATGCCTGTTGTATGCCAGACGCTGGGTATGTATGTATGTGTGTGTGTGTGTGTGTGTGTGTGTGTGTGTGTGTGTGTATACACACATTCATACATACATAACATTTTACCTGATTTTTCTTTTTGTGATTTGCTTGAGCAACTTAATTCCATTATCAGAGTGCTAATACATAGGAGTGAGTAGCTCCTGATGGTACTTCTTCAGAAGGAAAAACATACACATCCAGTTAAAAGAAACATTTTCTGTAATTTCTGGTAACAGAAGCAATATATGCTGACCGCTACGATACAGAACAATCTGGTTTGCTTACATCTAAGAAGTAACAACATTTTATAATCCCAACCCCTGGAGATTTCAGTTGTTAATGGATTGATTGGTATACATTTTTCCAGGTTTATTTTTCAACAATAAACTATAATAATAATAGATCTTTATTTACAGAAATGGGAAACAACACTTTTGTTCTACAGCTTGTGTCGTTGGCTTTGTCGTGTACCCTGTCCGGGTGTGCGGGCCCTAGTAGCCCAGAGAGAAGCTGGTCGTCACCATAAGGCTGGAAGGCATCCCCTGTATAACCTCACTTATTCCGCGGCTTCTCCCCTCAAGGTATTTTGGTTGTTTTCAATTTGCTGTCATCACAAGCAATGCCTCAGTGGGTCTCCTCATAGCTAAGTTCGGACATTTCTTTTTTTTTTTTTTTCTTAAGATTTTATTTATTTGTGAGAGAGAGTTGAAGAGAGAGAACACAAGCAGGGGGAGGGGCAGAGGGAGAAGCCGGCTCCCCGCTGAGCAAGGAACCGGATATGGGACTGGATCCCAAGACCCCAGGATCATGACCTGAGCTGAAGGCAGATGCTTAACCTACTGAGCCACCCAGGCATCCCTAAGTTGGGGCATTTCCAAGAGTGTTTCTCTGGCTAGATCCCTAGAAGTGAAATATACTGAGTGAAAGCGATGAATGGTTTTTTGCTCATTTCTCCATCATATGCAATGTCAAGACCCTTTATACACTGAAATTGTCTCTTCTGCAACTCTTCCCCTCACATGTTCTCTTTTCTCTAATTCCATGCCTCTCAACATAATTTTAAAGTAAGCTCCAAATGCTAACAGGTGTTGGGGGGCGTAATGGTGCTCTAGATTTGAAAGGAAGAAAATGTAGAATGTAGCCATTATCTTTTTTGCCCAGGGCATCTCTGGCTTCCTGAGAGCAAACAACAACAACAACAAAATAGCTGTTTCTCTTCTTTTGAGTCAACATCTTTGCAAATTCTTGCTGAGGTGATCTTTTCCCCAAGAGAGGCAAAGGCCAGATTTTCTTTTCTAGGTGTTCCATCGGTGACCTGGCTGGCAGAAATCAATACTCATGGGTGCTCGTGGGGGAGGACATCGTGCACGTGCAATTTTTACCTGACCATATTTACCTGAAGGACACAGTGGCAACTTGACTTTCTAAAACCCTGCAAATTGTCATCACAGGTTAAAGCATCTTAGTGATGTCAGGCGAGTCATTTCTGTGTTGCATCAACTTTGGAATAAAATCGTTCTATCCCTCGTTCTTCGATGTAAAATATTTACCCACACGTATCTCCCCAAAACCTACATTTTACTAATTTTGACATTTTTCTCTTTGTTAAAACTGAAAACCCATAAGTGGATATGTTGTAGAAATGTATATCTTATTGATGTAGGCGTCTCTAACATTCTTACTTCTATTTCTCTCGGGCCACACTTCAAGGGGAGACCTGTGTCCTTCAGCTACAAGCCCCGGAGGAGGTTTTCTCCAGAAGCCTGAAGCTGCAATGCTTTCTCGGCTCCTGGGCCATTTTGCTAACTCGCCAACAGAGGGCAGTGCATTTCTCTCATTTGGGCGGCTTAAGTTTGAAAAATATTAGGTAAAAACAGACTTATTTTCAGCATCTCAGAATCCAAGCACCTTTGTCTTCGTTAAACTCACTCTGGCCCGCTTCTGAGAACAATATGCCAGGGAATATTTCAAACATAGGAGAGACTCCAAAGATCCAAGTGTTCCTTATGCTAGAAATGGTGTTCTTTTAGGTTCAAAACTGTGAAGGTAGTCAAGTATTTTCCTAATGTCTTGAGGTTGTTCTTTTTTACTGCTTTGGATTTTTGCTTGAGTATTGGTTTTTTAAATCTCACTATGCTGGAAGGTCAAGAGAGTTGATTTTGAAGAATCTGTGATTATGAATAGTTTAATTCATCCCAATATTCTTCATTACCAAGTTTCATCTATTGTCAATTTGGGTATTTCTTATAGGGGGAAAAAAAAGAGGCGGGAAGCCTGATGAGTTCCAGAACTAAGAAGGGGGGCTGGGAGTGAGCATACTTTGTTGTGCTGATGGAAGGCTCTGCCACTCTTGGCGAAAAGAATTTTGCCATCAATTGCAAACAATCCCACTCAGTTTCCCTTAGATTGGCACGATGATTTTCAGCATAATGAAGAGTTGGGTCCGATGCCAATCACTGTCTGACTGCCAGTTAGAGTTTCCATCTTTCAAACTTCACCACAAGGGAGATAAGGCTGAGGAAGAACTGCCCAGAGAAGTCTGGGAGGAGAGTACAGAAAGGCAGAGGAAGGAAAGAGTCACTGTCCGGGCTTTGGTTTTGCCCTTTCTCGATCACTGTCTGGAGACGGTCTTGTATCCTGAGGGCCTCGGCCTACCCAGCCGAGGTAGGCTGGTGGAGCCACTCTGACCCGAGCAGGGTTCCTGATGGAGCCACTCTGACCCGAGCAGGGTTCCTATTGTTTGCTTTCAAGTGGGAATTTGTCTCCCAAGCTGGCTGCCCTAACTAAGGGTCCTGGCATTCAGACTCTGTGAGACCCTCTCCTTCCCCAGCCCAGGAATCTCCATTGTGCCTGTGACTCATTTCCGTCAATATGATATGGCAGAAATGAGACTGTGCCAGTTCCAAGCCTTAAGAAGGCCTAGACGATTCTGCTTGTGTGCTCTTAGAAGCCATCCACCATGTCAGAAGTGCAGCTACCCTGCCAGAGAGAGTTCATCCAGAAGGGCCATGGAGGGTGACTCCTCATCTTTATGCCACATGTGTGTGAGGAAGCCATCTTTGCTGTCCTCACAGAACTCCAGCCCACTCACCATATGATTACAATGTTGAACAAAGGACTGAGCCTGCTTCCCTTTTGTGAACCATCAGGAGAATCAGCAAAGAAAAAGGCAAAGTGAGGAAGGAGAGGTAGAAGGGGAGGACATGAGGAGACCCTAACTAGTTACAATTCATTGAGTATCTACTACGTGCCCACTGTGGTAGCAGAATTTCCCCCTGCATTATCTCGTTAAGCCCTTACAGTGGGGGTGCCTGGGTGGCTCAGTCAGTTAAGTGACTACCTCTAGCTTGGGTGATGATCCTGGGGTCCTTGGATCATGTAGGGCTCTCTGTTCAGTGGGGAGCCTGCTTCTCTCTCTCCCACTGCTCGCGCTTGCTCTCTTTCTCTCAAATGAATGGATAACAGCTTTAAAAAAATAAAATAAAATAAACCCTTAGAGCAAGGGTGAGAAGCCGATTTTATGATCTCCATATAATAAATGAGAGGCTTGAAGCTCGGAGGGGTTAAGTATATTACCCAAGTTCACACAACAAGGAACTGGCTAAGCTGGAGTTGCCTGCCTTTATGCTTATCTCACATTCTGACAATTCAAAACTGTTTTCCATCTTCTCTGGACCAGCTATGTGACCTTGTTTTTCAGTGTCTTCATCTGCAAAATGGGAATAATAATAGTATCTACTTCACAGGTTGTTGTGAAGATGAAACTAGCTGAAATATATAAAATGTTCAGATAGTTCATAGTAGTTGCTCAGTAAAAATTAGCATTCTGTTCATTTTTGGTGTTTTCCTTTGTTACTCTTCCATGCACTCTGTACAACACTGATTGCACCAAAAGTCGGGTGCCGCTCCTGGTTAGTTGCCTAAAATTCAGAATCTGTTGTCTGTTTTTATATTTTATTTAAAAAAATATTTTTTGTAGCAATTTGTCTCACTCTCTCTTCTTCTTCTTCTTCTTCTTCTTCTTCTTCTTTTTTGTTTGCCATCTATTTTTAAACATCCGTGTTAGCTGATCATGAGCTAACTGATCAGAATCATTTCTTCTAAAAATGGACCAGGGGAGAGAAGTTTAGGTGTACAAGATGTTTCCAGATATTAGAAATAGCAATGGAGGGAGAAGACCTAGGGACAGCCATCCCTGCTTGACTGTGTGAGGCTGGCAGTTCATGTCATCTGTCAGAGCCTCAGTTTCCCCATCTGTAAAATGAAAACAGCAGCAAACTGCTTACGTCCCTCTTGGTGCTGCTTTAAGGACCCCCTGCAGAGCTGCCTGGGGGCTGCACGGTGCCACAGACAAATGGGGGCTTAACCCAGGATGCTGCAGGGTCCCCGGAAGCTGGAGCAAACCCCAGGCAGGTCCCCAGCCCCTGGAAGGAGGCTGCATCTGAATAATGAACGTGTTATTTAAATGGAGCTGTGGCCCTGTGGAGTGCTGAGAAGTCATTTTCCACAGCTCACTGTTCTCCTAAGTCAATGGGGCTTGACTTGATTATCCTTCCTCCGGGCTCCAGGAGATGTGGGCAACATTTGAGATTTGTTAAAAATTCACTAAATAAAATGGCCCCCTCCTCCCCGGCAATAGTTTCTGTGAGTGATGGAGCTTTCAGAGGCTGATTTCTTAGGTGGGTATACATTGGAACACAGAAAATACACGTTGTATGTCTATTTACGTAGGGTTGTGCGTGTGTGTAGCTGGGATTTTTCATATTTAGAGAAGAGAGAAATTAAAACAAAAAGCCTGAATAGGGGCCTCCAAATAAGAGGGAGCCTCATCGGGCTGATTTCCCAGAGGCTGCCCCTCATCTCACCCTTTTGGCCCCCGTCTGTCAGGCAGACATCAGTGCTGGTATTTTTACGGTTGCGAGTCATCAGAATAATAATATTGAAACGTTTTAAACAAAGAAATAACATTTATGAGTAAATTGATTAAAATGTTATTTAAAATAATTTTTAATAAAGAAAGACCCTTACGTTCAGATTTCAGAAGTACACTGTGGAAAATTTGACAAGTGCCGAAAATAAAAACCACTACGACCACCCCACTTGGAAATGACGCTTGAAGGTTTTACTTGCTGTCTTCTTAATGGCCACACATAAATCTATATAGAAATGCCTGCACAAAATTGGACCATGCTGGATACATGGTTTTCCACATTGCTTTTTTCACCTGACATTGCGATGTGCACTTTTTGGCCCCTGTATTTTTGAATAGCTTTCAAAATCATGCTTCTTAATGGTTGCATAATTTCATCGAATGGATGAGGGATGATTTATTTAAATACCTCCCGGTTGCTGGAAATTTAGGTTAAACTGGAATAACTTTTCCATGGGAGAAAAAAACGATGCTACCTATTTATGAGGCAACAATGATTTCTCACCCTGCGTGCAATAAAAGTCAGCGACACAATCTGATATGTGATGAAAGGTCCAGAAATGGCCAGGAAATGGATGGGGAAATCGTAAGGGATGAAGTGAGTTATTAGTGTTTATTATTTATATGGTACAGTAAATACATGCAGCTCAGGACCACACATTCACTCATCAGCGACTCGCAACCAGTCAGCGGTCCCTCGGAGCCTGCACAAGACTGAAATCCCCATCAAGGCGGCACCATTAGGGGACATGGTGAGTCAGCCACTCCTGACGGAAGAGCTCCTTCTGGACCATCTCAGGGCAAGTGTGTTCTCTCTGCCTGGGGATGAGTTTCATTTCAGAGAACAAGAACTACAGACCCCAGACCACTTGCAAGAGAGAGAGGGAGATCGAATGTGTGTGTGTGTGTGTGTGTGTGTGTGTGTGTAGGAAGGAGGAAGGGTGGGCTATTTCCTTTATATCTTCAATAGTTTTGTCTCCTCCAAGGGCCGCTTGCAGTGGCCATACCCTGACCTTCGTTTGTTAATCTCAGAGGAGAAGGCTTCTCTGTCTAGCTCATGTGCAGAAAACAGAGATTATTATGTCCAATTGACAGATTAACAAAATACAGTCAAAGACAGGTGCAGCGACGATCAAGACTTCTCATCGCAAATGACAAACTAAAACTAAAACTAAAACTCAAGACCCGGGGGCACCTGGGTGGCTCAGTGGGTTAAGCCTCTGCCTTCGGCTCGTGATCTCAGGGACCTGTGATTGAGCCCCACATCGGGCTCTCTGCTCAGCAGGGAGCCTGTTTCCCCCTCTCTCTCTCTGCCTGCCTCTCCGCCTACTTGTGATCTCTGTCAAATAAGTAAATAAAATCTTCAAAAAAAATAAAACTCAAGACCCGAAGTCCCATGCTGTGACAACATACCAGCTGCCGCTGTAGGACAGCATTTGTGAGTGTCTACCAGGCTCTACTTTCCTTCACTCTTTATACTTATTTGGCAATAAATCTCTTTATGAAGTAGAGGAAGGTAATTTGAGAAAGAAATTCTTTCCCAGAAATGGGACTTTCCCTCAAACCCCCCAACCCCAGGGCTCTTGATTCTTCTTTCCCACTCTATTTTAGAGAAAAGCACATATCCTATCTAACATCGTGTAGATTTTATATAGATTTTATTTAAAAATGTCTCCCCATTAGACATCAACTCCACTAGAAGCAATTCCTTTCAAAACAGTGTGAAGACAGTAAAATATATCAGTGATAGCTACGGTTTATTGAGTACCTACTATATGTCAGAAACCTTCCAGACATTACTTTAATTTTTGGAATAACTTAGAAGGAGGAAAGCCTTCTTTACCATATTTCTACAGGTGAAGAAAACCACAGCTCAGAATGGTGACTTGGGCATCTCCGAGTTACAGAGCTCTTACAAATTGGGTTGTAATCCAAGTCAGCCTGACTCCGAAACTGTTTCCCCCTCATACTGTTCTGGCTGAGAGGGTTGAGGAGAGATGGAGGCATCCAGCTAGGTCTCTCCTGCCTGGTGTCTAGGTGATGACTCAAGGGACATGGAGAAGGTCTTTGTTCCCAGGGCTTTCCAGGAAGGACTCCCAATCCCCTAGGCTTCTTAGCCACCATATTCTCCTCACTGACAAATCCCTTGGCTTCCTTCTTTCACTGAAACCATTACTTGTCCCTGTAAAGCATAGACTTGGACTCTCTCAAAGTTGCTTATGAATGGGTTTATCAGATTCTGCTCTTGGTGCCAAGAGTAAAAGAACCCTTGGCAGCCCAGAAAGGGGAATATTAGGAACACAGGGTGATACGGAAGTCAAATTTTTCTCACTTCTTACATGTTCCTTTGAACTGGAACCAAGCCCCTGATACAGACATTGTTCCAAAACAGAGACATGGGGAGTTTTGTTAAAAGGCCCCAGAGAATCTAAAGCTGTATCCCTTCTAATGAAGTCATCACTTTGCACACCTGCATGCATTAAGTCAGAGATGGGCAGCTCCTTGGGGTAGCGGGATCTAGATCCCTGGCCTTATCCTTTGCCAGCTCCTTTGGCTTTGTAGATAAATATTTTAAATTCCTTTTAAAGAAATAGCACCTGAAGATTTTCATCAAAGAAAATCTGACATTGCAACCTAGTATGCAAATCAAAGCAAGACACAAGATATTTGGACAGGAAGTTGGAAGTCTCTCCAACAGCCCAGCCTTGCCTTGCTTTCTCCCTCCATCCCAGACCAGTCTTGCCCCAGACCCTTAGGACCTCTGGAAAGACTGTCCTGGGTCATCTGGGTCAGGAGAAGATGACTTCTAACAGCCCAGAAGCCCAGATGCCCAGGGCCATCCCACAGGTCTCCGTACCCATCATAGGTGGTGATGGACCCACTGGAGAAAGTACATTTAGGTACATTTGGGTGGACAGCAGTCATGACTCAGCAGAGGCCAGACTTAAGCCAACACTGTGCCTGTGTCCCTGAACCCCCAGTGCTGGGGACAACCTTCCTGGGTAACCCACATGGGGCAGTGAGCACAAGAAGGAAGCATATTATCTGAATATGGAATTGGTAGTTTTCTATGATGTGGCTCTCAATTTTTCTGTCCTTTTTTTTTTTTTCAAGATTTATTTATTCATTTATTTGGGAGAGAGGAAGAGGGAGGGGTGGAGGGAGAGGGAGACAGAGAATCTCAAGCAGACTCCCCACTAAGCTTGGAGCCTGATACAGGGCTCAATCTCATAACCCTGAGATCACGACCTGAGCCAAAATCAGGAGTCAGACGTTTCACTGAGACTGAGGGGCCCAGGTGCCCCTCAATTTTCTCTTCTAAGTAGCCATGGACCTTATCATTTTTATATCCGTTCAAAGAAAATAAAAACCTCAGATTAAATTTTTTAATTTGTGAAACTGATTCTACTCATTCATTAATTCTGCAAATACTGTCATGTGCCTATAATGTGCCAAACCCTATACTGGACTCTGGAAACATAAAAATGAACAAGATGAAGGAAAATCATGTATGTTTCACAACTCAATCCTGTTTCTGACCTTTACAAAGGGTATTTTCCCTCTGAGTCGTGGGGTTTATGTTTTCCAGTTCCTCCTCCCATGTGAACACCCAACAGTTAATTCCTTTCCTTCTAAAAGGAGACTTTTTTTTATCTGAACTTCCTTGCACCGTCGGAATGGTTATTTTAAACTGCTTTCTGGAAAAAAAAAACAAACCTATATTCAGATTTGCTGCATTACTTATAACACAAATTTAAAACAGTTTATGATCAAATGGCATTTTAAAATTTGTCTTGATTCATGTGAAAGTAATTTGGATTCACATTAGTGTTCTGGAAACTGATCATTAACACTTTTTAACTGGTTTTGTAAACACATTTTGCTTCCAAAATAAACATAAACAGGCAAGGAGAACACTCAGTGTAGCTGAGGCATGAAGACACACACATTAAGAGGAAGGCCAGGAGCCCCACCATCAAACGGGGAAGGCATTCGGGAGTCGTTTGATTACCAACTCGCTTCATGAAAAATCTGCAAGAAAAATGTGAATAATTTAATATTTGCCTGATGGGGGGATTTCAAGCTGCAGAGTTGTTTGTCTATCACGGATCATTGCAAATAATTAAGACGGGGTGGGAGGTGGGGACTGATTAACGTTTGATAAGTCAGGAGAGGGACAACATGTGGCAGGGATGAGCAAATTGGCTGGGCTGCCTCCATACTTGGCCAGGATGGGAGTGTGGGAGAGACACAAAACCGGAAACGTGTCGTGGTCCAGCCTGCCCCCAGGCCATGCCGGCAACCTCTCACCAACATCCCCATGGAGGGGGTGCTGGGCCTCAGCCTGGATACGTACCTCCAGCAGCTCCACTCACCTTCGCATGACATCCCATTGACCTACCTGCTTTAGTCCAGAGCAGTCTGGCTCTGTTTAAAGATTATCTTCCAAAAGAACCAAAAATAATTGTACACGTCTGCAGATTCCATGGGAATCTGACTCATAACCCCCTTCAAACTTTCCTCGATTGTCTCCATCCCACTCTAACCCCAGAATGCCTGCTACTTCTCCTCCAACCATTTTGCTCTAGATTTTGTAGGCAAATATGTGAAATAACTCTGGAATCCTCCTGTAGGGCAAGAGAGGAAACGGAACTCCTTATGTAAGACCAGACTCTTCTGTTGAGCCTCTTACACCGGACGGCAGTGTGACACTCTGAGTTGACAGAGCAAGGCTGGTTTCGGAACAGGTCTGGGAGTCAGGAAGACTTGCGTTTTCATCCTGCCCCTGCCCCTGGGTGAGATCCTTCTTCCTTCCTGAGCTTTACTTTCCTGATCCATAAAACAGAGAGAACAGACCTTACGCCCTCTAGGTACTAAACGGCCAAGATATATAGCAAGCATTTGGCACAGTACACGTTAGGTAAACAGACAGGGTAATTCTTCTTACCACTCCAGTCTTGCCTCTAAAACTTCCAACATCTTCTGGTGCTGGAATGTTCTGAGCTGCACCCCCCTCAGTGTTAATCCAATCCAACAGTTACCAACTAGGCTTGTTCCTGTGAGGAACTATACTAGGCTGTAGATCTCGAAGTGACAGAGATGGGTTCCCTCTTTTGCAGAAGCACCAGCACTCACTTGTCATTCCTCATAGAATTCATCCATTGTAACCAATAAACTAAAGTTTACATCTACAGAAGGAAAGGGAGAGAGTCTGCTTTCAGATAAGCCCAGTTGTTTTGCGTCTGTGTTGGTTTGAGGTTGGTGAAATAGAAGACACAGTGTTTTTCCACCCCTTAACTAGAGATGGGTCTCTGGCCTCTTGAAGCCTCAGTTTGTTCTTCTGTGAAATGGGGATTCCACAGCTTGCCTTACCTGCCACTCTAAGACTTTGTGAGGGAAGAAAAATAAGAGAGTGATTTGGGGATTTGGAACTGTAAAGTGCCACGCGAATCTAAGGGGTTGTTATCCTTAGTCACTTAGTGTGAGTGACTTGGATCTGCCAATTTTTCCCCAGCTTCCCCTTACAAGTTGGAGAAGTAGAGCCCTGAAGACGTTCTAAGCATAGGAATGCTCTGCTGGCCCCCGACCCCTATTTTGGAGGGACCCTAACAAGCCGGAAGAGCCATGGGGCCCACAGCCATTGCCGGCAAGAATCAGGACTCTTTGGTTTTAGGGGACAAGGATGAGGTTATAACTGCCTTGAGAAAAAAAAGACAAATGCACTGAGTACGTAGGGTGCTCATGAGTCAAAGGCCACTCAGAATGCGGTTTCAGGAGATGCTCCTTCAATCCACATAGCTTTTGGAAAGCCACGGTGCCTGGTCCATAACGGCCAGCGTGCCTGATGCTGACGGCAGCTGTAGAACCTGCACCCAGGGCAGGCTGGCGCGCCACGGTTCCTTCAGACACCCTGGGCGGCCTGGGGCAGCAAGAGTTGGTGCATAAATGTCCCAGCTTCCTCACTCCTCCGTTGGTGTGTCTCCGGTCTGGAACTGGATGCCAAAGGGGAGTGCCAGAAAACTCGGTAATCAAATTAAATCAGGCTTGGAGGCAATAGTTCTGAAAAAGAAAAATCAACGCAAGGATGCCACGCATACAAAATGTCAAAATTTTAAGTAAGACCGGCACTGGACTTTTCCTTTCGCCTCAAGCTTTCATATGGCCCTTCTGGGTGCGGGTGTGTGTCTTTTAACAGCTTGTTTGCAAGTTCAGTAAAAAAACAGAAGGGAAAGTAGCCTCAAACAGGCTGAGCTGTCCTCCTCACCAGGTTTCTACCTGGGGCCACCTGTGGTCTGCGTGGTTCAGGATGCTGGCCCCCAGGAGCACTGCCCAGGACTCCCAGGCAGGGCCAAGTACAGAGACACTGTGGGAGCAGGAGGCCGAGGACATATGGCCATTTATCCTTTGATGTCCTTGGAAGAGTGATCACAGATTGCATGATAGATGTCAACAACCAGATAGATAACCTTCAGGGGCGTGAAGGTCATTTCAACTAACAAATCACTTGTTCCATAACGGAGAAAGCAAACAGATCAACACGCAACCATGGTAAGTTCCTATTAGGGGGCTTTAAACCATCTCTCCCTCTCTCTCTCTCTCTTCTTTACATCTGTGGGTACCCTTGCCAGGTAACCGAGTAAGGCAAAGCACATAGCGGAGAGGATAATGGCTTCTTCAGAAGCACACCCCAAACGACGGGAGTATGTAGAGAATAGTGCCTCTTTTGTGCGGAGCGTTTGATCCTTGCGCCATTCGAGACCAAGGTTGGGGGAAGCCAAGCCCACAATCAGAATGTAATTGAAGTATGTTTCCTATAATAGGTTCAGATGTTTGTGATCTTCAGCACTTTGTGAATTCCGCAGCAGATGGGCGAGGGCCGGGGAGCGGGAGAGAACAGACTGGGTAAGGCGGCCTGGCATTCTGACAAGGGCAGCCCCAGCTGTGGCTCGAGTGTTATTCAGCACGCCCACCCACTGCACCAGCAGCCTGCCTTCCCGATCTCGCGGCCACGGCCGCCTTAATGAAGAGTGGAGGTAAGCACGAATCCTGGCTTTCCAGGGATCACAACATTTGAGCAACCCAGAAGAGTCGACGTGATGGAAATGGTGCCAAGTTCTTTTGCCTCTTGCTTTTCAAGGAAAAGAAAAAGAAGGAGAGAGAAGAGAGAGGGATCTGCTAATAAAATGCATATCTAAACACTTTCTAATTTTCCTGGGCTTTTCATTTTTTTTTCCCCTCAAAAATTCAGTGCTGGAGAGGGGAAAGCAGAGAACAGGAGCTGACACAAGGAATCTTGAACGGACACAAGAATTTACCTGCGCTGGTGTAATGGACAAGGTGAGGGAGCCGGAAGTCAAACCCTTGCCCTGTCAATTTCCCATTGTGTGACTTGGGCCGGGTTCTTAACCTGCCCAGCTTCCTGTTTCCTCACCTGCCAAAGGACCAAAATACTGTCTGTCTCTTAGACCGTGTGCCTCATGAAATGAGAGAACATGGTCATAGCTGATATTTACTGAGCACTTACTATGGGTGAGGTTTTTACACATTAATTCTTAACTTCTCCCAACAACCCTGCGTGTTAGGCCCTGTTATCATTCTCACTTATAAATGAGAAAACTGAAGGCGAAGAATATAAATAATGTGTCCAAGATGATAACCAGTAAGGGGCGGGACCGGGTGAACGCCAGTTCTGGGCTTCAAGCACTGGGCTGTGCAGGCTCCCATGTTCTTGCCTGTAGTGCCCAACTCCTAACAACCAGTAGGTCTTCCAACTCGTCTGTCAGCAGAACTGGACCCAGTTTGGATTGTTTAGCACCAAAAACTCACCTGAGCTCACCTCAGATTACAGTTTTTATTTGTCCCATTTCAGGTGTATATTCATACATTTTCAGAGCGAAATAGGTGCATTTGCTGTTTGACCATGGGGTGTTGCTTCAGTTCTTGCTGGGAGTTAGATAAAATATCTGTTACAAAATCTGGAAATTCTGAATCCTGAAACACTTCCGGCTCCAAGGGCTTACTACGGCATGGTGCATCTACTCTGCCTATCCAGGGTAGGCACTCATCATGAGTTTGAGGACATCAAGATTTCCTTAGAATACAACAAATGCAACCAGCAGTATCATTGTTTAAAAATAGATTTGTTCAGTATTCATTCAACAAATACTTTTTTTTTAAGATTTTATTTATTTATTTGACAGATCACAAGTAGGCAGAGAGGCAGGCAGAGAGAGAGAGAGGAGGAGGCAGGCTCCCCGCTGAGCAGAGAGCCCGATTTGGGGCTCGATTCTGCACCCTGGGATCATGACCTGAGCCGAAGGCAGAGGCTTTAACCCACTGAGCCACCCAGGCACCCCCAACAAATACTTTTTGCATGTCTACTACATGCTAAGTCCCATTTTAAGCACTGGGGACAGAGTGCATGAAGTACGTGCTTTCCTTGCCCACATAAAACTTAGAGTCTATGAGAAATAATTATCGGAGAAAATAAAAAAACAAAGGTTAGCAATAGGGTCCGACAGACCAGAGTACATCAGGATGCCCTGTGTTCTTCCATGTCTCTAAGCATACACAACTGAAATGAACATGACCTGTAATAACAGAGAAATAAAAGAATTTGGGAGAAAAAAAAACAACAACCCATAATTATTCTGAGAGAGTAAAACTGCGTGCCTTGAAATATTGAAGTAATTATCAGGTTAAATTTCTATGATCCCTGCAATTTCCATGAAACCTGGAAATGTTGGGAGCATAGGCCTGGCATATCTCTTAAAGTAAAATTATACTTCTTTTTCACTCAGACTAAAAGGTCGTAATTAAAGATATAATGAAGCTAAGTGAGTAATGGGATCTGTGATTCACTGGGGAAGCGGATGCTGCCTGAGGCCCCTTCCTGGCGCTCGCTGGAAGTGGGGCTCACCAACTCATGGGGCCCTAGAACCACCCCTCCCAGGGCCCACCAGACTCAAGGGGTGAGGGAATGCAGAGCTGTGACCAGGGCCAGCAAGAAGTGGCTCTTGAAATACTGGGCCTCGGGGCGCCTGGGTGGCTCAGTGGGTTAAGCCGCTGCCTTGGGCTCAGGTCGTGATCTCAGGGTCCTGGGATCGAGTCCCGCATCGGGCTCTCTGCTCAGCAGGGAGCCTGCTTCCCTCTCTCTCTCTCTCTGCCTGCCTCTCTGCCTACTTGTGATCTCTCTCTGTCAAATAAATAAATAAAATCTTAAAAAAAAAGAAAAGAAAAGAAAAGAAATACTGGGCCAGAGGAGAAGCTTCCCAAATTTATTATCCCCTAGGAATTCTAGCATTATTTTTTCTGAATATTAAACAAATATCTGCTCACGGTAAAATATTAGGAAAGTTTCTATAAAAATCTAAAGAAGTATGAAAATGTCACCTATATCATATCACTATCCTGAAGAAAACACTATTAGTATTTTAATATAGTTTCTTCTAGATTTTTCTATGTGTTTTTCCTCATAGTTGAGATTTGCCTATTTCACTTAAAATCGTCATCAATGCTAACAGAAGGAATTCATTGACCACTTTTTATGCCCCTTGTTTAAATCTTTAAACAACTCATAAAATTAGTTCCACAATTGGCAATTACTTGATATCTCTGTGCCTCAGTTTCCTGTCTGTAAAATGGGGTATTTACAGTGCCTACCTTGTAGAATTAATAAGGTTGTTGAGTTAATATATCCAAAGCACTTGGAACAGTGCCTGGCATATGATAAGTACAAGATCATGTTGACTATTACCATTATTCCACTTTACCAATGAGATCACTCAGGCATGAAAGGTTAAGTAGCTTGTCCAAAGTCAGTAAATAGAGGGGAGCAGGGTCAGGACTTGAACCCAGGTAGCATGACTCCAGGGTCCATGACTTTAAGTCAAATATAGTAAAAGTAAAGGTGCTTTTGAAGGAAAAGACTAGAATTTTGTCTACACAGTTGGGATTATGGCATTTCTTATCTGATGGATTTCCTGATGCTCTTTATGGAAGCCAAACTGCCAGAAAAGACAGCAGGGGTCCTGAGGAAAATCTTTCATAAGGACAGCTGATGTCTCAGGGTCCTTGACTGAGAAACCATATTGAGTATTCTTCACTACTGTATCCCTAGTTCATAGAACAGTGGAACCGCACCTGACACATAGTAGGTGTTCAGTAAAATGTTGTTGACATGACAGAGTCACACATAGCAAATGGCTTAGAGATCAGAGGGACTGATGGTTTCAGGGTAGCTGCGGACATCAGGACTCATCCTGACTTACCCACCTCGGCAGAATGTCTGTTCCTTGAGAGAAGGAGCCATGAAAACATATTATATTATAAAGCCTCTCTAATCTCTGTGATGCTTGAGACCCCCTGCTGTGGAATTACCATTCTAAATTAGCCACATCATCTCCCGTTCATCTCTCTTTTCCTTTTTAAAGATTATTATTTATTTTTGCAAGATAGAGCACAAGCAGTGGGAGCAACAGAGGCAGAGGGAGAAGCAGGCTCCACGCTGAGTGTGGAGCCCGAGGTAGGACTTGATCCCAGGACCCTGGGATCATGACCTGAGGTGAAGGTAGACGCTTAACTGACTGAGCCACCTGGGCACCCTTCCAGCTCATCTCTCGAAACCGTCATTGGCAAGGGCAAACTGCAACGGAGTCTCACTGGCATCTATCAAGTGGTGGTAGAAATGTGGTCCCAGCATGACCTGGGCGGATGGGATGGTGGTTACTTAAGATACGGTGGGGGAGGTGAGCCTCGAGTCAGAAAAAAGACCTGTTAGTAAGTTCTGAAACATTTAGGGTTCTACCCGCTGTCTATCTCCACTTTCCTCAAAGGAACATAATTCAAGGAAAGGACAGTCTTGCTCATTTTGCAAGTAAGGAAACGGGAGAGAAATCTACAATGCGGGGGACTCACTAGTAGGACCCCAACTCCTTGACGTCAAGACACTGCCAGAGAATAAAACCTAAAAAAAGAGGTACATATGTGAAGTGATAATGTGTTAATTAACTCAGTTGGGGTGGGATAATTTCACAACGTATACTTACCTGAAATGACCACCTTACACATTTTAGATATACAATTTTATTTGTCAATTATACCCTGATAAAGCTGGAAATAAGACATTTCCAGAAATCTGCCACAACAGGAGTGGCACTGGAACATTCCAGCTCAGGCTGTGGCAGAGGTTCTAGAGGACCAGTTTAGCTAGACATCACAGCAGGCATCAATCTGGACAAATTCATTTCAATCCTTGGTAGAAGTCTGGGAGGAGTATCCTTCAAGGGGTTGTACTTACGACATAAGTTAGCAGAGGTCTGGGGTGATAAGGAAATGTGGGCACTAAAATGCTAATGGAATAATTGGGTTATGATGGTTTCCCCAGTTCCATGTAGCTGGGCAGGCAGACGGAGTGGTTGTTAAAGGCATGGGCTTTAAAAAATAAATTATTAAATAAATAAATAAATAAATAAATAAAGGCATGGGCTTTGAACACAGACGGGCCTGGGTGAATGCCCATTCCCTTTCTTGACCAGATTATTTTAGCCACTCTGGTCTTGGTTTCCAAATCTATAAAATGGAAATGGAAATATCGACCCCACAAAGCTTTCTTGACGATTAAATATTCAAAGCGCTTAGTGAAGGCTCTGACATTTATCATCTATTCTCAATAAAGCATCCTTCTGCGTTGGCACAGGCATGTTCATGCCAATTGCCTCCTTTACTCCTTGCAAAAACTCTCTAAGGCAAGTATCATTATCATCCCGTGTTCATGAAGGAGGACACCAGGACTCAGGGACCCTGAACAATTGTGCCACTAACTCTAAACAGTAGACCTTCTGGGTCGCTTAAAGTGTATCGGTAAGTAATTTAACAATAAGCTAAAGGACACATAAGAGGTTGACCTTTCCTAGTGCAAAATAATCCTGGATGCTAAACTTAAACCACAAGCAGCCCTTAGATTTAAGACATCGGGCTACCTGTTTTTGCAGGGACTTAGGCCCCCAAAAGTGACACCCCCCTCCTCTCAGAAACACCATCTTATTTCTCTGCTCCTTTGCTGCCTGAAATAGTTCCAAAGTCCCCAGGAAGGTAACAATGGTCCTGCGAACATGGAATTAAGGATGTGGTCAATATTTAGATGTTCTTTGTGGCATTGTTTAGGATAAAATGGGTTCCTGTTAAGGAAATGCTCCATCTTAGGAGATCAGTGGATTAAACTATGATACACAGAAAAAAACGAACGATATAAGGGACGTCTGGGTGGCTCGGTGTGTGGGCATCTGCCTTCAGCTTCGGTAGGATCCTAGGGTCCTGGGATGGAGCCGTGTGTCAGGCTCCCTGCTCAGTGGGGAGCCTGCTTCTCTCTCTCCCTCTCCCACTCCCCCTGCTTGTGCTCTCTCTCTCTCTCTCTATCAAATAAAATCTCTTTAAAAATAAATACAATGGAATGATACAGACTTAATAAATATGCTGTTACAGTCAGGGGGTGTGGGGGGGAGGTGTGCCTGAGTGGCTCAGTCAGTTTCGTACCTGACTCTTGAGTTTGGCTCAGGTCATGATCTCAGGGTCATTGGATGGAGCCCCGTGTTGGGCTCCGCTCTGCGTGTAGAGCCTGCTTAACAATTCTCTCTCTCGGGTGCCTGGGTGGCTCAGTGGGTTAAAGCCTCTGCCTTCGGCTCAGGTCATGATCCCAGGGTCCTGGGATCGAGCCCCGCATCGGGATCTCTGCTTGGCAGGGATCCTGCTTCCTGCCCCCTCTCTCTGCCTGCTTCTCTGCCTACTTGTGATCTCTGTCAAATAAATAAATAAAATCTTTAAAAAAAATTCTCTCTCTCCCTCTGCCACTACCAGACTGCTTGCGGCTCTCACATACAAATGAATAAATCTTCAAAAATAAATAAAGAAAATGCTGTTGCAGGAACATGTCTAACGGTAAGGAAAGTTTATCATGGAATATTATTACAACACAGTATGCTATGATCCCTTTTAAACAAAATATATAGTACTGTGTATGGAAAAGACTTGGGAAGGATATATATTAACTTGGTGCATTGGCTGAATGAACCAGATTAAGGATCTTTTTTAAATGCTTGTTTTTTCTGTTTAAGGCAAATCTAAGATCTAATCTAAGATTGTTTCAGAAAAGCTGGGTGCACTGAACATATTACCTAGAGTTAGATATTCATGATTTTCTTCCCTTCAAAAGGGCAGTTAGGTTTAGACCAAAAGTTCTTTGAGTATCAGGACTCAGTGCTCAGATGCCACATAGACCAGCCCTCTCCAGGACTTCCTAACCCTCCGTTTCTATCTTCCTTAGAGCGCTTAGCACCACTGCATATCTTTTAATTACTTGATTGAGCCCTGAACTCCCACTAGGAACAGATAAGTTCCTGAGTGCAGTGGCTTTGATCCGTTGTTCACTGTCTGGCACAGAGTATGTGCCTAATACCTATTTGTTAAATCCCACATTTGTTAAAAGCAGTCAGATGCCTGAGGACCCTGTAGAACTCCATTGTCCCATGAGAAGCAGATCTTCCTCTTCCACAACCACACCTCTCCCTCTCTTCCCCCTCTCCAGCATTCGTCATCACCATCTACTGATAACTGCTCAGCACCCAGAGAACCCTAGAGTGTAGCAGGTAACTATGACATAAATTTGTGTGAGACAATGATTCACATCTCTTGTGTTGTATGACTGTTTTCTGTATGTTGTGCTTTCTAGTGTTTTCCTCCTGTTAGTCTTAAAGGATAGTGGCAGCTCTTTGGATGCTGAAGGAGGGAGAAGGGGGTGGACTCTATGGGTAGGAGTAGGAGGTTGGGTTACAGGGGAAGAAAGAAGGGGCTGCTACTCATTATTGTTAGTCCCCAGCCTCAGATGCAGAAAATGAGGACAGTGAGGCTCAGTGGCCTGCCCTAAACCCCTAGGATGTTGAAAGCTTCCCTTTGGGGACCCATAGCACTTTCCACCAAGGCACCCATGCTTGTCTGATTTTCATCAAACTGTCAACTCTTGAGGCTAGGGTCTAGGTTTTGTTTTCTTTTGTAATCCCATGACCTAGAATGGTGCCTGGTACATAGTAGGTGCTCAGTGAACATTTGCTAACTCAATTGCCAAGAACAACATAGCTAGCAACTGACAACTTTTGACTAAAACTCATGCCTTCTGATTACCTGTGTGTTAGATGAAGTCTTGGAATGATCCATCTTTAACAAATGTAGTCCCTCTCTACTTTGAGTTTCTCATTTCTTGTTTTCCTGTTCTCATTTCACTTTTTGTTATCACTCTAGCTTCCCAACAGCCACCCTCTTGCCTGGTTCTTAGATGGACTTGATGTCAAAAGCGTGTTTCTGGGCAATCATCAAATGATCTTTGCAAGCTGAGTCTCATGTACAGGCAGGAGAGGGGGAGGAATCCAGGGATCCTCCGGTGCGCGAGCCACTCACTAGTAGGCAGGGTTCCAAAACGCAGCAGAATCTTTCTGCCTTTTCATCCACGCTTGAAGAAGAGGGTAAGAGGAGGGATGTGCAAGCAAACTGAAATTTTAAGGAGCTGCAGAAATTCAGCAGTAACCATAAAGCCTCAGGAAGTCAGGCTTTGAATAAAATCAGTGGCAGTTAAGTTTCATGCACATTCCAGGCATTGTGCTAAACACTTTTCATAAGACTTCCTATTTAATCCGCCTAGCAATCCTAGAGGACAGGTCTTATCACACCCATTTCGCAGAAGATAAAACAGAGGCCAGGAGAGGTTAAATGACTTGCCCAATAGCACACACCTAGTTTTAGAGTCGATGTTAGAACCCAGGCATATCTGTCTCCGGATCAAGTATTAATGCTTATCTGGGATGCCCATGCAGGACTTGTCTTTCCGGGGGTCCCTCTTCCGAGCGTCCCGCCACCCAGGGGATGGCGCTGTCCTCCGGCGGGTGCTGGAGCGGGGCGCGCGGAGCGGGGCGATCGGAGCAGGAGCCGGATGCGCCGAGCCGGCAGGGGCTGGGCGCGCAGCTGCGGCGGTTCGACGGGGCCCAGGCGGGCGCCGGCGGGCGCGGTCGAGCAGATGGCGCTGGCGGGGGGCGGCCGTTTGGCGTTCGTAGCACTTTCCTTCGCGCATATGTTGCGGACGGGCGGGAGGAGGGGACGACCTCAGCCCGCTGAGGGGGCCGGTTCGCTCACTCTGAACCCTAACTCTGACTCGCGTCCATGGGAGAGGGCATCAGCACTGACGCATCTGCTCAGTGCTCCGGGTGGCAACCACACACGTACGTGTTATTCTCATCATAGGGCTACAAGAATGCTTAGTCCCATTTTACAGCTGGAAAACTGAGGTCCAAGAAGGAACTGACCATCAACAGGACCAGGACTAGAACAGGAGTTGACGGACTCCTGCGTGAGTGCTTGGCTCCACAGGGGGACAAATGTCCCCAGCTGAAGGGTCCCATCCAAAAGCAAGGAACGTTCTTGATTTTGCCTGTCCACGTTCCAAAAATGTTCTTCCTTCTGTAAGGCCTTTGCATATGATGTCCTTTATTATAAACCTTCTCCCTGGTTCCTGCCAGCACCCTCCATTTCCTCCATTGGCTCCTTCAGATCTCAGATCGGGCGTCACTTACCTTCCTGAATACCAGGAGAGCCCTAACCACAGCTAATACCACTGGATTAATGTGTGTGTTCTCACCCCTACCCCTAAACCGTAAGCTGCATGAGGACAGGAAATGGGTGTACACTTTGTGCTCAGCCTTCTCAGCTCTACCTTCTTTTTTTTTTTTTTAAAGATATTTTTTTTTATTTATTTGACAGAGAGAGATCACAAGTAGACAGAGAGGCAGGCAGAGAGAGAGAGAGGGAAGCAGGCTCCCCGCTGAGCAGAGAGCCCGATGCGGGACTCGATCCCAGGACCCTGAGATCATGACCTGAGCCGAAGGCAGCGGCTTAACCCACTGAGCCACCCAGGCGCCCTCAGCTCTACCTTCTAATCCCAGTACATAGTAGGCACTTAAGAAACAGTTGTGAATGAATGAGTAGTTGAATGCATGAATGAACACATGAACAGGCTTTGGGAACTAGCACCTGCTTCCTCACCATCCAATGATCCGCTGCTCAGGGTCTGGGGTGAGGGCGGGTAATACAAGAATGAAGGGCTATTTGGAAATTCTGGGCCATCTCGACTGCAGCTTTTTATTAATTAAATGTGTCCTGTGGCTATTTCCCTTCCTTCCCTTCACCCGCCTCCCCTGCACCGTGTGACTGGAGACCCAGCCTTTCCTCTCCCGTTGACAGAATGGAGTCTTCCTTATGCTGATGAATGCAGTGACCCTTAATAAGATGCAACCAGGCCAGAAAAAGCCAAATGAGAAAGTTGGCAGCATTGTAAGTGGTTTTTCAAGAGAAAAGTGGAAAAATGGACATTAAAATGAATCCTTTAAGTTGCTTTTCTGACCTGCTTGGTGGGAGAGCTGGGGATTCCAGGGCGTTGGAGAGCTTCCCGGATGGGAAGAATTCAGAAGCAACAAATATTTACTGATGTGTACTAGGTGCCAAAGGCTCCTTGGGGCTTTTTGACAAATAGCTCGAAAGACGCTTGGCACATTCAAGACCTCATTTGAACCTCCCCCAAACTGGGGCCTGAGTACATTGCCTTCACTCTTCAGAAAAGGGAACAGAGGCTTATGGAGTCAAATGGGTTTCATTGCTTTTGGAAAAATCCAAATGTGATTTTTTTGGGTGATTTTTTAAAAACCTCTTCAATGGGTTGGTGCTTGCAGGTTGATAATCTGGCTGCTTTTATACCATTTCCCTGACTGGAAAAATGATTTCCTCCTTGAGAGGTCTTGGACTGACAGGGGCTGATGTACCTCATTTACTGAATTCAGCAACTTGCAGTTCATTGAAAAGACCAATAGCACTAAGTCCTTAATAAGACTAACAGTGATAGCTTATTAGCACTCATCATTTATGGACTAAGTGGCATATTAAATTAACATGTCAAATACTTTATATACATTAGATCCCTTAAACTTCACAACAACTCCAATGAAGCAGGCATGATTTCAGTCCCCATTTGCCCATGAAGGAACTGAGGGAGTTAAGTAATTTCCCCAAGATCAAGCACTAGTGAGTTACAGTATCAGGATTTGAACCCAGACAGTTCCCCACTAGGGGCTGCCATGGTAATACGTTCCAGGCTGTTCTCCAAGGAATCCCAGGGTTCCACCCAGAGGTGAAAGAGATTAAGGCAAAGGGACATGTGGCCGGGCAGGTCTGAAAGCCTCGTTCACTCCCATCAGCTCTGCTCTTTTTCCCTAGGGTGAATCTGCATGATTTTCTTGGGCAAAGAGTTTCCAGGGCTAAATTTATTTATTTATTTATATTTTAAATATTTATTTATTTGAGAGAAAGAAAGAGAGAGACCATGAGTAAGCCAGGGGGAGGGGCAGAGGGAGAGAATCCTCAAGTAGACTCCCCGATGAGCATGGACCCTCCCCACCCCCACCCTGATGCAGGGCTTGATCTCATGACCAACCAGTTCTTGACCTCAGCCAAAACCAAGATTCAGATACTTAACCGACTAAGCCACCCAGGTGCCCCTCCAGTGCTAAAAATACTTAAGAATTGGGATGTAATAGACAATATTATGGGTCCCACAACTTCTGGAGATCCAGCCTTATCTCCTTTTGGATTACCCCACAGTACCCAGGTCTGTGTCTAGTAAATAAAAGGTGCATTGAATGAAATGTATTGGAGTAGTTTGGGGTAACTATTCCAATGTACTTTATACTTTGCTCCTTACAGAACTTCCAGGGACACCTGCAGCCATACCGTGAAGACTTTTCCAGATCTACCTCCAGCTGGTGGTCACGGAGCAGGTCAGAGATGCGACTTGGTGGAGATGACTCTGAGAACAAGCCCAGAAAACACCTTGATACTGTGGCTTTGATTTGTTTCCAGGAATTCCCTGGAGTTATGAGGGTAGGGAATGTTGGCAGCATTAGGATAGAGAAAATAGGAAGCCTGAGGCTTTGGAGGCAGGGGAAGAGCATTCCACTACGTGGCAAAAAGGTAAGGATTCTGCCTTTGGGTGATGTTGAAGATTGAGGTACTCATATACACACAGTCAGCCTGTTGGCCACCTAACCTAGTTCCCTCTCCATACCTTTCTCCCATCCATACCCACAGATTTTTGCGGTTAATTTCTTCAAGGTTACTCTTGATATTTACTAGGTACTCAAATCCCATTACATTCTCCAATGTTAGACATGATGCAAAATTGGGTATTAGCGAAAACCAAAACTAAAACTAAAAACCATCAGCTAAAACTAAAATGAGATAAAGATACAAATTAAAATAAATGGTCAGGACAGAGAAGAGAGTTAGAATGCAGGTGTGCAGATGGTAACAACCTAGCCAGTTGCTGAAGTTGAGCTTCAAAACTAACTCTGGGCTTCCTAGTAGCCAGAGTGAAAAGGAAAACACAATCCATCATATGATTCTGATTCTTTTTTGAGGAGTTGCGGTGTTGCTCAGGAGACGCTGAGCTTTTTTTGGAACCCAGAACAAAGAGAATTTTCTTGTGCAGGGCTTCATCTACTAAGAAATGTAGATAGTAGTGTCCTTTACAAAAATCTTATAGTAAATCCAAGGTAGTTTTCATTTCACTAGATAAGCTGACAAGTTAACGCACAAAATTGCACCTCAGTGAAAACAGTGCTTTGAAATGCCATAAAGATATGGTTTTAAGGGTCCTGAATGCAGAAATTAAAGACGGATTTTGTGGGGAAATAGATGGAACAATATGTCCTTCAAAAAACCCTCCCGAAATAGTACTTCCCTCTACCAGGCTTGGGTTAGGACTTGGGCTGGAGATAGTTCAAGCTTCAAGTATGGTTTGTTGATCAAGCGCAGGTCCAACTTCAGACATTCTATCCAGCCCATGACCAAATTTACTCACTCAGTGAACATTCTTCAAATCCAGAGACAAAGATGACAAAGTTCTGTGAAGTGGATCTCACCTAAGTGCATATTTTTAAATTCTTACAAATAAAATTTGCATTGATCTTATATAGGTGCTCTTCTGCTGTTTCTTTTCCAGATCCTTATCCAAGCCAGTTCTGCCAGTCTATTTAGACCTGGCCATGGTATTTCTGGTTCATTTAGTGGGTGCACCATTCATCTGCAAAGAAGGAAGAGAATAAAGAAGTCATCAATAATATTCCTACAGAGCCTCCAAGTCAACCAAGTTCTCCTAGTGTGGGAGGCAGTAATTTGTTCCCTGATATATGGGGATTGCTTTTCTTCAGTAGCTGAGACCCAATCAGTCTTCAGAGGTGGTTGTAATTAATAGGTAAGGAAGTGCAAATACATCTGAATTAATAGAGCCACTAGGTGTGACTAACTATAATATGATTACATGTGAAATTAACCCAGAGATCAAACTTAATCAATCCAGACTAATAACTGCCAGGACAACAATTTGTGGTTTTAGATGAGTTTATGTTGAAAGGAACTAAGGAAAATGAACTCTGTTAGAATGTAAAGGCTGCATTTTTTTTTAAAGTGTGAGCAGCATACTAAGACTATAAATATGCATGTAGATGATATTAATGTCCAGAAGTCATATAAGTAAACCATTATTTATATTGACAAGTGAGAGTAAACAAAATTAGAAAATCAGAATTTAATGAAGAGAAGCACAAATTTTTTTTTTTAAAGATTTTGAAGTAATCTCCATACCCAACATTGGGCTTGAACTCACAACTTGGAGATTGAGAGTTCATGTGCTCTACCAACTGAGCCAGTCAGGTGCCCAAAAGAATCACAAATATAAAAAGTAAGCTGAAAGACTATAGAATATGAGACTCCCAATGCTGTAAATTTTATTGTTTTTCATCTGATTCCAGTAACTTTAAAAAATTACTAGATAATGGGTCATTCATAGAATATGCAATCTATAAAGAGCAAGTTGATAAATAGCCATGAACTTACAACCCACCTTGAGAACCACAACCTCAGCAATTCATTGCAACCCCTGTGCATCACATCCTGATTGTAAACCTTCCTATTGTGCGTCACATCCTGATTGTAAACCTTCCTGTCCCTTTCGCACCCCAGAAGCAAACACTCTCTTGACTCTTGGGTTGCGTTACTGAGGGAGATTATATTGCCAGTCCTGATTCTTCACCCCTTGCTGTATCCACACTTTTTTCTGTGTCACTTTGCAGAGCCCCCTTACTGTGAATAGGATACCTTTCCCAATTTTGTTTTCTTCACTTGGCCACATAACTTTCTTTGGCTGATAGAAAGAAGCAGAAATTTATGTTGATTCTAAGCCCAGGCCTCAGTAGCGCCCCCCACCCACCCACCCAGTGTTCCGACTTGCTTTTTTGCACTTTTTTCCATTACCATAAAAAGAACATGCCTGGACTAGTATGCCAGTCAAAGAGAGGATGAAAGACATGTGGAGCAGAGCCGAGTTACCCAGCAGGGCCCAGCCTAGATCAGCCAAGTCCCAGTTCCATGACAGTAAGTGATTATGGCTTCAAGACGCTGAATTTTAGGTGATTGCTTCTACAACACTTTTTTTGTATGTGTGGCAGTTGCTAACTTTCACACACATTCTTTCTTTTCCTTACAGTTTTATTACAGACATGCCCTTGAACATGTTTCAAATTATGAAAATGTGTTTCCAAACCTTATATAAAAGGCTAGACACTGGTGAATTCTTTTCCATAGCTGGTATTAGGATTTCAAAGGTACAAGTCAGTGATTGAGAAGAGCCCTATATCTGCCAAGAGTTTTATAAAATTACAGGAGTAAGCAGGTAAACAGACTTCCAAATGGGCATCTTTCCAAAGAGCATCTGCAGCCAGGCCAACATAAACAATCAGAGCAGCACACAGATGATAATGCTGTTGGGGAAAACAGCAAAGAAGACGAAGGATGAGCCCTTTCTTTGGGGGTGCATTCCATCCAAGGGAGGCTGTGGAGTCAAGCAGACCCATTTCACAGCCTCATACCCTCCTTCTCCCCTGGTGTAAATTTGATCAGTTGTTTTGTACTCAAGGAGGCTCAGTTTTGCTTTCGAAAGAATGGGGATGATAATGTCTCCCAGCAGAACACTGAAAGCCCATCCATTCACTCACGCCTATGAAACCAGGGGTTTCAATTCTAACTTGGTGGAGGGAATAAGAGGTGGTATAGTAATGGAATGGGATGGAAAGGAAGAGGAATTCTTTTTCTTCTGGGGCATGGAGGGTTTGTGAGTTGAAAGGAAGACATCACTTCCCTTCTCGGTGGCAAAGAAAGTAAAGTCATCGACAGATCTGGGTGAGTCAGTAACAGAGTTAAGGTCCTGTGGAGGGAGCTGTGAACAGCCAGAGGAGAAAAATCCCATTGACTCTGCTTTGTGGAAGAGATCTTGATATACTTAGAGAATATATCGTAGTGTATTAGATTATGTAATGATTTCAGAGGTTAGCTCAACACTCCCATTTTACATGTATGAGAACTGAGGTCCAAAGAGATCAAATCTTAAAAAGTTATACAATGAATTGGTGCACATCTGGGATTTGAATGGTGGGCTTCTGAATCCCATTGATTCTGGTGCTTATTTGTTACAATTTGTTTCTAGAACCCCTAAACTTCTTGAGGAATGGCTTGTGTAGTTGTGATATTACCATCCCATTTAAGACTGGGCCAGCCACGTTTCAGTAATCTTTCCTCATAAATTCCATTGCACAAAACTTTAACCAAGTTTTTTTGTTTTTTTCTAAACTCTTATCTCACATTCTCTCAATTCTTCTTCAGCTTTTGTCCCACCACTTCCTCCTTAACAGCTCCTATGAAGGGTGACCAAGACTGCCATGTTGCTAAGTCCAGTTGTCAGTTATCAGTCTTCAACTTACTTAAGTTGATAACAACCCCTTTTTGGCATAGCCAATACCTCTTTCCTCCTTAAAACACCATTCTCACTTGGTCTTTAGGACACCTTGCTCTCCTGGTTTTCTTCCTACCTCACTGGCTGCTCCTTCCCAGTCCTTTGATATTTTATTTGTATGTCCCTGCCCTCATATCATTGGAGTGCCCCCAGATCTTAGTTCTTGGACCTCTTTATTTAAATCACTTACCTAGGTGATTTCATCCAATTGTGTGTCTTAAATGCTATGTACATGCTAATGAATTTCAAATTTATGTTTTCAGGCTGCATCACTTCCCAGAGCTCCAGATTTATATTTCCAGCTGCTCAATCAACATCTCTACCTGGATGTGTGAAAGATTTCTTAAACTTATGTCCAAAACAGCTCCTCCAACCCTTTCTCCCCAAATTTGTACTTCCGTAGTCCTCTCTAACTTTTCTAAGCAAATGGCAATTCCATACATCCAGCTGCCAAGTTCAAAACTCTTGAAGTCATCTTTGACTTCTATCATTCTCTTAGATCTCACATCCAATCTATGAGATGTATCTTTAAAATACGTCCAGAATCTCACCATCTCTTGCCATTCCTACCACTGCCATCTTGGTCTAAGTCACCATTAACTTTCACTTGGATTATTCTGACAGCTGCCAAGTTGGTCTTCTTTCTTTCATGTTTCCTTATGGTCTTTTTATAACATTAGCTTGAGAGAAACTCATAAGACACATGTCATCTCATGCCATATCAGGCCACTTTTCTGTTCAAAATCCTCCAGGGGCTTCTCATTTCTCCCCCAAATAAATCCAAAGATCCCAGTCTTTACGTAGTTAGCCATGCGGTAACTCTGACTCAGCTACTACTTTCCCGCTTACAAACACCCACTACTGTCCCCTTACAAATGTGATCACACCACAGAGATTGTTCAGCCATTTGCTGGAACTTAACACTGAATCTTGACAAGCTTTTCACATTGGCACCATTTACTCTATCCATCCTTTGTAACGGCTTTTATTAGCAAAGGAAAATGTTTATGATATAGTACTTAAGTAACAAAAACTCTGTATAAATATACATAGAGGAAATAATTGCCTTAAACATGTAAAAAATTGAAAAAAATACTAGAAATAAATATGCCAAAATATTAACAATGTTTACAACCAATTGATAAGTCTTTTTGAATTTTCCTCTGCTTTTTTCTGCTTTTCTTTGATTACCAAATTCCCTACATAATAATTACATAAACTCACACAATGATTGAATACAAATGTGTATGTGGGTGGCAGAAAGGCAGGGAGAGTTCTATATAGAATCAGAAGGAATGAGTTGGTATGCCCTTTAGAATAATAAGAGCTAACATTTACCTAGTACTTAGTATATGGCAGGTCATGTTCTGAGTCTTTTGGTAGTATTATATCATTTCATTTTCCCTAGAATCCCTATGAAGTCGATACCATGATTTTCCTACTTAATAGACAAGAAAACCGAGGCACAGAGAGGTTGAATAATTTGCCCAAAGTCGCACAGTTAGTGTGTGTTGGAGTTGGGATTTTACCCTGGGGGTGTTGAAAAATCACCTGGGGGTGGACAGTGTCTGCTGCTGGCAGCCAGTGGGCGGATGCCATGAATCCCAATAAACACCCTACTATGTATAGGACAGTCCCTACCATCCCCAACAAGGAATCATCTGGCCTCAAATGTCAACTGCTTGTAAATCCCACACACTGTTTAATATTGGTTAAGGGCTGTGTCCGTGGGAGCCAACCCTCCTCCCTGCCAAGAGGCAAGCTACATCAATACTCTTGGTGTTACACTTCTTTATAAGAAGGTGGACCTGGTCAACTGCAGGGGGTTTGTTTTACTAAGAGGGGGATGCAAATGAGGAGCCAGAGCTGAATTGTTTAGGACAAAAAAGGAACAGTGGAGCATTTTGTGGTGGGGAGGGGGGCAAGGCCACAGGTGAGGGTGGGAGGGAAGACCCGTACATGTGGTGAAGATGTTTGGACAGTTTGGCTGTAAGGGGTGCGTGTAAGCCTGTCTTGCAGCTCTCCTACCACTTTTTATTAGTCTGTATTGCTTGGTAATATGTTTTGTATAGAGAATTTTCTTTGGAAGGTATAAAAAGAAAGGCAGAAGCCATGCCCCGGACATACACGTTGCAGAGTGGAATAGGCTGCTTGCTCATGGGGGACATGGGAGCCACATGCCTCAGTCACGTCTATAGCCTTAGAAAGAGGGAAGGCGACATGTCATCTATACCCCTAGCCTTACCCATAAATCATCTCTTCTGTTCAGCTCTTCTGGATCAGCTCTTCCGTTCTCACAGCTACCTCCTGATGATCCCCAGATGTCTGTCTCTAGCCCAGACCCTGCTTCTGAGCTGCAGACCTGTTTATCTAGCTTCCTCCTGGATATCTCCACCAAATTCTCAAAAATCAGCATTTTCAAACCTGAACTCGTGACCTATCCCTCTCCCTCACCCCTTAATTCCCACCTTCCTGGTTGTTGGAATTTACCCTGCAAATATTGTTCAGCCAACCACCATCAGAGCCTCATCTCTGCCTCTCCACATCTTCCCCATTCAATCCCCAATCCCTCTCCAAAGTACCCCCTGACTGTGATCCCCATTCCCATCCACAATCCCACAGATGTCTGTCTGTTGTTGTTATTACTATTCAACAGCGAAGTGGAAGGGCTGAAACACAGTTCCTCCGAATCAATATCTTGGGCTCTTTCTGCCTCTAGCTTTATAAATGACCCAGAAAAAAAAAGAACAAATGTAAATTCATGGTGAGTGCTGATGATACAGAATTATGTGGCAAGCTGAGGCCGGGGGCAAAGAGCAAGAAAGATTCATCATGACTTAGATCAGCTCAGCAATTGAGCTGACACATGGCCAATTAAGTGTGTTCATGGGAGGCACCAGAGAAGTCTGCAGCGAGGCCCACAGAAAGAAGGAAGGCGTGGACACGCTGATTCAGAATCAAACCTTATCACCTCGCCTAGAGAGGGAACCTCATCTCCTAACACGTGAACGGACGGGGTTGAAGAGAGAAGCTTGGATCCACCAATCCCAGACAGGGATATTTCCCCCATGTCCTCTCTAATGTCAGAGCAACCATAGTTAATTTGTCCTAAGGATTTTTTTTTTTTTCTCATAATTAGGCCAATGTGTCATTTGGATTGCAGATTTTGCTGAACTAGAAAGGCCCTCAAAGTTCACCCATGCTGAGGTTCCCATCCGTGGATTACTAACCTCTGGGGAACCTTGGAGCTGTTGCAAGAGATGCCCGAACCCACATTTACATTATGACATCTGTAAAGCTGAATCTGAGGGCTATGGATCTACCCCTAGGCAGTTCATGGCAGATGTTAGGCCTCTATGAACCTTCTGAAATTGACTGCAAATATTTTTATATGTACGTATATTTGACAGTTTTTCTGGGAAAAAAGATCATTGCATTTTATTAGAATCCCACCCACGAAAACTTTTTACCCAAGTGAATACCATGTATAAAAATTTCAAATATATATTAGATTTTGTTATAATTAATACAGTACAAATTCACTGAAGGCATTGGTTTAAAAAAAGAGCAGCTCTTTGTTATTGTGTATTTTCTCAGTCAAAGGATTCATTAGTACTATACATTATTATTTCAGGGATTTTCAGGAATATTCGGTAGTGGGAGCTGGGGAGACAGGTGTCAGACAGGGGACTGAGGTCTTGCCTGAGTAGGCAGTGACAATTTGAAGTATTGCTGTAAACATGACCTTGTCAATATCCTCAGAGCTCAGGAAACTCTGATTTCACACAAGCTACACTGACTGGCCAGTGGCATAGAAGAGACTAGAACTTAGCTCTCCTGGTTCCTTGTCTGAGTCCTCTAGTTCATTCAATTCCTTCTAAGTCCCTAACTCTACTTTCAAAAATTGTGGGGTGTAAGGGAGGGAAGAGGCAGGCCTTTAGACCCTGTACAGAGGCTTTTAGAGTCTGTTTCTTTTTTAAGGTGAATAATCATCTACTCGTAGTTGTTGAAGTTTTTTTTTGTTTTATTTTGTTTTTAAATTAAAGCTTTTTGGGGGAGCGCCTTGGTGGCTTAGTTGGTTAAGTGTCTAATTCTTGGTTTCGGTTCAGGTCATGGTCTCAGCCATGGTGGGATCAAGCCCCACTTCTGGTCTCTGCTCTGGGCATAGAGCCTACATAAAGATTCTCTCTCTCACTCCCTCTTTGTCCCTAATCCCCTGCTCATGTGCATGCTTTCTCTCTCTGTCTCAAAACAAACAAACAAACAAACAAACATTTTTTAAAGCTTCCTAACCTTCCCAAAATATCCTTACAAATCCACTTGTTTCCAGAGTGAAATCCCAGGGGTTAGCTTAACCTGTGTATGCAGCAACTACAGACCCAGACATGACCAGGCATCCCACAGACCCAGAAGGTGACCTCCTGGGGGCTCCTTGTAGAAGCAACCAAGACACCTCATGGGAAAAACCTCATTCTGAGCTTGAGATGGGAAATTTTGTCCTCCAGAATTCCTCTAAGGGAAACCACAGAATTTATTAGAAGGAATGACTTGATGAGCTTTCTGGGGGGAGGTGGTGAGTTATCAGGGAGGGTGTGTTGGCTGACTCCAAGACTTCGGGGTAGAGGAAGCAATGTGATAGAGGATGGGAATTTGGATCCTCCAGAGGTCAATCCAAGAAGGTGAAGGTGGGCAATAGAGGCAGGAGGAGAGAAGAGAGAATACAGTAAGCCTGTGTGTTCGTGTCATTCCCCCTTACCCATCACTACTGTATTTGACTAAGGTGTTATCTAAATTGATGAAGGGACTGAGGTTCAGGTCTGCATGGTCATGGGAGTGGGGAGGGCACTGGGCCACATGGGCAAAGTAGAAACAGCACGTGTGCATTCAGGAGCTGGACCACTGGAAAGAAGCTCTTAGAATTAACAGACGTTGTGCCAAGAACTTTAGACTCTCACAGGCCCTGGAGATGGCTGGGATCCAATCTTAAATCTCCAAGGATATCTAGCGTACATATGGACAGAGAGAAGAAGCAAGCTTGACTGAGAACAATGGGGAAAGTTGTGCCACTCATATTTCTATTTTCACCTTCCCCCAGCATCAAGCCAGCAAAGCAGCAGCTCAAAAGGCAATGATTCTGTTGGAGCCCATCAGCCACTTAGGAGAGCTCTGTGCTGCTGTGGAGCTCTGGTCGGGGAGATAGAGGATGACACCTGCTGGCACAGGGGAAGAGGACTAGAGCCCTTACTCTGGACTCTGGGGTGGCTTGGAAGAGTTCAAGAAGGGCTAGAAGCCCCCTAATTTTGTAGGTGGGAGAGGAACCAAGAACTATTGTTTTGTTACTATTGTTATAGCTGTTTTTATGCCTAATTGAACAGAACTTAGATGGGTCATGCCATTTTGAGTGTGTTGACACCTTGGTCATTAGCAGCCATCTGGTAGGAAAGCATACACCCAAGCAAAGTGCTGTGGTGATTTAGATGAGTCAGTGACTGTCTGACAAGGGCCAGGAGTCAGGAAACGGGGAGAGGAGGCACGGGGTGGCAGAGACTATGCTAGATCGGCCTTCAAACACCTGAGGGCAAGTTCCTGTTCTATTAATGGGCAAATTACCTATTGTCTATGGCACTTGGATATTTGAGAGAAATCAGCAAAACAAGATAATGTTACCAATGTCACAGTGGGTGACCCCTCTCTGTGTATGACCCCACAGTTTGTAAGCTGCTGCCATAATCCGTAAGGGTGCTGGGCTCTTTCTGCCTCTGGCTTTATAAATGATCCCCCCCTAAAGAACAAATGTAAATTCATGGTGAGTTTTGTAAGCCTCAATTGTACCATCTGTAAAATAGAATCAGTAACCCCTACCTCATATGCTTACTACAAGTTAATAAGATAAGGACGGTAAATGTACTTCACAAACTATAAATGGTTACACGTGTGTAAGTTACCGCCATTAGGTTAAACCGTATGAAATTACTGATAGCCAATCATTTTAGAACTACAAAAACGGAAATTTCACACGGTTCGACCTTAAACTATTATTTTTTATGATTGTCAACGTAAGGACGACGAATCATGTCTGTGAAGATTTCAGGAAAAGGTAGAGTCTGGAAATGACTTTGTATCAAACAGGGTGTTGTCAAAGAGCTTTGCAACAGGAGAGAGTGAGTGAGACGTCTCTGATGGGCAGATGTCACGGGCCTGCCTTCTTCTGCCTATTGGCCCCCTGTGCTAAACTTTCAAGAAGAAAGGGAGAAGGCATTCCTTGTTCTCTGGAGCAGCGGGATCGGGAAGAAAAACTTTCTGTTCTGCCTTTTGTGCCAACCCCAGGCCCTCATGGCCAGGGCTCCTTCTGGAGAACAGGCTGAAGGACAGTCAGCTTCAGGGCAGAGAGAAGTCATGCCGAAGGTGTGCAGGAATTTGAGAGAGAGGGAACTTGAACTCAGCGTCTCAGGACTCTGCACCAAATTCGAATCCACATAATGAACCTGTTGATTTGTACCTTAAAGCAATTGTGGTTTAGACTGTGCAAGTCTTCCTGAGAACATGTAGCTCAATCCAGCTTTTATGGATTTTGGTATCAACCACAGCAATAATATTAATGGCTAATTTGCCACGTGCGTTCTATAGGTGCAATGTTAAGCTCTCAAAAGCAGAATGTAAATGTTGGGGAGAAGACCCTACTGAGGTCTGCAGGCCTGTGACCTATCCTTTCAACCTATCTCCTATTCAAGAACCCTCATATGAGGGCTTGCCCGTCATTAAATAATGTGAGAGCATGCGTAATGAATATCAAGGCAAAAGTGAAGATGGCACTATTGGGTCTCATCCTCTGGAGCAAATTAATCCCAGTAATTTCCTTAACATTACAATAACACATCCCTGCTTTTTTTTTTTTTTTTTAAGATTTCTCTATTTATTTAAGACAGAGGGAGGGAGAGAGAGAGCATGTACCAGCAGGAAGAGGGGCAGAGGAAGAGGGAAAGATTCTCAAGCAGATGCCCCGCCAAGCTCGGAACCTGACCAAGGGCTTGTTCTCAAGACCCCGAGATCATGACTGGAGCCAAAAATCAAGAGTCAGATGCTTAACCAACTGAACCACCCAGGCACCCCAGTATCACAGCATGTTATGTGACGATTCTTTGTAACTCTATTTTAAGCATTACATTGGAATTTCACTGCATTTTTATTTCTCTTTAATTGGTTCTTTTCTTAGAGAGAGACCCCTTAGCTTAGCTGGTAAGAGATCTGGTTAACTGACAAGGCAAGACTTGGACACGCCTAGTCCCCTGACCCTAATGCCATCAGTTTAAACACGGACCTTTTTTGTGCATGAAGCTCTCTTATTGCCTCTTTTACATGGGCTCAGTTCAATGGGTCATCTTGGTTCAACCTAAGGAAATCAATAACCAGCCATACCTTTGCAGTATAAATTGCTTGGAAAGGGTAGCCTGTTTGCAGTTCTATAATAACAGCATTTAATTTGAGGTCTAGGCATTTCATCTTGAAAACAAACGTTGTGAGCACCGGAAGATACTGGTGGAAATTTGTACAATTCGAGAATGGCATCTTGGGAATCTAATTTTGCAAACTTGGCAACCTACATCTCTTCCCTCCATAACTGCTGCCATTCTGATTTCTGGACCCTTCCATTCTATAGGAATTAACTGACATCTTAAAAGTGATTCACATTTCAATGTCGGGTATTTTCAGAAACATTTAACAAGTAAGGGATAGACCTAGAAACAAGTTCTTTCATTTTCATTGAAATAAATATTAGTATTCTCATTATTCAAACTGAGACTTCACAGAATATATATGTTTCCTGAGAGCTTACATCTCTACTGCTTTCTAGACTTTTGTCTGTTGGGTATTTTAACCATTTTATCCTTAATGTCTCACAAAAAGCCAATACAAAGTAGGCACTCAATATTTGTCGGATAAATTAATACGGTCACTGAGACGGGGTGGCAGAATGGGAGGAGGAGACCTCCAGTCTGGCCTCTACACTCCTCTGGAGAGTGAAACTTGTTAGCATCTAACTCGTCTTCTCTGTTCCGGGGCTGACCCCTTGAAGGGTAAGAGAAATGCACGTTCTTTCTAGACCAGCAATGAAGCTTGGAGCTTAACACTTTGCCCACAAGTTCTTTCCCTGATAAATAGAGTTTTTTGTCTTTTTCTCTTTTCGCATCTCCTGCGGGGTTATAGTCAGAAGGGGTCAAAGGATTTCTCCATAGTTGCCTACTAATGGCCTTCTCTGTTCCTGAACTCCTCCCGTGTTTATCTTCTGTGGCAGGCCAGCGATGAGGTAACATTTCCACTCAGAAAACTCTCCCTGTGCCCTTGACCGCTGAGGGTTCACTACACTTCTTAGGAAAGTGGCCACCTGGGTGTGGACAATCTCCTGCTCTTCCCTGGAGAGCTTAGACACAATCCTTCATTACACAAACAAATACAAACTTGTATTCTTTGCCCACAGACATGCCGGTGCATGTGTCGCCTCCATGGCGGCCATGTTGCTGAGGACACTCAGGGACGCAGCTCCCTCTGCCCCGGGAGTAGTGGCTCATTATATTGTCTCCAGGGAACACTTACCCTGAGTGAAGCATAATGGAATGACAGCTCTGCAGCTTCTTAGCGTGAGGGAGATTCCATTTGATTCATGGTTTGCCTGGAGGGGCTGAGAGGCCAAGAGGGCATGGGGTTAATTCACTCACCCAGCTTAGGTTCAAATCCCTCTACATGCAGAAATGGACAGGATGGGTGGCAGTCAATTTAGCATTTCAACAGACAGCTGTCTACCCCCACTAAAGCCTCCTGGCTTCCCAGGATGCATGGCTAAAGCTGAGGAGAGCAAGGTGTTTCTGGAAAGTGAAAGCAGTAGAAATATTCCATAGCTGAACTGTGCTCCTGGACTCATGAGCTTCTGAAAAATCACTCTTTAAAAGAGCTCCTTTGGTCCCTATTATTCCACAGAGCAAGGAACTACAGAAATCTAGCAACTCAATTGCACCAGTGGGTCCTATCCATCCAAGCACAAACTGACTTGACTGAAGACCCAGAGCTTTATGACACAAATTCTGTTATGTCATTAAAAGGGAGATGTCTTCTTCTCCGAGCCTGGTTGTGTCAGGTGTTGAATACAGTTGAGGGATTTCCACGTGTATGTATGGAAGGAAAAGGATTCTATACCAGAAAAAAATAATCAGGCCATGTGGGTATCACTGTCCTGAAGACTGAGGAGCCTAGTGGTTACAAACTGGGTTTTGAACCAGACTGCCTGGTATATTTCCCACCTCTGCCACTGACAGAGTGAATTTGAGTATGTCTGTCTGCATTTCTGTCCCTTGGTTCCCTCAGTTGTAGAAGGAAGATAAATAGCATTCTTAACTCAGTGGGTTGTTGTGAGGATTAAATTAGTACCTGTGAAGTGTTTTGAATTTGCTAGGCAGGCAATGGGGATACGATAGATATCTATTATAGATAGTAGTTTGGTGCAATCATATATGTATAAAAAAGGACAGAAATTAGGAGAAAGTAGGGACTTATGTGTGCTTTGGGCTTACTTTCCTTCAGTCTCTCGTTTCTTGACTCTTTTGTCATCTTTTTGCTTTGTCTCCCCACCCCACCCCACGCCCCCACAAACCACCCCCACTGCCACCAACTTTGTGTCAAGAGCAAAATCTGCCTAGAATAAAGCATATTTTTTACTGAATTTTTAAAATATCCAGTGTTTGGTTTGGCTTAATTTTCCTCAGGAAGCTCTGAGCACCATTTAAGATTGCTTCTGAGATTCCCATTTCATAGCTCAGAGCTCTAGCACAAATGGTCCCCAAATAAGTCACCCCAGGGGTTACAAGAAATAATTCAAGAATGATCTGAAAGCTCAAAAAGAATGATGAAGGTATTTCTTAGGCTCTGGAGGAGGTCACATTTTGCTTTTCTTTCTGGAATTTCCAGTGGGCAGGAAGACTGCCACACCCCATCCAGCCACCACCCCTGAATATCATAATTGGAAACCTAAGGGGTGCCTTGGTGGCTCAGTTGGTCAAGTGTCTGCCTTTGGCTCAGGTAATTATCTCAGGATCCTGGGACCCAGACCCATGTTGGGCTCCCTGCTCAGTGGGGAGCCTGCTTCTCCCTCTCCCTGTGCCATTCCCCCTGCTTGTGCTCTCTCACTCTCTCTCTTTCTCTGTCAAATACATAAATAAAATCTTAAAAAAAAAAAAAAACTTAAAAAAAATGGAAACCCAACACAGAATCTTCTGCTGGGAAAGTGTGAAAGATCTCGTTCTTCCCAGGCTTCCAGACCTGAATTATCCTGAATAAACAAGGTATAGAAGACCAGAGAGTAACCAACCCATTAATTCTTTGTTTCACAGCAGGGAAAACTAGAGCTCAGAGAAGTTAGGGAACTTGCCTCAAGGCACTATCACTTAGGCAGGCCCAGGAGCCCCAGCTGAAATCCAACCCTCTGCTACACTCCACAACTTTCCATCTCTGCTGACCATGGCACGATAGACTGAGCTTCCTCCCAGGGAGTCTTACTGGAACCGGTCCTCTGACTGGTTAGCACATTTAGTCTCCTGTTGTTCTGAAAGGAAAGATCATGGATTCTCCATGCTCAGAGTCATCAATGAGGTGTGCCCACCCATTAGTCACGATCATTTCTCTCCACAGGACACTTTGGTTCACCTGTGATGGATATTGTTCTAAGAGCGCTATGGCTGGGAGGTATGGAAGTATGACCTAAGACCCAGGCTGTGTTCCAGGACGCAGAGATCCCGAGAATGCTGGGATCATGGAAGGAAGTGCAAACCCTCAACAAAACCCAGGAAGTCCTGAGACTGCACATGGTCAAGACCAAGAAGGGTACCTAGTTTTTATCAATCCGCTTTAGGATCCACTTTAAGAAGGATGGTATGGGGTGCCCGGGTGGCTCAGTGGGTAAAGCCTCTGCCATCGGCTAAGGTCATGATCTCAGGGTCCTGGGATTGAGCCCCACATCAGGCTCTCTACTTAGCAGGGAGCCTGCTTCTTCCTCTCTCTCTGCCTGCCTCTCTGCCTACTTGTGATCTCTGTCTCTCAAATAAATAAATAAATCTTCCAAAAAAAAAAAAAAAGAAGGATGTTATGGCATAGTGGAAGGGGAGAGTCTCAGTTCTGCCACCAGTCCACTACTTGACTTGAGCTCCTCCCTCCACATCTAAGCCTCAGTTTCCCCTCTGCAAAATGAGGAATTGTATGGTCTCTGAGTCCTTTTCCAGCTGCAAGAGGATCCTCTATGAAACTAAAGGTGTATTGCTGAATGATTAAGGGCCTAGACCTTGACATCCGATGGACTTGGATTCAAATCCTACTGCCTCCATTGTTTGGCCTTGGGCAGGTAACTTCTCTAAACATCCATTTTTTTCTCATCTGTAAACACAGAAAATGGTGCCATCTACTTTGAAGGTTGTTGTGGAGGCTTGGCGGCGTAATACCCGAACAGTACTCAGCGTGATCAATGAGTGTCAGTAGCTGCTCCATCTACCAGCCCCTCCTTCATCATCCGGAACAAAGCCTTGACATCCAGTTAGATTACTCCTGTTTTACAGGAAATGTCCCTGACCTTCCTATAAATCTTTCAGCAGTTGCATCAGGGTAGTGTGACTTTGTCATGATTAGACAAAAGTAGAACACTCTGCTGTTCATTCTACTTTGGGTTTGTTGAAGGCGGGAAAAGTTGAATAGCTCCTTGACTGGCTTTGGTGTGAACCCCTTACTTTGCACCTTGCTCAGTGAGTTCCAATTTTAGATGGCTCTTCCAGACTGTGGGCTAAGCCGGAAACATCCCCAAGTTCCGCCCAATGAATGCTGAATGGCATTTCCTTCCAAGACTCCTTGTACCTAGAAACATCATTGAAGAATCCCAGAGCCAATGAAGGACCAGGTAAAGGGCAGCTTCATCTTGCCTATACATCAACACCATTAAACGCGTTATTACAACAACGACTGAAGCTGTCTGATGATATCATCGGTGGCAACTGGTCAGTGAAAATGTTTTTTAATTGTGACTTGAATGTGTTTATCAACCTTGCTTTGTGACATCGAAAAGACAGCAACAGAAACACAGGGAGCCCCAGTCCTCGGGGGAAAACGTTAGTCATCTGCGAGTGCGCTGGCCTTGGCAGATGGTCTGCTCCTCTCTTCAAGTCAGACTTCCAAGCCACCGCGCAGCGTCACTGCCAGAAACGAAGAGTGTTATCTTGACATTAAACATCTTTATAATAAAATTACTAATTGGTGACTAATACCACAGGCTTTGAGCTGAAAAAAAAAAAAATCTCACAGAAGCTGGTGAGTGGTTGGCTGCATATTCCGTAATTAAAAACTCCTCCTGAAAGTCCACCAGTCCCATACCATGGCCTTTTCTGACCCTCCGGGAGATCCTGGTTGCCCAAAGAGCTATTCTGAAATATTCCGATACCTCATAATATCACAGTAGTTACACTCCTATTTTTTTAACATCTTTAATTATACTACTTTGCATTACGGTTTCCAGGATCCTCCCCATCCCCCTCCTATTTGGCAACTCCGTAGCATCTGTCAAAACAAATTAGCCCTTTGGGTGGTAGAAATATATTTTTTATGAAAGCAGCAAATGTGTCAGTATTGGACAGAAGCTTCAACCTGATTTATTGGTTTGTTTTCTTGGGTTCCAGACCCAACAGGCAGAAGCTTTGGAAAGAATTTTTCCAGCCACATCACTAAGGCACTTGCAGAATATATAAAACGCATTCAAATTCCGCCAGAAGGAGTCACTAATTATGATATGTATTTGCATATGTTTAATCACATATATCTTATTTCATTTTGCTATTTCTGCAGGGCCCCTTGCCTCAGGGCGGGGGCCCCCCCGGGGCTGGCACTGCCTGCGCTCGGCAAAGTTCTCTCCAGCAAGCATTCCGCTGCTGCACTGTTAGTTTTTTGTGTTATCTTTTCCAATGAAATTTGAAATTTACAATTTTTAAATGATGTGTGTGAAATTGTATGACTCTATTATGTCATAATATTATACATCCCAAAATATTGGTAAAGGGTTCTCCCCCTTCATCACCTCCCCCCCAACTAGAGATCAGAGCATTACTGAGAAAATAATGATTAACCTTTAAAATCAGATTGGCATTTCTTTTTTCTCCAAATCTAGAATTAATACGCATTTTTTAATCATTAGTGTAATGTTCAGGATGATACTTTTGTTCTTTTGCCTGTTGAACTGTTACGGCTGCTAGTAACCCTTCAAATTGTTTGCTTCATTCAAGCATTCTTTCCTGAATAATTCATTAGGCATTATTATCCAAGCGTGGAACCCCTCATTTAGCACTGCTGATCTTTTCCTTATGTGTAGCTGACAGGCAATCAAAGTTTTTATCAGTGCAGAAAATTTGCAATTCAGAAATGTAGTTGCAGCAATTAGTAGCTATCAGGTAGCATTGGAAGGACAGCTTCATAAAAAGACAGAGTTGAATGAGCTCCACTGATGTTAGCACAAAAGTAATGGGTAAAACTAACCAGCTGTTTCTAAATTTACCAAATGGAACATTCCCTTCTTCTCAGAGTGGAGGCTTTAATTAACTTGGAGTTCTGTGTGGCTTCCCAGAGGGGGAAGGGTGTGGGTTAGGGTCCTTCCATTCCTTGGGGCTGGGGCAGCTCTCTGCCCACTGGATACGTCGGGAGGGAGCTCTGAGCTCCCATCTCATACGGTCCTGGAGGCAAAGGGAAAAAGTGAGTGGCACTTTTGCAGGGAAGATTCCAGAGGGGAAATGCCCATGAGATGCCAACTGGGTTTCCCCTTTTGGCATCTCAGATGGAATAGCTCTGGTGCTGCAGTTTCGTCCCACTTTTAAACTTCTGCCCTTCACCTAGGCTCTGGCCCCAGGACCCAGACTGACTCGGAGGCAAAAGGGCTGGTCTGGGCCTCATTCATTCCTTCGTTGTCTGACAGATTCATTTTTGTCTTCACACTTTCATTTCTCAGTTCATTTTGATTCATTCATTTGTCCATTAGTTTGTTAGATCATTTATCCATTAATTTGTGCATCCAAACATTTATTGATACCTTAGTGGAATACAAACTTGAACCCACCCATGAGGCTCTGGGTTCTGTGTGTGGGACTCATAGGATCTTAGCCCCAATCTGTCCGTCAGAACCTGCTCTCAGGTCTGAGCCGCCCATTTGCACAAGGCGTAAAGCGCAGCCCGTCTGGGGGAGGGAAGTGGGCGGTTGCTTGGTAACACATTGGCAGCATCAGCCTCTGGGGTGGCTTTGTGGGGGTCTCTGAAACCACAGCATGGGGGTGGCCTCTGCTCTGTGTCCACTTGAGGCTGCTGCAGCCAGGAGTTTATCCCAGAGATGGTGGGGATGCTGAGGAAGGACCCAGGTCTTGTCTCTTCTCTACCTACCAACCCCAAGATGGTCAGGGTGCCTGTTGGGAGCTGAGTGGCCACCCCAGAACCAGTGATGGAGAATTCAGGCTGCAAATCCACTGACACTCAGCTGGGATGACGAGGTAGCAATATGGCTGCCCAGACCCACACCTCCATGTCTTGTCTCAACGTCAACTATGTTCACAGGCTGTCTTAGAGAATGGAATATCACAGTACTTCACATCTCAGACATTGGAGTTAAGCAGACCTGGGTTCAAGTTCCATCTTGGCCACTTAATGAGTTATGTGCCCCTTGGAGTCCTCAATTTTTTCATCTTGTAAAATAGAGTATTACTCTTTCCCTCATGGGGTCATTGTTAGAATTAAATGCAAGAAAGTGTGTAAAGTGCCTGGCATGGTTAAGCATGTGGTAGGTGTTCAATCAAGAGTGCCATTATTGTCACTAGGCTGTGACTTTTGTAGCAGGAAGAGCCCTAGAGGTTAGAAGCACTGACCTGAGCCATACAGCTGGGTTCTAGTTCTTGTTATCTCAAAAAACTTGAGCAAGGAACTTAACTTCTATGTCTCGGTTTCCTCATCTATAAAATGGGAATACAAATAGTACTACCTCATAGAACTGTTCTAAAGATTAAACGGATTCATATGTATAAAATTCTGAGAACAGAGCCTGGCATGATAAGTGCTACAGAAATGTTCACTGTTGTTGTTCGTTTGTTTAATTTTTATCTTCAAGGATCAGGTAGTGCTTAGCTAGTATCAAGTTTTGATAAATATTTGTTGAACAAATGAATGTAAGTCCCTAGAAGTCATACTTCTCAATCCACTCATTTTATAGATGGTACTATAGGGCCCAGAGTGCCTTGACTAAGGTTAGTGGCAGAAAAACAACCAGAATCCAAATCTCTGGACTCCCAGGGCACTGCCCTCCCCACACTCACCCTGAAGTATATCTTGTCCTTGGCCTTGGATGACTTGGCCAAGAAAGCAGCCAGTCCCCTTTGCCCACTGCCCTTGCTCTGGCCAGAATCTGTCTACTGTTTCTACAGGAGCTCAGGCTGTCTGGAGGGGCTGTAAGAACTCTGAATGGGAGGAGTGGTCTGGTATCTGCCCCTGCCTCCTGAGAACAAGACTGCAGAGCAGATAAGCTCTACCCTCCTTCTAGCACAACACACACTGAGCCCATGGGTCTGGCTTCCCTCTGGTCTCTAGACAGTCAGTTGTTGGGGAAGAACAGAGCAGCTGTCCCAGAGGATGCCACAGGCCATGAACACACAGCCACTTAGCCACCTGGTATTGTCCTCAGCGTACTGAAGGCTATTTTGGTCTCATGAAAATAACGCTTCTGTACATTTTAATGCAGGTTTGCGTTTTCACATGCATTGCCCTATTTTATTTCTAATCCAGAGAAAGGAAGTTAGTCACTCAAAGATGCACAGTGAATGGTCAAGAACTAATCTTTCAGCTCCGTGTCTGGTGCACTTTCCACCACACCACACACCTCTTTAGAAGGGGATGCCTCCTTTGAAATTTGAATAAAAAGACTTCCAGAATATCATGCTGCTATTGAAATAGAGTACATATTGTCATGGAGAGATGCCCATTGTTTGGTGAAAATAGTAGCTTACAGAATGTGTGTAATATAATTGCATTGAACTTATATGTGTTTAATGAGTCTAAGAGAATATTCAACAAATGACTAATGATGGTTATTTCTGTGGTGCCTGAGTGGCTCTGTCGGTTGAGCATCCAACTGACTCTTGGTTTCAGCTCAGGTCATGATCTCAGAGTCATGAGATCAAGTGCCACATTGAGCTCCCTGATGAGCACAGAGCCTACCTGAGATTACTTTTCCCTCAGCTCCTCCCTCTACTCTCTCTCAGTATAGGTAGATAAATAAAGAAATCTAAAAAAAAAAAAAAAGAAAAGAAAAGAAAAGAAAAAAGATGATGATGATTCCTGGGAACATGAGATAATGGGAAAACTTTTGCTCTGATTAGTTTATACATCTGTATTGCTTGCCCTTTTTTTTTTTTAAACAGGGAGCAGAATTGTTTTACAATTAAAAAATGAAGAAGATATATTTCTAGAGAGAACACTAAATGTTCACATTTTAATTGCCCAGGAGGGCCTGGAAAAAATGAGGTTACCTTTTGTAGTCGTTTGGTAAGTTTTGGCATATCATCATACTTAGTGAAGTCCCAGCGACATCAGATGAAGGCTGGAGAGAAGGGAGAGGTCCTGGGAGGGTTGGGGGGTGGGCAGATTTCCTGTGATGGAAGTGGATGTGAATGGGGAGGGGCAGAGCTGGACCCCACACAGAGAAGCCCTCTCCAACAGAGTAGGAAGTGCCCAGCGAATCAACATGTCCACAAAAGGTGCCCGGCATGGCTGGGCACATCCCTCTCTTCCAGCTCCTTCTCGTTGGGAAGAAAGAGGGAGGAGGCATGGATGGCATTAGGCAGGGGAAGAGAGGATGGAGATGGTCCAGGAATGGGAGGAGGAAAGTGATGGTGCTAGGCTCTAGCACCTCACACATCTATCATACCTTTCAACCCAGCACTTTGACTTCTAACCACTTGTCTTACATAAATACTCAGAAAAGTGTACGAACTTGTATGCACTCAAGGATATCAAAGTGTGAAGCAATACTCGCATCACATCTTATGTTCTAGGAACGTTCCCTTTATTGATTCATTTAATCCTTGCAATAATCTTGGGAGGTAGGTGCTATTATTATTCTTCCCATTTTTGAGATGAGGAAACTGAGGCACAGAGAGGTTAAATCACTTGCTCAGCATCACAGAGCTATTAAGTGCCAGAGCTAGAGTTTGAACCAAAGCAGCCAGGGTTCAGAGGTTGCGCTCATAATCCCAGGGTTGTATAGCCTCTCACTGCTGGCACTTTTTTTGGTTTAAAAAAAAAAGAAAGCTCTGGAAATCAACTAAGTGTCTACTAATAGTAAATTGTTTCAGTTACAGTTCATTTATACAAGGGAATATTAGGTGACGATGGAAAAGGAATGAAGTCAATCCATAGGTGGTGACGTGAAAAGAGTTCCAAGATGCACGACTAAGTGGAAGAAGGTGAGCAGAGGTGTGTATGTATGACGGGGACCCCTTCACACCCATTAGAATGGCTACTGTCACAAACAGTAACAAGTTTTGGAGAGGAGGGGGAGAAATTGGAGCGCTGCGTTAGTGGGGATGTAAAAGTGTGCAGCTGCTATTGAGAACAGCATGGCAGTTCCTCAAAAAATTAAAAATAGAATTCCCGTCTGATCCAGCCACCCCATATACACTGCCAAGAATTAAAAGCAGGATCTCAAAGGAATGCTTGTATCTCTCCACACATAGCAGCGTTAGGCACATAGGTCACATAGTCAGACGGTGGAAGCAACCCGAGTGTCCATAGACAGACAAACGGACAAACGAAAGGAGGTATATACACACAGGGGAGTACTATTCAGTCTTTTAAAATGAGGACATTTTTATACAAGCTACAGCATGGATGAGTGTGGAGGACATTATGCTAAGTAAAATAAGCCAGTCACAAAAAAAGACAAATACAGTATGATTCCGTTTATATTCCGTACCCAGAGCAGTACAGTTCCCAGAGACAAGGAAGTAGAATGGTGGTTGCCAAGGGCTGGGACGGGAGAGAGAAATGGGGAGCTGTTTACAGAACATAAAGTTTCAGTTTTGCAAGACAAAAGAGCTCTGGAGATGGGTTGCACAACCACGTGACTACAGCTGACTCTGCTGAACTGTACACTTAGGAGTGGTTAAGATGGGGGGCACTGCATCGGGCTCCCTGCTCAGCGGAGAGCGTGCTTCTTTCTCTCCCCATCTCCCTGCCGCTCTGCTTACTTTGCTCTCTCTCTAGCTCTCTGTCAAATAAACAAATAAAATATAAAAAAAAAAATGGGGGGCACTGGGGTGGCTCAGTCGGTTAAGCATCTGCCTTTGGCTCATGTCATGATCCTGGGGTCCTGGGATCAAGTCCTGCGCTGGGCTCCTTGCTCAGGGGGGAGCCTGCTTCTCCCTCTGCCTGCTACTCCTTCTGGTTGTCCCTGCTCTCTCTCTTTCTCTCTCTCACTCTGACAAATAAATAATTTAAAAAAGAAGTGGTTAAGATGGCAAATTTTATGTTGAATGTGCCACAATTAATAAACAAACTAGGGATTTTTGTTTGGGAGAGAAACAAAACTGCTATTCCCTAAGTGCTTAATTGTACCCCCTGGGGCTCTCTCACTTTATCTCACCCACACTTCAGAAAATACAATAGAAAGATCCAGAATCTGAGGGTGCAACCGCTCCTATTTGTAGATAATTTTACAGCTTACTGCACTTTCCTCAACTGCAATCCTGTGAGAAGGGCAGGAGACCCTGAAGGGTATGGAAAGTTCTATAGCCCCAGGCACTAGGGGGTGGAAGCTGGGCTTTTTAGAGGGTAGTAGTAGTTCAGGGTAGTAGTAGTTCTCATCCCTTGAATCGCACAGACCATTGAAATTCTCTCCTGCCCAAGAAACCCTTGGACCTTGACTTACTGAGATATCGATGTTTACATTTGCCAACTAACATTAAACATGAAAAACAGAAAAAAACATTAAACATGAAAAAACATTAAACATGAAAAAGCCAACTATTATCCTCTGCCACCATTTTAATACCAAAAGATTAGTTATTTAAACAGAATGAACTTAGTTTTCTGAAAAAAATCACCGTATTTTCCTATCTTTTCACATTTCATGCAGCCCGGAGAAAAGAATGGCCTCCACCAGCCTTTGAGGACTTCTGATCAATACCAGTTGTGAAGTCATTCACACTATTTGTGATCGATAATGATTAAGGCAACAACATGTGTGAATGAATTTTAAATAATTTTGAGCAGATTCGAGGTTATCAAATGTGCTAGGCAAACCAGCACCACCACCCCACACCAAGATGTCCTGATCCTAATTCCCAGAACCTTAGAGCATATTATGTTACATCCCATGGGTGAACTAAGGTTGCAAGTGGAATTAAGGTTATTGATCACCTGATCTTAGAGAGGCTACCCTCGTGATTGGGTTGTGTCCAATATAATAACAAGGAGCCTTAAATGAGGAAGGAGGAGGTAGAAGAGCTAGAATCCGAGTGATTGCATTGTGGGAGAGACTCAACTGACTATTGCTGGCTTTTAGGATGGAAGCAGGCACATGACAAGGAATGGGGCAGCCTTTAAGAGGCAAGGAATGTTTCTGTGATAGAGCATCCAGGAGGAACACAGCCCTGCCAACACCCCCCCCTTTTTTTTTTATCAATTGAGACCCATTTCAGACTTCTGCTGGCAAGAACTGTAAGATAATAAATTTGTTTTGTTTTAAGACACTTCGTTCATGGTAGATCGTTACAGCAGTCACACAGAAAATGAATACAGATTTCATGCAATCTGGAGAAAAGTACACACGTGCATTAAAGGACTTCTGATCGATATCAGTTATAAATTTGTTCTCAATTTCTTACTGATAATGACTAAAGCAATAGGTGTGAATGAGTTTTAAACCATTTTGAGCCATTTCAAGTTTAAGCCTATAGAAATGTTACTTTGTTTTTTTAACTGATACAATAATCTTTATTTTTCATTAACATTTTTATTTTAATTCCAGTATAGTTAACATATAGTGTTATATTAATTTCAATGTATAGGGATTCCAGATAGAGAGTAGAAATCAACCTTTCTTTCTCTTTTATTCCCTTCCTTCCTTCCTTCCTTTCTTTTTAGAGAGAAGGGGTAAGGTCAGGTGGAAAGGGGCATAGGAGAGGGAAGGAGAGAATTTTAAGCGGCCTCCACACCCAGCACAGGTCCAGTGGTGGGGGCTGCGTCTCATGACCTTTAGATCATGACCTGAGCCAAAATCAAGAGTCAGATGCTTAATTGACTGAGCCACCCAGGCACCCCGAAATGTTACTTCCCTGGGTGGGAGGAAAGGAGGGCAGGGTTATAGGTGGGGCTGAAGTCCTGCATTAGTCACAGCTGCCTTGCTTTTCTTTTTAATTGAGCACTCACTTTGTGCTGAGTACTGTCCCCAGTGTTTTATGTGCACAATCACATTTACCCAGCCACCCCTACAAACCTGTGAGGTAAGTATTATTAATATTGGTGGCTCGCAGACTCAAGAGGTTAAATCGCTTGTTCAAGGTCAGGCATTGGGTACGTGATGGAGCCAGGCTTTGGACTTGTCATTTCTGTGACGCTGATTGTACTCATGGCTGTGTGTTGGGCATCCTCATGCTAGTGGTCAGGTGCGTTGTCACGCCTGCAGAAGGCTGAGAACTCTGGCTAACACGATAGCTCATACGCTACATGGCGGTCCTCACTGGGTCATGAGACGCAGCTACTGTCATCACACGGGCAGCCTTCTGCTTCTTCTCCCAATTTAGAAAAACAAGACAAAATTAATAATCATTTCAATGGAAAGACATTTGTCGATTTAACTTTTTCTCTGGTACCTTTTTTTAAAAAAACGTTTGTTACTTGGCTACTGCTGTTGGAGTGTCTACAATGTGCCAACACTAGCAGGGATAAAATAGAGTACTTTTTGTCATTCAGTCCTGACACCAGTATCAGTCCCTTTTACAAATGAGGAAACTGAGGCACAGAGATGTGAAGTAACTCGTTCAAAGCCAAACAGCTGACAAATGGCAGAATACAGTCAGGATTATCTATGATTTCATAGTCAGATGGGCCAAATTGTGTATTTACCTCTAACTTTAAAACACTGATGCTTCCTGCTTTCTGCAAAAATCCTCATGACTCCCAGGTGCTTGGGCACGAACAGGAAGATTTGGTCACCTGCTGTCCCCCACTAGCAGACTGTCGACCAGACTTGAGCCAACATCTCTCTCTTCCCTATCCCCTGGCTGTTATTAACTTGACGCTTCTGAGGTTTAAAGCAAATCAGGGACTGGCTAACAAAACATTCTAAAGCAGGTGAGTCATGGCTAAGTCTCGCCCACACGAGGAAGCCAAGTGCAAAGTCTGAGGGGATTCAAAGGAATTTCCCTGTCTCTCCCGCCTTCCTCCCCTGGAAACCTGACCGTGCTCCCGAGATGCGTGCATGCGTCTTGGCAAAGTCACGGCTATTCCAGCACGCTAATGGAATGGATTTTGGGAGCGATAAAGGCCACAGAATGGAGGCACTAAGAGAAGCTTTTGTGTCTCCAAGACTCTGACCCCTTTGATGAGACAGATGTTTGAGCCGGGCCCTCCTTTAGAGGGAAAATTAAACCTCATTAAACAGCAGGACAACTTCCTCAGTGGCAATGGCCAGCCCACATGCTGGTCTTCCCTGGCAGCAGACGGGCTGGGAAAGAGGTGGTCTCCTGTCATCAAGCCCAGCGCCCCCCCGGAGACTCCAGAGCTGGTGTCTGTGACACGTGGTCACCTTGGAGGCTTTGATTTATGGTTGACTTTCGGAAAGGCCAGCCTCCGACCTTGGCAGCCTGTCGCGTCACCATCTTTCCTCTTGGTTGGGAGGCCCTTCCGTCAGGATCAAGGGGCATCCCAAGTCTGACCCCCAAACGGAGCTTCTGAGAGACCCTTCTTGTTCAAAGGAAGCAGGAAGGCTTTAAACAGAGGCTTTTCCTGAATCACCAGCATCCTAAGACCATTCTGCAGACACTGTGGGGAAATCCAGGACTTGAATTCTCCCGTGAGTCGAATCTCAGTGCAGCATCTGAAGAGGGGATCGTCCCCAAGCCCATCTGGCTTTTCTAGGTTTAGGTTTATTCCAAAGCATTGACTACCCAGCTGCCTCACCAAGTTTCATTACAAAACAAAGGACATGGGAGTTCCCCGAGGACGACTTTCTCAAAATCTGCTAGGGAGTCAACGCACAAAGTTTAGGGTGTGGGTTTGGGTGGGGCCAATTATTTCAACAAAATTACGGATTTAGCATCATCTTCCTTGAACTGGAAACATCTACATGGAACATATCAGTGAACAAGAAGTTAGAAATGGGGGGCGCCTGGGTGGCTCAGTGGGTTAAAGCCTCTGCCTTCGGCTCAGGTCATGATCCCGGGGTCCTGGGATGGAGACTACATCTGGCTCTCTGCTCGGCAGGGAGCCTGCCTCGTCCTCTCTCTCTGCCTGCCTCTCTGCCTACTTGTGATCTCTGTCAAAAAATAAATAAAATCTTTTTTAAAAAGTTAGAAATGGGTCTAATGGGTGGGTATCAGAAGGAAGAAATATGTATGAGCTTTGTTTAACCGAATAATAATACTAGCTAATACAAATTATGGGCCCAGCACTTGCTAAGCATTTTACATGTATTGACTCTTTGATTCTTTCAAAAGAAACAGATTCAGAGAGGTTAAATAACTTGTCCAAGATTGCACAGCTATTAGTGACAAAACTGAGGTTTGAATCCAGGCAGTCTGGCTCCATACTTCATATCCTAATCATATGATCTTGCTCTTTAGAACTACCTAATAATGAGAGAAGATTGCGCCCCTCCTAAGACAAAATCCTACTCCAACTTCAAATTGGCTGCATGTATATGAGACACATAAATGCACACATACACACACGTCACGAACTGAGACTCACGTAGCTTTCACAAGCCCCCTGTTCCCATCTCCTGGGAGCCAAGAGACAGGTCTCACCTCCCCAACTTTTGGGCAGACCCTGAGGCTGGGGAGACCTTACTTCAGCCAGAGGCCTCCCCTGGCCAGGCAGCGGCCGGGAGGTGGCGCTGTGTCACTTCCCTACTCTGGAGTCTGTCGCCAATTTCTCTGATTTGAAATCTCACTCTCTTCTGTCACTTCCTTCAAATGAGCTTGGAGATGTTCATCAGATGACAGTCTTGAAAGCGAGCCAAAGCTGTTCTCTTAATCCCGTCTCAGGTTGGATTTGAAAAGGGTGTTTCCAAAGGAGATTTCATCTGTCAGAGTTACATTCAAGTTGACCTCTGGGCCCTGAAGGGGAGAGAGGAAAAACACGCCAACCCTCAACCACCTTGGAAGTAGCTTTGAGAGGGTCGTGAAGAAGGCTCTGGTGCTCACCGTGCCCCAGGCGCAAGTCCTGCTGACAAGCAGGGACCTACATGGACCGTCTACCTGCATGGCACTCTGAGGCCAGAGCTTCTCATCTCCCCAGGGGCCAACATGGACTTGCCCGACACTGGTCCAGGGTGGCCCACCTGCTGCCATTTTCTTTCTGAGGAGCTGAGTAGTAGAGAGCCCAGGGCCCTGCTGACGTGTGTAGACCAGACGAGCCACGGGTCAGAGGAAGGATTACTCAGCAAGGTGAAGCTCGGGGCAGGGAGGGGCCCTCCAAACTGAGTTTCTAACTCCTTATTTTCCAGATGAGGAAACTGGAGCCCTGAAAGAGGAAGTGAATCACAAATTTGAAAAGTGGAAAAGCTAGTGGAAAAGCTGCAGCTGGTTCTCAGAATACCACCAGGACCGCCGTTTCCATAGGATAGAATTTTCATCCTGAGGCATAGCTGGGGGGTGTGAACTTTGGACTCAGACAGACCCCAGTTTGAATCGCAGCTCTGTGAGGCTTTGTCTGTGTGACCCTGGGAAAGTCACTACACATTCCTGAGCCCCAGTTTCATTTAAAAAATGGGGGCAATAATAGCACGCACGTCGTGGGGTGTGGTACAGAGTAAATGGAAATGAGTCCACCACATGCGACTTCATCCCTTTGGAGGTGGGGGTGTTATTTTAAATCTCAACTAGAGAAGCTGGTTTTGGATTGAATGAGCACACAGCTACCGTGACAATCAAACTTTGGTCCATATCTTGCCCTCAAACCCCAAAGCTACCTTCATCTTAACTTGTTAAAGAAGAGAATTGTCTTTTATGTCCATGTAGATCTGGAAACCAAGCCAGACTCAGGCATAAGCAAGTATCCACAGAACATGCTAGGGAATCTAGGAAGGCTCTCCATTCCTTAATCTCTGTCTTATCTTTCTAAAACTCATCCATTGGCAGCCACATGTCCTAAATGCTTTTAGTAAATACTAGAATTTGGGTGTGTATCTTGCCTTTGTATTAAATCAGATACCCCCATGAGTGACATGGGGGTATCAGTGACATGTATCAGTGGTGACATCAGTCACTAACACCTTAGTATGAATTTTTTTTTCAATCCAATTGCCTTCTTGCTAATATCTGCATTAAGGAACTAAGCATATTTATTTATTTATTTATTTTAAAGAGTTTATTTATTTATTTGACAGAGAGAGAAATCACAAGCAGGCAGAGAGGCAGAGAGGGGGGGGAAGCAGGCTCCCCGCTGAGCAGAGCCCAATGTGGGGCTCGATCCCAAGACCCTGCAACTCTGACCTGAGCTGAAGGCAGAGGCTTAATCCACTGAGCCATCCAGGTGCCCCAGGAACTAAACATTTTTATGGGGCTTGGGGAGGGGCTGGAAAATAAGGGGGTATAATTTTTCAGATGGCCCAAGAAGAAGCTTGAGCAGCAAGAGGTAGCTTGAGAACAGTGGGGATGGAGGAGCACCATTAGGAAATGAACTTCACCTATCTAGAAGTTTGGTGCAGCAGGTGTCTATGTAGGTAAGGTGACTCAGAAGTACCAAAAGGCTCAAAGGCTCCCAAAACAGCATTTAAAAAAAAAATTTTAGTAAGATTTTATTTATTAATTTATTTATTTGACAGACAGACATCACAAGTAGGCAGAGAGGCAGGCAGAGAGAGAGGAAAGGAAGCAGGCTCCCTGCTGAGCAGAGAGCCCGATGCAGGGCTTGATCCCAGGACCCTGTGATCATGACCTGAGCTGAAGGCAGGGGCTTTAACCCACTGAACCACCCAGGTGCCCCCCAAAACAGCGTTTGTAAGTCCTGTGGAAATGCCCAGCACTTGGACCCAACTTTGAGACTTTCTGAAGAAGCCATGAATGTAAACTTTTCTTGAACTCAGATAAGGCATATTCCTGGTACACTCTTCGCCCTGGTCTTCACAGGATGGACCCCTTCTCATTATTCAGTCTTAGCTCAAAGTTCCCCTCCTCAGAGAAGCCTATCCTGACCCCCAAGTCCAACCCCGCCCTTCCCACCCATCCCCACCCTTCACCCCATTCTCCTCTATTGTACCACTTCTCAGGAAACTCAAGCTCCATGAGAGCGAGGAGATGGTCTCCCTCCACAGCTGCGTTCCAGCAACATGTTCTCTCTCCCACTTGGCTGGTTTTTTCCTTTGCCTACAGTATGCTCAAATTTCCAAGCTCCAGCTATAATTCAAGTGGAAAATATGTTATTTCCCCTCAAGCCATTTCTTTTTCTTTCTTCCATTTCCAGACTCTTTCCAAGGGTCGCCTTCACTGGCGCCAACTCCTACCTCACCTCCCATTTCCACCTCAGCAGCTTACCATGGGGCTCTGGCTTCAGGCCTCGGCTGACAAGATTCTCAGGAGCAGGCTGCCCCCGCCAGCCACAAGGGTGACGCACTACGGAACTCCAGGGTTGCCATCCCCACAGACAAGGGTGTGAATGGCTTCCTCAGGAGGTGGGCAGCTCACATTATGTCTCCCATCTCCCGGCTGCCTTGTTCAGGCACCTTAATCACCAACCATTTCCTTTTCTCAATTTTTAATCTCCTGATCTCTTGCCAACACAGCACTGCTGATCTCTCCTCCTTGACGTGATGAGGTACTATCTGCTCCCAATTTCCTTCATACTTCAAGTTCTCCCTCCCAGCCTCCTTTCCTAACTCCTCTTGCTGCCCCTCTCACTAACTATGGGTGTTCTCTCAGCCTCTCCTTGTCTCTACGCTGCCTGCCTCAGGGATCTCTGCTCGGACACCCATGGCATCCACTGTTACTTCTACACAAATGACCTGCCTCATAGTGCTGTCTAGACGCCTCCACTTGACATGAGGGGAACCCCGAAACTCAACTCTACCTAAATCTCCTTCTTCCCAGGCTCTTGCCCTATCGGGACTGGTATTGGGGCCATGCAAGAATGTACCAGGAAACATGGCGCTGGGTGGGATCCCGGCACCCTCACTTCGCCTCCACAGCCGGCCCCCGAACCACCTCATGAATAAATAGTTCCTCTGAAGGACAGACTGGTGAAAAGGTGAGGAAAAACACCCAGCTGAAACTGTCTCTGCTTTGAAAGAGACAGCCTGATTCCAGGGACTTCTTGGGTCACTGAGAGTATTTACTGAGGATGGAATCTGTCCATACAGAGATTGGAGGGAGCCAGCTCTGACAGGTACAGAATAAAGAGTTGGCAGGAGCAGTGAACATTTCAGAGAAGAATGGCAGGGGGAGCTCTGACGGCAGCCTGACCTGATAGTCAGAGCCTTCTATTTACACTTGACTTCCAGTGTGGGTGTAGGAGGTGAATCAGCACGAGAGAAAGAAAGGAAAGGAAGGGATAGTTGCCTTGCACTGGCATCTACCTGTCAAGCTGTGGGGAAATGATGCTGGAGCCTGGAGATGGCTCTGGGCGCTGCTGCTTCTAGCCTGGCCGAGGGCTGTCCAAGTCCAACAGACACGAGACACCCTTCATCTATCTGCACATCAGTTGGTTTGCATGGGAGTGGGTATACCGTCCCCAGAGACAAGGAGACAGTCTCAGCTGCCTTGGAAGGACTTCCTATTTTGGCGGCCTTCATGGAAGTCCAACCCAGAGTCTGCTGTGCCTTTACTGCATTTCTGGGTCTATGGAGAAGGAAAAGGAGGACCTCAATGCATTTTGTGTCTTTTGTGTTTGGAGTTCTGTCTGGTGTTTATTCGATCCTCTCCAGAGCTGGCACAATTTAGGAGCACTGGTCTTTTATTTCAAAGTTCTGTTTAGACTCCAAAGATTCAACTGTTGCTCTACTGGGGCAGGTCAGGAAATGCCCCCACTGCATGGGGACAGATGTCCAGCTCTGACAGGAGCTGCACTTTCCACAATGGCTGCACAGAACTCCTCAATGACCAGCTCAGGTCATTGGGATTCACTGGGAATCCCAGTGAGAGGAGAAAAACTTACTGGGGCAGGAGCATGCTCCATTCAGAGCTCAGCCAAGTGCTTAACACAGTACCATGCAGGGAGAGACCCACAGACAGGATAAGTACAAAAACTGTGGGTACACCATGAGAGATTTTGATAATAGTTGGACATGACCTGACCATGAACTCATCCAAGTCATATGGTGAATATGTAGGAGCCATGAATTCATCTCATTAAACAGGGCTTATCTAGGTTGGGTGTTGGCAAAATGGCTTGGTAAGTTGCACACGGGGAAAATAGGATTGTGCATTCGTTGGAAATTGCAAAATCTAATGCATCACTGCAGACAGTTCAAGGAGAACCCCTTTAACCTGTTAAATTATCTGAGAAGTAATGCCATAGAGAACATGTTTACCTTTGTTAAATCCAATGTTTCCCAAACTTATTTAGCATCAACTCCTTTTGGGGTCAGAAAGGGGGTGCTGCTAACATACCAAGGACTTGCAGTTCCTCAAAACACACTTTGGAGGAAACACACTTCGGAGAAGACACTGTAGATGGTGAGAATGAGCAAGCAGATAATCCTTTGGTCCGGAATCTCCAAACATTTTCCAGCCCCAGGTCCCATTTGGCTAGATGAGTCAGGGCCTCGGGTAACTACTCTGTTTGGATTAACTGGAATAATTTAATGACTACTCCTGATCACTTGATGTCTTGAAGATCTTTTTTCCTGCTCTCAGGGGCCCAACTTCCACCCAGGGTGGGACAGCGGGCACCACCAGCCCATTATCTCAAGCCTCTGGTTTTAATTAAATTACAAAATGGTGCATCTGAGGTAACAACAGCACAACAAGGCCAGGTAAGTTGGTCACTAAGGGAGAGGTATTAACTCCTTCATGCCACAAGGGGCCCATTTACTGCAACCTGGAGCTGGACCAGGGCACCTGGGATCCAAGAGTCGGGTAACTTCTAATTCTTGCCTCTCAGTCCTCTGTATGTTATAAACACAGACTTGTGTATTTTCATCTTAAGTTTTACTAGTTATGTTAACTACTTGGAGTGCCAAGACATACAAAGACTTTGTTTTCCTTTCCCTGTAGTAGATAGTATGCTGGTGAACATTTCACAACCAGCTCTTTGTGAAGGTGAGAAAGCCTTGTTTTATAGCATTTGCCCATTTCTGTGGTGTAAATACTACCATTATGGCCAAGTTTAACCTGCCATGATGACCTTACCTACTACAAAGTGATAAACATCATCAAATCTCAGGGACTGGTGCCAGCCAAGTCACCACAGGCAAAATGTTGCTCTAATGTCTAACTCTTCATAATATTATAGCCTGATATTTCCAGCTTATGGGTCTGCTGTAGGGCAGGCTGTCTGCAAGGCTAGGGTGGTCCCCAAAGAAAATCCAATCTGAGTGCACGGAAGCCACAGGAGGCAACCCCCTGATGTTAAGAGACCTGTAGGTATCTGTGTCCTTCTCTCTTTCCTGCTACAATCCTGGGGAGAACCATGCCTGAATCCTTTCTATGTTCCTGGATCCCTTAGTACAGTGCCTGGCATTTGGGAGAGGGCTGATGGTTTTAGATGGATCTGTGACCACTTTAATGGTGTGCCCTGAGGTCTGATTTTACCTTTTTCATTTCTGGACAATGTTGCCTCTGAGTTCTTGGAAAACAGTGACCTCCACCCCCCACCTTTTGTGCTCCAAGAAATGGCTCATTCAGAGAACTATCCTTCCCCATGTGACTCAGATAAGATTCACAGATGACCCCCTTGTTAACCTGTGACAAGGTCAGACACTGACCCTCCACATCCCTTCTTTGTCTCATACATGATTAGCTGAACAGTATGTCCCCATTTACAAATCTAGACAAAATGCCTGCCAACTTGACTTGACCAAATTTAATCAGGCTTCTTGTCTTCCTCCAGGTCCCTGAACTTTGGTCTACCCTCAAGCATTTGAACATGGTACAACTCTTCCTTAACTTAAGGACCTGCGAGAGAATCAGCTGACCTAAGGGAAAAATGTTCCTTGAACAACTGTCCCATAACATAACCCACTCATCCCATTCCCCTGTGCTGGGTTCTTTCCAGCCTTATTTATTCCTTCCTATAAAAGCAAATCCCTTTTTGACAATGGGGACACTTACTAACCTCATGGTTAGAGCAGCCTCTCTCTGGCCATAGTCAGCCTCCCCTTATTGAAATAGTCTTTTCAATAACGTCTCCCCTTAACCTGGTCCAGATTTGTTTTCATTTGACATCCTCACCACCCTGTGCTTCAGTGCCCTGGGCCCTTTGATCTTGACCTTGGCATTGCGGGCTTCCTTCCCACCCTCAATCTCCAACCCTCCCCCACCACCAACAGTGTTATTGTTCAGAACTTGTCACCGCACTATTTTCTCCTCCACAATTTCAAAAGTCAGAATGCTTTCTGAAAATGCTTAACAGAAGACTAAGTTCAGAATACTTCGCAGACAATACCTTAAACAATAAAGATATTTCATCATCTCACCAAAAAAAAAGAAAGTCTGGAGGAAAGTGACCTTTCACCAGTGATGTCATTAAGAACCCAGGCTCCCTCCGTCTGCCTGCTCCACCATCCTTAGAATATACATATATTTGGTTGCTCACAGTCACAAAAACAGTCAAGATGGCCCATCATCACATGACATTGTCCAAAGCACGAAGGAACTGAAGGGAGAAAGAGTTTTCCTTGATGGTCACTCTCTTTATCATGGAGGAAATCTTGTTCACAAGCCCCTTGGGAAAGCTCCCCTTGCCTCTCATCAACCATAGCTGGTCACATGGTCACCCCTAGATGAGGCTGGGATGCTGAGTTGTTGGAATTTTCTGCCCCAACTATGGTTGGTAGTGGGTTCTGTTAGTTGGAGAAGAAGGGAGGAGAGGGATGACTGTGGGGTCTGTCCCCCTTGTACAACCCATAAGGCCTGTTCTGTGCTCTCCAAGGAATCAGTTAGCCATTCTGATAGATGCGTCTCTGGGTTGATGGGCTGGAAAGCTTCTCTCTTCTTAGTCTGCTGGATAAAAGCAAAGTTTTTCTGAGTGCAACGTGTCCACACAATGACCTAATACTTCAGAGAAACTGGGTTTTTCAGGCTGGTAGAATAGCCAGGTGGGGCCTCAGAAAACTTTCGAATGAAAACCACTCAGGAGAGCATATTCCTCAATGCCCCCATTTCCCCATCTGTAAAATGGGGGTAATAATACCAATTGCAAAGGGTTACTGGGAAGATGGATGAAATGGTGCCTATTAGGGGCCAGGCACATGGTGAGGGCTCAGAATGGGCTAGTTTCCTTCCCCCAACCAGAGAGAAGGAGCCTGAGCCCTAGCCTCAGACTGGCTGCTCTGTCTCTAATTCAGAGCCGAGTAAGAGAGAACAGGGAGAGCCTTTTGCACTCCCTTCCTGGGGAGTCTCTTCTCTTTAGTTCACTCCCACCAGAGTACATTAAGTCCCTGCTGTGTGCAAGGTTTTTTCCCCAGGGGACGAGAAGGAGATGTCAGACACCATCTCTGCCAGGCCTGAGCATGTACCCTACCAGCAGGAGGACCATGACGAGAGCGCACATTAGTATAAAGCAAGGCAGACATTTGACACTCTGGAACTTGCCTCATTACCTCTGAAAGCGTCCTCGCATAGCAGGGAGTTAGCAGGACGTGGTTCTCATAAACCCCAAAGTGGTGATTTCCATATTCAGTAACTTTGATTTCCTCTCCCCAACTACCATTTATGCTTTCTGTTTCAAGAGATAAAGCCCTTTGGAAAATTCTAATGCATTCTCTTTTCCAGACATAGAGCCACTTTCAACAGCCCAAGCTAATTGGAAATCTCTCTTAAAATCATGCTGCACTTTCCAAGGCCCTTTGAAAATTTGTGATCAATATTCAGATCGCCTCTGTGAGTCTAGCCATTGGGGTCTTCATACTATTAGAAGTCCCAGCCTTGACTCTGAGAACCCTGACATTAACCCATTGATCTGCAAGTTACCCTTGAAAGTCACAAAAAAACCCACAAAGCACTCAGACTAAAGAAAGGCCCTCTCTGATGAAAAGTGGATCTTCCATTATGAGAAATGAGATTGCCTCCATAGATGTGACAGAGCTTGACATCAAAGGCCCTTCCTACCTATGAGAAGTCCAGAGGAGGGCAAGATGCCTCCGAAGATCAGTGTACTGAGAGTTTCATTAGAGCTCTGACCACACGGGCAGGGATTTTGCTATACCGTCTCTCTGACCAAGCTGTCAGTGCCTATCTGATGCTGGGCTTGGCCCATCGTGGGTACTTAGTAAGGAGTGGATGAACGAATGAAGGAAGGAGTGAATGAATGAACGAATGAATGAAATAATAAAATGTGTCCACAATTGGCATGAAAAAAGGTGATACCTTGACAAGATGTGATCTTTTTATTTTTTTAAGATTTTATTTATTTATTTGAGAGAGAGAGAGAGTGAGAGAGAGCATGAGAGGGGAGAAGGTCAGAGGGAGAAGCAGACCCCCATGGAGCTGGGAGCCCGATGCAGGACTCGATCCCAGGACTCTGGGATCATGATGTGAGCTGAAGGCAGTCGCTTAACCAACTGAGCCACCCAGGGACCCCAAAAAGACATGATCTTGACAAGTTTTGACAAGGCAGGTCATGGAAGTCCCCAGGGGTCACTTGGCTCTACTGCCAAGAGACCTGGAAGAGAGGGTTCCCTGATCATCAAAACATCATAACACATTTTCAAGTTTCTTTATTTGATGCTTCAATATTTGGGGGCCTTGAGGACTTTGAAGGGACTGTCCCTCCTAGGGTTAGGCAGTAAGATAGTAGAAAACTCACCTACAAGCCCAACTTGGTATGCAAACCAACGAGTGCAGAGCCCACCTCTCCTGCCTTTACTGAGCTCTCACACTTAGGACCACATTCCCTTGCTCTGACCACCCCAGGCCCAGGTCCCAGACAACCAGGGTCAGCCTCTTTGCCCAGGGCCTGCCAAAATTATTCAAACTAGCTGACCCTAGACTTGTTTACCCCACTTTGCCCGTTCCTTCCTCTGGCAACCACAATAAAGTCTCCTGCCCACATTTTCGCCTCACTGTCTCTGCCTCTTTGGTGCTTCCCCCTGGGGCCCCCTGTGGACCTCCTTTTGAGGTCCATGAGTATAACAAACTGTCTTCTCAATGGCAGTCATCTCCTCATCTGCTGGCCTCACCATATGTGAATAATAACAAAACCTACATTTTAAAACACAAACAATAGACTTGGTCCCAGAGACAGAAATACCCCTACCACGAGAAAGTAAAGGATATCAAAGTATTCATTTATTTATTCATTGACTCCTTTATTCACAAACATTTATTGAGCACCCACTGTGAACCAAGTTCTAGGCTAGGCTCTTAGTTCGCTTGAGCTGCTATAAAAAAACACCATGAACTAAGTAGCTTAGACAATGAACGTTTAACTCTCAAAGTTCTGGAAGCTGGGAAGCTCAAGGGTAGGAGGCCCACAGGTTTGGTTCCTGGTGTGAGCTTGATTCCTAGCCTACAGATGGCACTGTGAGCTCCCTGGGCCTTTCCTCGGTGTATGCACATGCACATGCACCTTGCATCTTTTCCTCTATAATGGCACTAATTCCATTGGTAGAGTCAGGGTGGGGGTGTGTAGAGGAGGCACATATTATAGGAGAGAGAAAAGAGGTTCATTTGGCAGGTTGGAGTGGCATAGAGGTGGAGAGACACTGAGCAAAGGGATCATTCCTTCCCATCCATCTTCTTCCCTAACTATAGTAGAACCAGAGATGGTAGAGTTTTTTGTCTTTTCCTTTGTGTCAGGCAGGAACTGCCTTTCCTCATATTCTGATTTCCACTTGGGGCTGATGTTAGGTCTTGCCATTCACATTCTCTAGGCTTGACTCTGGATATATAGATAGAGCTTACAGATTCTAGAAATCTTTCTTTTTTTCAACAAGGCTTGGTTTCAAAATTATGGCCTTATTAGAGACTCAAAAATCTCATTTGGAAAGCCAAAACTGGAAATTTACTCTTCCCTTTGCAATCTTCTTGAACAAGGCCAGTTGTCACCAAGGCCAGTACATGCCCCTGGCATAATAGGAGAATGTCACAAGAACAGAAATATATAAGAGAAAATCTTATATCTATTTAAAAATATTATTCCTTAAGAGAATGAAAAGACAAGTCACAGACTGGGAGAAAATACTTAGAAATCACATATCTGATAAAAGGGCTTCTAGTCAAGATATGCAAAGAACACTTAATACTCAACAATAAGAAAACAAACATCTCAATTTTAAAATGGTCAAAAGACCTGAACAAATACTTCACCAAAGAAGATATACAAATGACAGATCACCATATGAAGACATTCTGAACATTATATGTCATTATGGAATTTCAAATTAAAACAACAGTGATAGGAGTGGACCAAGATGGTAGAGATACCACTAAACACCTATTAGAGAGACTAAAACCCAAAAAACTTACAGCACCAATTATTGAGCAGAATGTAGAGCTCTTTTATTGCTCATGGAACCCAAACAAAAATGGTACAAAGCGGTATAACCATTTCAGAAGATAGCTTGGCAGTTTCTTACAAAACTAAAGGTAAACATAGTCTTTCATGAGATCCAAAAATGATGTTCCTAGGTATTTACCAAAGTAAGTTGAAAACATACATACACAAAAAATCCTGCAATAAATGTGTACAGTAACTTTACTCATAATTGCCAAAACCTTGAAACAACCAAGATGCCCTTCAATAGGGAATGGTTAAACAAACTGTGGTATGCCCATACAATGAAATATTACTTAGCAATAGAAAGAAATGAATTATTAAACCACAAAAAGACACAGAGGAGCCTTAATTGCATTTAGTACGTGAAAATAGCCCATTTGAAAAAACTACATACTATAGAATTCCAACTGTATGTTCTGGAAAAATCAATATTATGGGGGCAAAAGAAAGATTATTGGTTGCCAGGGACTCAGAGGGAGGAGGGATGTCTAGGTGGAACACAAGGGATTTTTCAGGTAGTGAAATTGTTCTGTGTGATACCGAAATTGTGGGTACATAACGCCAAACATTTGTCAAAACCCCCAAAATACAAATATACCAAAAAAATACAAAAAATACAAATCTACAACACCAGAGTGAATCCTAAGATAAACTGTGGGTTCTAGTTAATAACAATGTATCTATATTGGTCCATCAATTATAACAAATTTACCACACTAAGCAACATGTTAATAATAGAGAAAACTGTGAGGGGTGGGGGAAGGAGGGTACATGGAAACTCTGTACTATATACTTAGTTTTTTGTAAACCTAAAACTAATTAAGATGTAATATAATAAAAATACCATGTATTTTTAAAATAAAAACTTGGATACAACTAAAGTCGAACTTACAGGGAAAAATTTATGGCTCTAAAATGCTTACATTAGATAAAAAGAACATCTTAAAGTGAAGAAGCCAAAAATCCAAACTAAACAGTTAGAAAAATAAACCAAAGAAAATAGAAGACAGAAAATACTGAAGTCACAAATTAATGAAAGTGTAAAATAAACATGGACATAGAGAATCATCTAAGAGAAAGTTGTAGCTTTGGGAAAAAATGAATAATATAGATAAATCTCTAGCAAGATTAAAGAGAGAGAATCCAGGGGCCCCTGGGTGGCTCAGTGGGTTAAAGCCTCTGCCTTCGCCTCGGGTCATGATCCCAGGGTCCTGGAATCGAGCCCCGCATCGGGCTCTCTGCTCGGCAGGGAGCCTGCTTCCTCCTCTCTCTCTGCCTGCCTCTCTGCCTACTTGTGATCTCTGTCTGTCAAATAAATAAAATCTTAAAAAAATTTTTTTTTAAATGAGAGAGAATCCAAATAAACAATATTAGTAACAAAAGTGAGATGATGAAACCATACATTTTACAGAAATTAAGCAAATAATAATATGTGAACATCTTGTATTCGTTTGCTATTGCTGCCATAAGAAATTTCTGCAAATTTAATGGCTTAAAGCAACACCAATGTGTGATCTTACAGTTCTGTAGGCCAGAAGTTTGACAAAAGTCTCACGAGGCTTAAATCAAGGTGTCGATGGTAGTGCATTCCTTTCTGGAGGTTCTAGGGAAGGACCTGTTCCTTGCTCATTCAAGACTGCTGAAAGTCATTTCCTATTTCCAGAGGCCACCCACAGCCCTTGGCTCATGACCTCCTTCCCCATCTTTAAAGCTTGCAGTTGTGGGTCAAGTCCTTCTCTTGTCACAGCTCTCTAACTCTTCTTTCATCATTGTGTGTGTCTCTCTCACCACAGCTGGGAATGGTTCTTTACTTTTAAGGACCCATGTAATTTGACTGGGTTCACCTGGATACCCAAGGTAATTTTCTCATCTCAAGGTCCCTACACTTAATCACATCTGCTGAGACCCTTTTGTAAATAAGGGAACATATTCATTCACCGATTCCAGGGATTGGGACATAGACATGTTTGGGGGCCATTATCCTGCATACCATACAATTCTAACTTATAAAATTTGAAAATTGGATGAAATGGGCAAATTCCTAGGGAAATATTACTTATTAAAACTGACTCAAAAAGCAATGAAAAGAAGAAGATTCCATAACCACTCTTTTAAATTTAATGAATAGTTTAAAATAGTCCCACAAAGGAAATAGTCCAGATGGTGTCATAGGTTAGAGCTACTGAAATTTCCAGGAATAATATTAATTCTAATCTTATGTAAATACCCTGGAGGATAAGAAATAGAGGAAACAATAATTTCATAGGGCTCAAATAATTTTATAGGGCTCGTGTCAGTAGGATGGTTTTAAATCATGTCACAAATTCTTTGACACTTCTCACATCAAAAGGTGAAGTCTCCCCTTGAGTTTGTTTTGACTTCCTCACCATACAGGATATGGTAGAAGAGGTGTCACATGACTTCCGAAGCAAGATTAGGAAAGACTATGCAGCTTTGCCCAGTTTCTCTTGGGACACTTGCTCTAGAAGCCTCTGGTAGAAGTATAACTGTCTGAAAGCTGCCATGCTGGATGACCACAAAGAGAGATCCCACAGAGGCAGAAAAAGGTACCTAGGAGTCCCAGCTGTTTGCATCTTCCCTGCTTAAACTGCAGACGTGTGAATGAGAGAGCTTTCCAGATTCCAGCCTTAGCCACCATCTGACTGCAAACACATGAGCAATCCCCAAGTGAGAATCATCTAGTAGAACGTAGGCAGACAACCCCCAGAACCACGAAAGATAATGATAAATAATTGAGTTGTTTTATACTGCTAAGTTTGGCATAATTTGTAATATAGCAACAGATCATCAGAACACATTTTTATGTAGCAAAAATGAATGCAATGAACTAAGTACCCACAACACACAAAGACAGAAAAAAGGAAAATGACAAAAGTCCTAAACAAAATATTGGCAAACTGAATCTGGCTGTGTCTAAACAAAGATAATGTGTATGACCAAGTCGGGTGTAGCCCAAGAATGTATTATTAGTAAATTAATTAATGAAATCTGAAGGAAAAAACTATACCGTCATTTCAGTATATATAGGAAAAAGCATTCAATAAAAGTAACATCTATTCAGGATTTTTTTTAAACAAAAATCTTCTCAAATGAGGAATGAAAAGGAATTACCTGATAATAAACATCATCAAAAACTGGAAAGAAGGAGGGAAGGTGGGAAGGAAGGAAGGAAAGAAGAAAGAAAGGAAGGAAGGAAAAGAAAGAAAGAAAGAAAGAAAGAAAGATTATCACAAATATCATTCATAATGATGAAATGCTGAAAACATTCCATGTATGAAGGGCACGACAAGGATGGCCATTATCCACACACCTATTCAACCTGATATCAGTCAGTGAGACACGGCCTGATAAAGACTGGAAACAAAATAAAACTGTGTCCTTTTGCAAATCATGTAATTATTTACCTAAAAGCACTCCAATCTACAGATATTTTAGAATTTGAGAATTTAGCAAGGCTTCTAGATGCAAACGCAATATTAAACAAGTCAGCTGCACCTCTAAACACCACCAAGTTGGAATGGGTAATTTTTAAAGATACTATTGTCAATATAGAGAAAAAAAATAAAATAAATAAATAAAGAGATCATGCAAATGTGGCAAAATACTAACCTTTAGAGTCTGTGGGAAATCTTTGTATTAATTTTATAAACTTTTTCTAAGTTTGAAAATATTTTAAGATAAAAATTTTAAGATAATTTTTCTTCCAACAAAGTCAAGAATTCCCTGAATAGAATAAAGAGAAAGCTTGAAACTGAAAATATGGGGAGCCTAGGTGACTCAGGCAGTTGTGTCTGCCTTCATGATCCCAGAGTCTTAAGATTAAGCCCCACATCAGTCTCCCTGCTCAGTGGGGAACCTGCTTCTCCCTCTCCTCCCTGATTCTGCTTTCTCTTGCTATCTCTGTCTCTCTCTCTCTCCCTCTCCCAAATAAATAAATATAATATTTTTTTAAAAGAAACGAAAAATATGTCTACAACATATATAACTCACAAACAATTAATATCTAGAAAATATGAAACCCTCCCACAAATCAATATGAAAAAGAAAACCCAAAAGAAAAATAGGCAAAAGGGTTTAACACACCTTTCATAAAAAGGGAAGTACAAATGGCTCATAAATATATGAAAAGATGCCTAAACTTATTAGTAATCAGTCAATGCAAATTAACATCATAACAAAATACTATTTTACACTCACCAGAATGGCAAAAATTTACAAATTGGTCAATATCAAGGTGGAGAGGTTGCAGAACAACGGAAGCTCACATCCACTGATCATGGGAATGAAAATCGGTACGGTCCCTTCGGTAAACACATTGGCATTATCAAGCTGAACACATCCTATACGGGAAACTAGAAATTCCACTGGAGGTATTTGCCCTAGAACAGCTCTTACACATGTGCGCCCACAGATATACACAACAACGTTCATAACAGCGCTGTTAGGAAAGCCAGAAACAATCCAAATTCCCATCAGCAATAGAATGGATAAATAAATTGTGACATATTCATGCACTGGAAAGCCGTGTAGCAGTAAAATTGAATAAACCACAGCTACATGAATCAATTTGGATGAATCACTAAAACATAATGTTAAGAAATTAAATTATGGGAAAATATATAATGCGTCATTCCGTTATATAAAAACAGGCAAAACCAAGTGATATGTACATCTATAGATGATAAAGGAGAGGGAACAGAAGACCAGACCTCAAGCATAATGGTAACGACATTCTGCTTTGTAAGCCTGATGATTAATATATGAGGGCTTGTTCTATCATTATTCTTTAAACTACATATACATAAGGCACATTTTTATGTGTGATGTAGTTCCCATTTAAAAAAAAAAATCTATGGGGGCACCTGGGTGGTTCAATCAGTTAAGCGGCCAGCTCTTGATTTTGGCTCAAGTCAAGATTTCCGGGTCTTGAGATCAAGCCCTGCCTTGGGCTCTGCACTCAGCTGAGAGTCCACTTGAGACTCTCTCTCTCCCTCTGCCCTTCCCCCTACCTCCACGCTTTCTCTCAAATAAATACTTAAAATCTTTAAAAAAAAAAATCTATGAACATACAGAATACTTATGACCCTTGCCCTGAGGATTGGGAGTTGAGCTCACTTCTGCCTGTGGCACTTATCAGCAGCCAGTCCCGTTACCACTGCTGCGTACTTCTTACCACATGCCTTCAAACACCTTTCTTCACCTTTCCAAACTGTGAGGCAGACAACCACACCTACTTCACGGACACTTAGTGAGCCCTGAATGAAGTGACTGACATATAAAACACCTAACACACAAAACACAAGATAATAAAGGTATCTTTCAAGATACCTTTTTTAAAAAGTGGCAACCCTGATAGGATCACTAGAAACTTCTTTCAAAAAATGTCTTTTATTGAGATATAATTGGCGTACAACATTATCTTAGTTTTGTGGGTGCAACGTCATGATTCAGTCTGTGTGGTGTGAAATGATCACCACAGGAAGTCTGCTTATACCTACCGCCACATACAGTTACAAATTTTTGTTCTCGTGATGAGAACATTTAAGGTCTACTCCCTTAGCAATTTTAAAATATAAAAGCATTATTTTTTTAAAGATTTTATATATTTATTTGAGAGAGAGAGAGACAGAGAGAACAAGAGAGAGCACAAGCCCGGGGATGGGGAGAGGCAGAGGGAGAAGCAGACTCCCCACTGAGCAGGGAGCCCCACATGGGGCTCGATTCCAGGACCCTGAGATCATGACCTGAGCCGAAGGCAGACACTTATCTGACTGAGCCACCCAGGTGCCCCTAAAAAACAGTCTTGTTTACTACACACTACATCCCCAGAACTTTCTTGTCTTATAACTGGAGGTTTGTACATTCTGGTAACCCGGAGTCACTAGCAACTTTTTAAACACACTTTCAATGGGCCTTTTTCTGATTCTATTGATATTAACCAGTTGGCAGCTCTCCCAGGGAGCTCTTGTTGTTCATGGTATTTTTGTTTGGGGGTTTGATAGTTCTTATTTGTGGTGCCCCACCCCCGTCCTGTATCGTCTACTCCCCAGGCTCACCAGAAGGATTTCTCTGTCAGTAACACGGCTGCTTTAGTGAAATAGCCCCAAACTATTACTAAGTCTGGTTTTTAAAAATATATGCTGGGTCCCCAGAATTGTCTCTCATTAGCAAGAAATAACAGCAATGGTGCTTAGCCCTTAACCTCCAGGAGGACTGTTCTTTACCAAAACAAGTTTTTGAAATTCCTTGTGCACTTGAAAACAGAATAAGTACAGCCTTAGCTGAAACTGAAGGGCAGGTTCCTGGTCAGGTTTGACCCCAGAACACTGGCTTCAGGTCATGGTGAGAGGTCAATAGCTCTTTTTATCTGTCTGACTCCCCAGCTAGACCACATGAGCCCCTCAAGATCAAGATTATATCTTACTTACTTCTGCATCCTTTCATGCAGGCTTGGTATACAGTAGGTGCTCCATAGATGTTTTCTGAATAGAAATAAATTGCCTGAGAAAAATGTCTGATGGCCAGTGTCTATAGCCATCTGAGGGTCAGCAGCAGCTTTTTATATCTTTCCATGGTACCTGGCACCATGAACTAATAAATTGCATGGATAAATTAATTTACTAATTGCTTAATTAAATGATTGCTTGATTTGGGGGGTGGGAACTGAAGACTACTTGCAAACAGACATCAAACTAGGCTCTGTGCTGGCTGAAACTTGGTGGTAAATGGGCTTCCCCAGACCGTGAATGAAATAGAGTGAGTGTCCCAGTGCTGATGGCCAGAAGGAGGAAAGGCTCTTCCCAACTTTGCTCTTCCTTCAACCACAGTGACCTTCCAGCAGTCACTGAGGGGCTCTGCTGGCACTTATAAATCATTCCTCTATTCCAAGAGCAGGATCTGCTCATGGATCGTACCCTACTGCTATCAGGGACCCCTACTAAGCGAGGTGCCTGAGGGCTTTTCAGCCCAAGCTCTGTCTGCCTAACTAGGCTGAGGGGCGCATCCTTATTAAGTCTGAAGCAATGGGGAACTCTCTCGACTTCCTACTCAGGCTGAAAACTAGAGAGCTTGAGTACAATGTACTGATTGACTTTAGTCAGTCGGGATGTACCCCTAAAGCTGGAATGGTGTCAACTTCCTCATGGGTGGGAGAGACAGCCTTCCAAATAAAATGAGAGCACCATTAGCAAGCAGAAGGGCAGCCCCCAAGAGCCAATGCCCACCACCTCAGCCAGCTGTGTGTCTGAGGAGGAATGATCTGGCATGGGGCGGTTTGGAGTCGTGGTTCTGAATAGTAACTCAACAGAGAAGGGCTCATACAGAGGAGCCCAGCGGAGCTCCGAGGCCCGGGGTTCCCACTCACCTGCTACTTGACCTGGAGCCAATCACTTCTCCTCTTTAGTATGCCATTTTCTCCTCTGTCAGAGAAGGGGGCTGGGCTAAAGGGATTGCAAAGCCTCTTCAAGTCCTAACATTCTACAGGTCTCTGATTTCTCATTCCTGCCTGTCACCTGAGCAGGTACGAGAAAGAATAATTACTAGCTGTGGGATGACCCTGGCTGTGGTTCTTTTGAACAACAAATATGAGCTTGTTGGTTGTCACTTGTGAGGGGGTTGCTTAATTGGGGTCAAATTACCTGAGGTCCCTTTTGTCAGATTTCTAATAGTAGTCATATTGTGAAGCATTGTCTGAAAATTTGGGAATTTCAAGTGTCTCGCTACACTTTTCTCAAAGCTGAGCAACGTGACTAATTCGAATCTGATAAACTGGCAAAATGCCAATATGTAGGGAAAGTCATGAATAAATTGCATGAACTAACCGTATTTATTCCAGAACAGAAACTGTATTTTACTCCGTTTTGCAGTTCTAGTGTCTACGGCAGTGATGACCACGCAACGTAACAAGACAGCCCATTGCTTCGTCAGATGCTCAGTGAGCACCTGCCACGTGCCAGGCACCTTGCAAGGCCCTGGGGATACAACTGGGATGAGATAATGCCCTCAAGAGCTCCTTCCTGAGTAGGAGGGACAGACAGGACACAGACCGACCGGAGAGGCAGCTGCTGCAAGAGGAGAATGAACAGCAGTAACAGGGCACCTGTCCCACACTTGGGGAGCCAGGGAAATTTTGGGGGAGGTGACAGCCAGTTAGCTCTCTGACACTTGAAGAGGAGTCGCCCAAGCAAGAAGCTCAAAGTCCTGGAACTCTCCAACTGAAGCGTTAGCATGGCAGGGGGAGGGATGAGAGAAAGACAAAGAGAGAGAGAGAGAGAGAGGCAGAATCCAGATCATAAAGGGCCTTGATGTCTTACTAAGGAGTTGCCTTAAGGGCACTCTGCAACCAGGTGTCGGTTTTTTGTTTGTGTGTGTGTGTGTGTGTGTTTTAAGATTTTATTTATTTATTTGACAGACAAAGATCACAAGTAGGCAGAGAGGCAGGCAGAGAGAGAGGGGGAAGCAGGCTCCCTGCTGAGCAGAGAGCCCGATGTGGGGCTCGATCCCAGGACCTTGAAATCATGACCTGAGCCGAAGGCGGAGGCTTTAACCACTGAGCCACCCAGGTGCCCCCCAGATGTCGATTTTAAGCGGAAAACAAATACATGTGCATCGATTAATATATGCTGGCATGATTTGTTCGCACGGGAATTTCCTCATCTAAAAACCCAGGGGTGGGATTAGATGATGGTCTCTTCTAGTTCTGACATTCCGTGAGCTTCGGAATTTCTATTCTGATTCACGTCAAAGTTTCTCAATGTTTGACTCCTCTTACTAGCAGCAGAAGTGGTTCTGGGCAGAGTAAGGGAATCGGCAGCGCACTTGGTCTCTCTCTCCCTCTCCCTCTGTCTCTCCCTCTGTCTCTCTGTTTCTCTGTCTCTCCCCCTCTCTCCCTCCCTCCACTAGACGGATGAGCGAGTTCCATTACAGAGGAGGAGAGCTTCCTTGTGACCAGCCTCACACCAATCCATCCATCAGCCTATTAACAGTGGCTGAAAGCCACTTATCAGGAAGGCTCCTGCCCTTATCACTGTCACTATCTGCAAATAAACATCGACTTTATGCTGAGTTTCCATATTTAACCACATTTAAGTAACTGCTGATACTTTCATTACATGACATTTGCACTTCAGAATTTAAAATTAGACACGCGCCCGCAGCTCGTCCACAAAATAGGAAAGACTGAATTGTTTGGGGCCTTCCTGCCATTTGTTTTTCAAAGAAAGTGAGCTTCAAAGCGAATTCTGCAGAACACAAGAATCTCTTGTACTGTAAAAGCAGTATGGACAAGAAAGAGATCAGGACGAGGTAGTTTTATTTTTATTTCAAAAGGTCGGTGCCTCGTGTAAAAGCTGTAATACATCCATAATGGATGAGATGCATAAATGATACATCAAAGTCAGAAAACACAGTACTCTGAGGAGCAGAAGCATCTTTCTTTTTGAGCTGGATTTCGCCATATAAAAGCTTCATGCCACATGCAAGTTCGTTACCTGATGATGAAAAACAACGTTGATCTAGACCGAAGCAGGGATTAACAAACGCATAGTGAGAGCTTCACGGTGTGGGTGCAAATTCTGGGCCCACGGATTTAAAAAAATAATTTGAGATAAATGCATCCTTTTGAAAAGAAAATATTTCCGTATGATTTTGGGAGGGGGTTAAGCATAAGGTGTTGATATCATGCTCTTTTGAATCTCCACAACTTAGCTCATATTCCTCTTTTTTGTTCTCATTGTCTTAAAAACATTTTTTCTCCCATCCCTTAGCAGAGCATTTGGAACGTAGCAGGTGCTCAATAAAGGTGGTTTGCATGAATAAAAGAATAAATAGCAATTACTTAACGTTTTGAGTGCTAACTATACTGCAAGCAGTGTGCTTAATACTGTCCATGCATGATCTGATTTAATCAACACAAGTAACCTTGATCTGGGTGGTGTGAATATTCCCATTTTGCAAACAAGGAAACTGAGTCCCGGAGAGGTAAAATCACTTGGCCTGGGAGCATGACTAGTAGTACTGGTGAGTGATGACTAGATGAGGCGTGGGTTTTATTTGAGCCCAGAGCTCAAATGGCTTGGCCACAGTAGGATCATGAATTAATAAACTGGCTGTTTGGGCCCAGTGAATTGAGTGAGAGGAAAGTATTAATGGATTCAAGGGATCAAATTCACTAAAAATAAAATGCACTTACAGAGCTTTCAAAAACTTGTTACATATAAAGAATAGAGAGTTCTACAACTTTATGCTTCTGCAAGAGTCATTTGTTCGACACCAAACGTGTGCTGCATCAGGGTTCATCTACACTGTCCAATGATACAGCAGCCATCAGCCACATTGGGTTACTTCAATTTCACCAAAATTAAATTGAATCAAAATTCACTTTCTCAGTAACACTTGCCACATTTCAAGTGCTCAGAAGCCGCCCATGGCTACTGTGTTGGATAGTGCAGATATGGAAAGTTCTGTTGGGCAGTGCCGCGTGAGGGTGCCTGGACACAGCCATGAATAGCACACAGACCCTGAGTTCTAGGAGCTCGTCATCTGCTCAGGGAGAAGGACATGTAAACTGATAGCTGCCAACCCATAGGGTGATTCAAGCAGATAGAAGAGGTTTGGAAGTGAATTTGTGGGAGACGAAGGGGATATAGGATGGGGAAAGCAGAAGTAGGAAAGAGCAATGGCGAACTGCTCAGAATCTTGAAGGGGGAGTAAGAAATTAGCCAGCAGGCAAGGATGGGACTTCCCGAAGACAGAGGAATTTCAGACACAGGGAACCAAAAGCCTAATGGCTCAAAGTCAAGAGGGAACAGGGAAAGGCAGAGGAAGGGCAGAGAAAGGGTGGAAGGGAGAAGGAGGGAGGGAGGGAGAGACTAAAAGAGAGAGAGGAGGGAAGGGAGAGAAGAAAGAAGTATTAACATCAGACACTTCTCTCAATGTACTACAGGTCATTGATGTTTAACCTGAGCTCTCTTTGTTAAACCCCATCAGCATTCTCAAAAGGGACGTTTATTTATGATTTGTTGTAATGAAGTTGGAATAAGTGATGTCAGCCACAGCGCTCTTTCATTCAGGTCTTTGACACACGGCTGCCCTCCTTGGCAGTCAGGGATTCGACACAATGTCTCCCTACAGAAACATTCCCCTACCTCCAGCCACTCTGTGTTACATCTTTCCATTTTCTCTCCTTCGGAACACATTTCACTGTCTGAATTGACATGATCAACGTGTGTGTTTGCTTACTAATTTATTATTGGTAATAAATAATGAATCTCCCCTAGAATTTAAGCTCCTTCTGGCTTGTGGACAGAGCTATCCCCATCTCTGGAATGTGCCTGGTATCTAAGAAGCCCCGCTAGGTATATGCATCAGCCCAGGCAACAATATGACAAGAATTGTAATAGTAGTGGTCACAGTGAATGTGGCAGCTTACATTTCAAAGGACCTCATCCCCCGCCAGCCAGGCAGCCAAGTACTTTCACTACAGCATCTTGCGGGCTTCTCATAACAATTCTATGAGACAGATCTCTCATAAACCCCGTGTTACAGCTGAGAACACTGAGATGAGAGAGCAGGAACTCACCGCGGTCACGCGGCCGGGAATTGGGGAACCAAGAATTGAACACAAGCCTCGGAGAGTTCAGTACCTAAGCTCCTAACCTCCTGACATCGTGATCTCCTCTTCAGCCTCCCTGACTCTGCTTCTCCAATTACAAGATCAGCAGAAGGAAGCCGGGAAGACAAAGCGACTTGCCAGATCAAGGAATAGGTGTGACTGTGAAAGGTCTTCTCATTCCATTGTCCCCAGCGCCTTGCCTGCTTTGCTTGGCTGGCTCTTCCTCAAATGGAGAGGTATTGTCTTGATTTGTTGACCTCAGGATCTTCGTCCGGCCCAAGGATGCTCTCAGAATGGTGCCTGGTTACACAGCTCGATCACTGTTGAATGAATGAACACTCATTCACTGATTTCGATGCCTCTACTGGACGCAGAGTTTCAGGATGTAATGCTCCAGGGAAATAATTCTGATTAAAATTTGTGGGTACATTCAGGTGACATGACAAAGGGCTACTCACTATTTCTCCAAATGTGCACGGATAACGGCAGAGATCGCAGAGCAGGAAATTAGGTTATGCAAATACCTTCAAAGGGCAAATGAAAGTCTCCCTTCATTTGAGGGGATTTATTACCTTTTTCTTTCACGTGCCCTATTTTACACTTCCACTGCATTTAAGTTGAAAGCTCCACCTAGACAATCTCCAGTACAAACAAAACAGCTGAATTAAGGCTAGTGAAGAAGCTGTGTTGGTTTGTTGTGGGTTTTTTTTTTTTCTTTCTTTCTTTCTTTTTTTTCTTAATAGTAAGCTTAAGTGCCTGAGCAAATTATAGGCTGGCCAGCCCGAGCAGCAATGAGCCATTCCAATTGTAAATGAACACCTACATGGCCTGTGGACAGCCAGGGTGCCTCACAGACATCTCAAGCAATTCCTTAGAGCTTGCAAAAGGTTAAACCAGAAAGCAAGATGGGATGGGAATCGCTGTGTTCCCAACACCAAGGACATTGGGAACTAAATAAATGCTGAGTTGACACATGGTCAGTGCTAAAATACATATTTGCCAAATGAATAAGGGAAGAAATGAGTTTGGATTCCTAGAAATAGCTTCCATGGTTGCCTGTTTACCTGATGATGATGATCATTCCTGCAGAGGGCCGGGAAGGCTCAGCTCCTTTCTTTATCAAGGCAATCATACCTTGTTCGAGGTTCATATTCTAGAATAAGAGCTCTAGGAAGCATCTTAAGAGAGGAGTGTTTTTTAATGGACACTTGCTATTCTTCCTTGTCTGGCGTTCACCCCCCAGCTTCAGGCAAAGCCCTCCTCATTCTCTCTGGGGGACTATGTCTCTCCCATTCTCAGTTAGTGTTGGTTTAAATGAAGATGAATCTTTGTCCAGGTGTAGGGAAAAGCATGTAAGCCAGGCGTGGCCAAAGAGAGTGTAATATCCCCTAGCCACAGTCACATGAGTCGATATAGGCTGATCAGAGCCAAGAGGCCTCCATCCTGGAACTTTGCTGGGACTACTAGGGAAGAGGTAAGCTTTCCCCAGTAAAGCTGCTGGGAAGGCAGAGTGAAGATGGAGCTTCTGGCATAATCTTCTGAGCAAAAGGGGAGATCTTGCCTAAGAATCAGGCCAGTAGAGAATAAGACAAAGTCAAAGGTTAGGGGGAAGAAAACCAAGGTCCTGGATCCAACCATGCCTGAATGCATAGTGCCTCTAGAATTTTAATTAGATGAGCCAGCAAATGGTCTTTTTTGCTAAAGCACATTGGACTTAGGGTCCTGATAATATTTGTAGATGGCATCCTTTTGAAGGGCAATGATATTTCATACACTACCTTGAATGCTTAATATTGAAAAATTAATATCTAGCAAGCTTCAGTTTGTAGTGCCTTGGTAAGTACACAAATATTGAGAAAAGAAATCCTTAGAAACCTAGAATAACCATTAAGCCACTCCCTTTACCAACATAATAATTACTATTATGCAGTATGGATTAAGAGCTAGAATGTTTATCCCTTCTGACTTAAGGAAATAATCTTAAATAATAAAAAAATTTATACTCATAGATATTTATTATGATATTATTTATAATTACAGAAAATCAGAAACAACTGAAGTGCCCAATATATGGAAAAGGTCAGATAAATTTTATCACGAAGTGTCATATAGTTATTGAAATACTTATTAAAAGTTTCAATAACATGTTTGTAGCATCATGTTTAGTTTTGTTTTTTTAAAGATATTATTTATATATTTGACAGAGAAAGAGACAGCAATGGAGGGAACATAAGCCAGGGGAGAAGGAGAAGGAGAAGCAGGCTTTCCACCAAGCAGGGAGCCCAATGCAGGGCTTGATCCCAGAACCCTGGGATCATGACCTGAGCGGAAGGCAGAAGCTTAACGACTGAGCCACCCAGGTGCCCCTAGCATCATGTTAACAGGAAAAATTTTGTGTATTGTCCAATCATACTATGTTTTAAAAAAAATCCATGAATAGAAAAAAAATTGAAAGTATTTCCAAATGCTAACATTGATTATCTTTAACCGATAGAACTATGGATTATTTTTCTCTTTTCTTTCTACTTATTTGTAAATAAAAATCTGAATTTATCTGTAATTAACAGACGTTATTTTATAGAGGAAGGCATGTTATTAAACTTTCAAAATAACTCCCTCTGCTACCTCCCTGGAAGAAGTCAGACAGCCTTGACTTGGATAAGTCAAGCCTGCCCACTTTGGACCATGAAAACTAGTGAATGCACACAACGGATCAGAGGTACGGCCACAAATCCCTCATGTGATTGAACTCCAGGCATGTATCAGTCACCCATTCCATGAGCTCAAAATGAGAATGCATTAAAAACTCTTACCACTGATCTACTTTCATCTCTATAGGGACTTTGGACCAAAAGCTATAGTTGGGACTCTCATTACGTTATTAACCTTATTAGTGAGGAAAGTTCAAGGAAAAGCCTTAAATTCATATTCCTCAAAATGATGCTTTTCAGGTTCTTCTGTTCTCTGGGGGCACATATGGAGGTCTTCTAGAGCAGAATGTTGAGACTCCAATTCCCAGAGCTCTCAGTCTTCTTGAATTAACCAGTAAGCTAGGCACTGAAAGGACCCCAGAGTTTGATCTTGTCCTTGTCCAGAAATAAGGTCTCAGAAAGGTAAACAGACCAGGCCAGAAGGAGAAGTTAGGAGACACATTGATGAAATCAGTGGGCATGGCTATGATGTTACTAACAGATCTGAGCACAAAAGATGCCTCTGGAACCAAGGATCTCATTCAGGGCCTTGGGCAAACATAACTCTCCCTCCATATGCCCAACTTCCTATCACTCTGTGCCCCTTGGAAAGCCATTTTGGCTGCCATTTTGTCTCTTGATCAATGAATATAAGGCATATTCTGGGCCTCATTGCTAGAGTAATGTACCAAACAAGTACAACTACAACAATTTTTATGAAATTACCTGGACAAGGCCTGTGAGCAGGAGAAAAAAAAAAAAAAGAAAAGGTAAAATGGATATTCATCCCAAAGAAGAATGAATGCTGGGAGAATTTGCCCCCTGACGCTCTTGCACCTATCTGGGGTAAGTGGTGAAGTAGCAAGTTCTCTACAGAACTGTGAACTCAGCAGGTCGTCTTTCTTGGTCTCCCCCCTTTCATCAAAAGCTGATACTAAGGGGCTCCTGGGTGGCTCAGTTGGTCAAGCGACTGCCTTCAGCTCAGGTCATGATCCCAGGGTTCTGGGATCGAGCCCCGCATCGGGCTCCCTGTTCAGCAGGAAACCTGTTTCTCCCTCTCCCACTCCCCTGCTTGCTTTCCCTCTCTTGCTGTCTCTTTCTCTCTCTCGCTCTGTCAAATAAATAAAAATAAAATCTTAAAAAAAAAAAAAGCTGATACTAAGAATGTCTGTGACATCAATCACCTCCACCTTGGAAATAAGTGTACTACTTGGTTTTATCTGTATATTTGGTGTTGGAAGTGTTCCAAGCAGCCAAAAGCCACAGATTCCAGAATCAAAAGTAATTAAGCCCTTTCTAGGAAGCAGCCTATGTGAAGGACTTTACACACGTCTAATCCTCATAACTGTGAAGTAAGTATTATTAGCATGCACCCCCCACCTCCCTTTTACAGATGACGAAATCAAGAGCGTTTAAACAAACCTCCTGAGGTCACACAGCTAGTAACAACGGAGACCATTAAAACTGGGGACGATGTGATTCCAAAGCCTGTGCCCTGACTTCCTTTGCTTTCTAGAGATGCAGACTCTGAACATACCCTATTTTTCTGGGGTCTAGAAATACGGTTCAAAATGAACCCACAAGTCATTCTGCAAGGTAGATGTGTATCAAATCATCACGTTGTACACTTTCCTAACATACACAATGATATTTGTCAACGACTACTCAATAAAGTTTAAAAAAAGAAGAAGAAAAAAACCAAACCACAAGTTCGAAGGAAACCACTGCCCACACAGCACCCTCTAACCCAGCCTACATTTAAAATTTCTATTCTCAGTCCAATTTCTCAATGAGCAGTGGAAGACATCAGACCCTGGCAAAGGACTGACTACAGCTGGCGGACAGAAGAAGTGTCTGGGGACAGGGTGGCTTCAGAGTGAACCCAATTTTCATTCGGGTCACTTTCACAGGGAGCCAGGGGAGAGACCAGAGGACATACCTTGTGGCCCACAGCCAAGGGACCCACAGTGGCACAGCAGGGCCGGGTGAGGAATGGTCCACCCCATCACTGGGATCAGAGCCTTTGGCAAGGGTATCTTCCAGGAGCCCCCTCGCAGAGTCCAGTGACCGCTGCTACCCAAGCACCAGCTTGTCTCTCTGTGGTCATGGAAGTGTCACCAGGAGACCAGGAGTCAGGGGAAAAAGAGAACAAGCCCTACAGACTCCCCACCCATGGTGCCCCTCTGCCTTGAATGGGAACAGAGGCCTCAAGCCTTCTGACAGGCTCCTGAGGCAACCTTTAAGGAGGACGAAGATGGAGGGGTGCTGGGATCCCAGTCGTGAGAGTGACCCTCCTGTGTAAAAATCACTGTACATTCTTTCCAGAGTCTTCTTCCTTCCCAAGGACCCTGCCATGATTATCAGGAGAAGTTGGCTGAGGGACAGTGTGGGTCACAGGGGAGGATAGTGGAATGTCATGGGCCACGTCACAAGTGCCATTCCTCCAAAATGCTCTGAGGGTACATGTGGCGAAAGAGGGGTCGGATTCCGGTATGCAAGAAAGCGAAGAAATGCCTCTGCAGTGCTGAGCAACCTCCCCCAGCGAAGCTTCTCAGAAAGAGTAATAATGTAAACATTCAGCCATTAGAGGAAAAACCTTAGCCTTCATGCCACCCTCCCCATTAACGACACTGGCAGCCCTATTAAAATACAAGTCTGATTTGTGTTTAATGATCTTGAAAGGAAAGTAATTGCTTGGGTATTACCATTCGAATGTTCTTAGAAGCGCAGATAATATTTACAATCAGATTGTCCTTTCTGAGGGGGGCAGGCAGGTACCACTCCTCAGGCCATTTGAAGCTGAGGCTAGGAGAAGTGACCTCAACAATTGGCTTAAGGGTCTTGGAGCTTGGCGTATATTTTCCTCTTTTTTCTTTTCGCTGTCAAGAGACTCCTGGGTAATGATCCCACCCCTGTCCTTTGAAGAAGGGGATGTAAGGCAGTGGAAAGCAATGGTGTTTTTTTCTCAATGAGGAGCAATTTTATGGTACAAGTTAGAATGCAACCCAGTTGTGTCTTGGGAAAACAGCAGCCGGCATTTCTGCCAAGTCAGTAGTTGAGGAATTTGAGGAGAGCAGACTACATCATTCCTGAGTGGAGAGTGAGACCGAATCAAAAAGCAAGGATAAAGGAGAGAGCAAGTGAAGTCATAGCCCAAACAGATGGATTTAAATGTAAGCCAAACTGTGAGGCTACGGCAGTGTTCCTGGAGCATCATTTTATAGATTTATGAGGCCAACATTGCTGTTCCAAGAAATACACAGCTGAATGCATGGAGACCAGCGACAGCACATGGTATGGACTACCCAAACTGGGGAGAAAACCAATTCCAGTTCAAATCCCAGCTTGGCCACCTAACAGCCATAGGACCTTGAGAGAAACTAATGTAACTTCTCTGAGCTTCAGTGCTCTCATCTAAAATATAGAAATGATAACTGGATCCACCACAGAGGGTAATCCCGGGAATCCAGAGAGATTCTGGAAGCAAAAGTCTTCGTACCACACCTGACAAAGAGCAGGTACTCAACCAGTGTCTTCATTATTGGTAGTAGTAATATTTTCAAGATCTTATTTATTTTTTTAAAGATTTTATTCACCCACTTGAGAGAGAGAGAACGGGCAGGACCACAAGGGGAGGGGGCAAAGGGTAGAGGGACAAGCAGACACCCTGCTGGATGGGGATCCAAGGACCCTGAGATCATGACTTGAGCTGAAGACAGATGCTTAACTGACTGAGCCACCCAGGTGCCCCTTCCTTGGTAATATCAATATTAAAAGAGGTGAATGAGGGTCTACCTGTCTTCAGTACACAGCTTCACATTACTACTACTCTGGCACTTGTGTATTTTTCATGCTCAACCCTTGTAGCATCTTGGTCTTCTGTCTGTGCTCTCACTTCTTGGTACACCTACAACCAGAAGCTTGTAGAAATCATGGTGATTCTGCCCATTTTTAAAAAGATTTTATTTATTTATTTGACAGAGAGAGACAGAGCAAGAGAGAGAACACAAGCAGAGGGAGTGGCAGAGAGAGAAGCAGGCTTCCTGCTAAGCAGGGAGTCCGATGCGGGGCTCGATACCAGGACCCTCGGATCATGACCTGAGCCGAAAGCAGATGCTTAATGACTGAGCCACCCAGGTGCCCCAATTCTGCCCATTTTATAGGTTAAGAAACTGTTGAAATCTTTGTCAAGGCGATAACCTCAGGCAGACCTCAGACAGGAATGGATTTGATTTGGTCAGAGTCACCCTTCCCTCTCCCAGGCCGTGCAGTCTTCTTCACTACCTGCCTTTTATGGACAAGTCTAGCCTGTGTACCTTCCCTTTGAGCTAAAAATCTGGGCTGGAGGCCACAGAGAGTGAACCTTCCTAGAGAGAGCAGAAAAATCTGGAAGAATCAGTAAGGGTCTTGAATCTAAAAGACAAGGAAATATGTCAAAGGAAAATCATCTCAACCAAATCCCAGATCATGGGGTCCGTGCCCCAAGGAAGGGGCTGAAAATGGAAGGCAGCATCATTGTCAACATTATGACATGGGCTGTTTGTAATCTGCATACACTTTCTTCAATTCTCTTTCCTCTCCTTCCCTATGGCCACTTTCCTACCTCATAGAATGGGGTTAATGCTTTGCTAGGGGAGGAGCTCACTCCTTTTCACTGAATAGCTGTCAATTACAAATGGCCTCTCTGACCAAACTTTATTAAAACAAAGACCTCTATGTATCTTTAGTCCCAAATTTAAAACTACAATCTGTGGGTCATGGTAGCCTCACATTACACCTAAAACTTTTCTTTTATTCCTGACCCTAGAGACTTAGCATGCACATAAGCCATAGAATTTCACTGCCAACAGAAACCTTTGGAATCACCAAGCCCATCCGGTCATCTTACAGAGAAGAATACAGGCCCAGAGAGGTTAAGTGACTTGCCCAAGATATACAGCTGCTATGACCTGGGCCAGAATTTCTGACTCAGGTCCTGGGTTCTCAATTAATATTAGATTAACAGGTAACTGAGGTTATATTTATTGGGGATTTGACCTAGCTTGTGTGTGTGTATGTGTGTGTGTGTGTGTGTGTGTGCATGCACACGCATGTAGCAGACAACAGTTGGCCCTTTTAGGGGGAGTTGGGTGAGGTGGGGTGGGGAGATTGGGATTTAATGTTAAATGGCAGTGTCCGTAAGCATTCCTGGAACCCTACAGGACTTTCTCTATTTATGCCCCATTTTGCTAACTAAGTCTTTTTAGCAGTGCTCTTCAAAGAGTGATCCCTAACCTAGCATTTTCTGGGTGCTTGTCACAGACGTGAATTTTCAGACTCTAAGGGGACCTAGTGCCTCAAAATCTCTGGAGGTGGCCCAAGAACCTCAGTTGCATCAGGAACTCCCCACTGCTCTGTGGGCTCAAATATAAGCAGCACTGGGTTCAGAGCCATCCCAGGGGGAAGGGGACTGTCCCGTAAGCAGAGTGATTATAAGCATGGGCTTAGGCCAGACAGACCTGGGGTCACATCCTTTTCCTGAGCTCCGGCACTGTTCCCTCTTTCAATATTTCCTTCCCGCTTCTTCCCTCCCCTCCTTCAGGGGCTTGCTTGGCTGTCATCTCTGTCGTGAAGCCACCTGACCTCTCTAGATGGAGCAACAAACTACCCCCACCCGAGAGTCGGATTCTTCCTTCCTGATTGATTTTTCTCCATCGCATTTATCACTTGACGGGCACTTATCACCTCTACAGGTCTTACTTGTTTGGTATTGTCTATTTCCCCACTCCCAGCTTGAATGTAACCTTTGCTAGAGCAGGCATTTTTGTCTGCTGTTCCCTGCTATGATCTCAACCCCCTGGGTGAGTGCCTGGCATACAGTAAGAACTTACTGAGTATCTGTTGGATGTGAGTCACTTACTAGCCATAGGACTTTGAGAGAGTTAGTTAACTTCTCTAAGCCTCAATTTTCTCTTCGGGAAAATGGGTGTAACAGTCACCACACAGGGATATTGGGAGGAATAAATCAGACCACGTATATGAAACCCTTAGCCCAGTGCCTGGCACACGGCTAATCACCCATGCTAACTAAGCTATAACTTTGATAGAGTGACAGGAACATCTCTGAGGTTCATTCCATTCTCATGGGACAATGTTCAGGGAATGGGCAAGGAATGCTTCAGAGTTCATTTGTTGGTAATACATTTTTTTAAGGCAAATGCTTAAGAATTCCATTTTAGGGTCACAAAAGAGATGTAAATGTCAGAATGGTCAGATCAAAATGCCATGGTGTAGTACATTTGTCACAACACTGGGCCAAAGTTAGAAGGAGTTGTTCTAGAATGTATGTATTAAATTGGGGGGAAATTTTGGTTTGCACAAAACTGCCATAAACCCTTGCTCTCAGGAAATGAAGACTCCACATCCCCTGACTTTTTCTCATTCTTCATAGTTATGACAACTCACAGGGTCCATTCAGAGAGAATGAGGTAATGTGTTCCACATTGGAGCCCGAGTTTGGGGCCATGGAGATTTTACCTCTTTGACGCACTTCCCACTGAGGAACTGGATCTATTCTCAATCTGTTAAAACTAGACAGGCCTATGCCTGCTTCAACAAAAGAGAGTGGCCAAAGTGATGCTCTGTGACTTCTTTTTTTTTTTAAAGATTTTATTTATTTATTTGACAGACAGAGATCACAAGTAGGCAGAGAGGCAGGCAGAGAGAGAGAGAGAAGAGGAAGCAGGCTCCCTGCAGACCAGAGAGCCCGATGTGGGGCTCGATCCCAGGACCCTGGGATCATGACCTGAGCCGAAGGCAGAGGCTTAACCCACTGAGCCACCCAGGCGCCCCGCTCTGTGACTTCTAAAGCCAGGTCAAAAAGATCATGTGACCCTGCTTGGATTACTGTAAGAAGTTTGATTGGAGAGGCCATATGTAGCTCTGGTGCTTGGTCCCAGCAGAGACTGGCCTTGAAGCCATCCCTGCCAAGGTGCAGACAGGTAAAGGATGCCTCCAAATGTCATTTGGACCCTTGAGACCAGCCTATCCACCTGCTGAATACCCAGGTGACCACTATTGATGCCATATGGAACAGATGAAACACCCAGCCGAACCCTGCCCGAGTTCTGGCCCTCAAAGCTGAAAGATCTGATAAAATGGTTTCAGGTCATCACATAGTGGGGTCACTGGTTACACAGCAATGAATCACTACAAAAGACATCTTTGGAAATAGACATGCCACATCAAATGACTTCAGAGCACAGGGCATGAAAAAAGAGAATATTCCCTGTTACTTTCTTCTTTGTCCTATGAATAGCATCGATTTGAGCTGGTTTTCTGAATTGTTTGAAAGTACTCTTTTTGGGGTGCCTGGGTGGCTCAGGGGGTTAAAGCCTCTGCCTTCGACTCAGGTCATGATCCCAGGGTCCTGGGATCGAGCCCCACATCGGGTTCTCTGCTCAGCAGGGAGCCTGCTTCCTCCCCTCTCTCTCTGCCTGTCTCTCTGCCTGTTTGTGATCTCTGTCTGTCAAATAAATAAAAAAATAATCTTAAAAAAAAGAAAGAAAGAAAATACTCCTTTTATGCACAGAGTTCTGCTGTTACAAGTTTGTTTCCATAATGCAGGCCTCAGACAGATCTTCTCCCCTTGACTTCACTCCTTTAGTTGTTTCCCTTCCTCTCTCTCAGCCCCTGAGCTGAGCCCTTCTTGCAGAGCTCAAGAACTCAAGTGCTTCAATGGTTAAGAAGAAAATCTTCAAAAAAAATCTCAAAATCAGTCAAAAACAATAACAGAAGGACGAACGAAAGGAGTGCAGCACACAGAAACTTGAACTCATGGCTTTGGTTGGGTGCCTTTTCCTTTCTGTGTCTCACCCTCAATGATAAAATGACAGGGTTGCCTTGGATCCCTAAATGATCTCCCAGCATTCACATCGTGAATTTTCAAAGAGCATGAAGGACATATGAGAAAGCAACGTGCTCATTTGCTAGATCACAGCTCTACAGGGGCAGGTGTACATTTGTCTTTTTCATAGCTATGCACCCAATGCCTCAGAAAGTATTATTTAAAGACAATATCAACAGTGATAGGAAACCATCATTGAGCTCCATGCCAGGCCCGTGCTGTGAGCTGTATGTACATTCTCTCATTTATTTCCCACAACAGCCATATGAAATAAATACTGGTATTACCCCCATTCTACAGATGACAAGACTGAGGCTTAGAAGTTTATTTAAGAATCCCAACGGTACAGAAATAGTAAACAATGCAGCTGGAATTGAAAGTCAGATTTCTAAACTCTTGATCATAACTATTTGTGTAAGGAAGATCAAGAAAGAAGGAGCTATGTCTTCTCCCAGTCCACAAATGTCCACACAATGAAGAAGAAATTAGACCTAAGACCTTACTTTATCTCCTGAACCGCCAGTCTCCTGAGAGTCAGCCCTACCTCTGTCACTGGCCACAATCCCAGGCCTCAGGTGACCTCCTCCTTGACACCTCTGGCCATATGGACAGGTGCTCCCTTCCCACCTAATCCCCCACATAAAAGATGGGCTAGCTGCATGGGGTTCCTGCCAAAGCAGCAGGAGGCTCAGTTAAGCCCAAAAGTTTGTGTCAAAAGAGCTATCATTTGAGATAGTGTCTGGGAAAGGCCTTTAGGAAAGACAACTTTTCCAAGTCTGTTATTAATTAAAGTATTGGGTTGTGTCTGGGGAAAGAATTTTTCAGGGCTGATGAATGGGAGCTAGTGTAGAGTGGGACAAAGAGCTATGGCCCAGAAGCCAGGAGACAGGGGTCCCTACTATAGTTCTAAGGCAGATTGCTCAGGTAGACCTGAGCAAGCAGCTTCACACCCTGGGTTCTGTCTCTAAGGACACTCCTTGCTCTAAGATATTCCATCTTGTCCCATGATGCAAAATATCCCCATGACAATACTGAACAGGGGGCATACCAGGCTCTGGGCCTTTGACATGGACTCTCAAACAATTCAGTTGGTAACCAAGATCTGTTCCTAAATGTCATCATCCCCAAACCTTCTTCCCTGTCACAGTAATAGGACATCATTTATATATTTCTTAAATGGATATGATACACCTAGCAGTGAGCTAGACATTTGGAGATTTATAAATGAGAAGTAGAGCTAGATCTTTGGAGATTTATAAATGAGAAGTAGAGTGATCTTTGCCCTCAGTCTTCATCACTTAGAATTCAGGCACTGACTCTATCCCTTCATGCTTCTGCCTCTTCCCCACAACTCACCTGTAGCTCAGCAGTCAAGATTCCTTTGATATGTCTGGCTCAAAATTTGTTCAATTTTGATGGCAGAGGGAACAAGAGAGAAGAAGCCAATAACAGTGACAACAAAAAAATTGCTAAGACATAAATCTTTTGACTTGTGCCATCATCCAATAGAGTAATTCAGTAAGTCTGGGGGAGAAAGCCATTTCTCTCTTATTACTGATGTGGGTGATATTAGCAACAGTGTCTGCTGGTGACCTATACTGGGGTCTTTCTTCAGAGCAACTTTGACACATAGACATGGAAATACATAATTCCATCTTAACTAATACATCTCAAGGAAGCCATAGGTTCATATACTAATATGTGGACTTATTCACATTGTATCTAGTTCAAAAAACTAAGGAGAGTGCTTGAGGAGCAAATGATTAACTGGTTGATTTTCCCCAAGTACTTTCCGCTCTAAACCACCTCCCTGTAAGCAGTAGATCATGTGGCATCCATGACAGAAGAACAAGAATAATTCTTGGCTTTGGTGTTTCAAAAGCCAAGCCGTTTAATTTGCAAAAGTCTGATTTCGGGGTCTTAAAACACGATAATAATTTGACTATATATCCCTGTGGGATATAACCCAAAGGCAAAAAGAATCGAAGAGGAAAAAAAAAACACTTTGAACATTTTTTCTGTAATTATATCTTTGGCGGTAAAGTTGGTGTTCTAACACTGTTGTATATCTGTTGGGGATTAAAACAAATGAATGATTATGTTGGGATTCTTGGGAAGCAGGATTTGGGTTACACAGAAAAAATAGATGCAGCCAAGTAAAAACCCTTAATATCCTGCACCCAATTCCAATATATAGGGTTCTTCCCACGCACCGATAAGCATTTCCTGGACACCTTAGAGCTGAGTGTCTACAATTCAACTCAGCCCTGATACTATTTGCCTGGAGATCGCATCAGATTCCAGGATTAAGGGCTCAGTCCCACGAGAATGCTCTCCACTTCTATTGCAAAATTGCAAGTTTTGTTATTTGTGCTTCTGAGTGGCCGGCTATAAATCAGAAGTTCCTAGGCTCCTTCCTTGGGTTCAATTCATTTGCCAGAGTGGCTCACAGAATTGGGGAAACTAGTTCACACACCAGATTACTGGTTTATTGTAAAAGGATATAGTTCATGAACAGCCAACGGGAGAGACACTTGCAGGGGGCAAGGTACATGGGAAGGGGTGCAGAGCTTCACGGTCTCTGAGCACCCCACTCTCCTGGTATCTACAAGTGTTCACCAGCCCAGGAGCTCTCCAAACCCTCTCCTTCTGGCTTTTTATGGAGGCCTCATTACATAAGCATGATTGATTAAATCATTGGCCATTGGTGATTGAACTCAATCTCCAGCCCCCTCCTCTTTCTGTAGGTCAAGGGGGTGAGGCTGAAAGTTCCAAATGTATAATCACAGGGTTGGGTCCCCTAGCAACCCACTTCCGTTCCTTCAGGACAGCTACAAATCACCTCATTCACATTACAAAAACACCTTTACTATTCTCATCACTTAGGAAATTCCAAGTGTTTTAGAAGCTCTGTGCCAGAAATGAGAATGAAGACCAAATATATATTTCTTATTATGAATCACAAAATCACAACCCCATCATCTTGAATCTGAAAGGGCATATCAGTATGAACCCATCACAATGTATTTTATCTTTATCCCTACCTTTGCTCACTGAAAAGGACAGGAGACAACATCCAAACCCACAGATTGTTTACACCAAGACTGAACCCTAATGGAAACTATAGACTTTGGTTGATAATGATATGTCAATGTAGGTTCGTTGATTAGAACAAATGTATCACTGTGATGGGGGGTGTTGATAGTGAGGGGGCAGTGGGTGGTTTCCTGAGAGCCCAAGTGTGGCATGAAGACCTCAAGACCCCCAAAACCTCCCCAAATTCCTCATGGACCCAGCATGTCATGAAAGCAACCGACAAAGAGCCAAATGAGGAGAGTCTCTGAAGTCAAGTGAGAAGTTGGCAGAAGCAGCACCCAAGAACCAACATCCTGAGCCCAGAGGAAACAAAAACATCACAACAGATGCCAGGGGGACCGCGTGGTGGTGACCGAGGCACCGATGTGCCCATTTCACTAACTCCAGCCACTCCCCTGCTCTGAAACAAAAGGAGCTGGATTGCCTCAGATTATGATCCCACTGTTTAGCAAGTGAGAGCTCAAAGTATAAAATAAAGTTTTTAAGTTCTCATACAGAAAAATCAAGTTCTAGTATCCACACATTTAAGTTTGTGCTTAACGAGGTTTCATTGATCTTCTTTTTTTAAAGTCAACATCCTCTGGTCCAACCCGCCACTCTGCGCCCTATGCCTGTATGCCTTCGACGACAAATCACAAGGAAAAGGACTCTAAAAACGCTGGAGAGAAGGAAGCTCAGGGGAGGATGAGAAAAGAGGGAAAGGGCCACTTCACCCTTACCATTTATTTGGTTGGTTCTGAGAACTGGGAGCAGAAGTTTGACTTTTTCAAAACACTAACGGTGAAAGACAAAGATCGTGTATGATAGGATTTGTTTCCAAGTCAAAGTAATACTGACGGTTGGTTAACCCAAGTGATGGATATGTCCCAAGCGCTGCATGTGACTATCTCACGTCAATGACTGCTACCATAGCGGCTCCATACCTGCGCTCGGGGACCAAACTAGCTTGTTTGAGAGCCGCACACCTGGATTTTAATGGCAATTTGGCATGGAACCAAGCCTGGTGGCTTTAGGACCTAGGTTCTCAGACACCCCACTCTAGGGTCTCTCCTGGCTCAACACAGCAGACGTGTCCAGTCCGTGGCCCACTACTTGTGGGCTCTCTGCAGGCCTCCCTTCTGGAAGGTCATCAGAGACTTGCTCGCACTCAGCGATTTTAGGAAGGAGGACCCGCCTTCGGAAAACTGATGCGGACAAGCTCCAGATGAGGCCCGAGTTTGCTTTAACAAAAAAGTGTTTGTTTTGTGAAGACACGTGTCAGTGGCTGTCACAGAAAGCAAAAGGGGGCTAACTAAACTGCAAGGGGTCAGCCAGGGTCACTCCTGACCTCGGGGCTCTGCTTAGAGTAGGGAGGGGGGAAAAGCAAAACACACTTGCTTATCAATGGACTATTTCACTCTGTCTCTAAGTAAGCCACGCGTGAGAAAGCAGGTCAAAGTTCATTTGTTTTAGATCAGGTGTGAGAAGGAAATATGCAATACACCTCTCTGAGTTTGGGGGTGTTTCTTTGTTCTATAACTTGACATTCAGAATTGGTATGAATAACATGAGTAGATAGAGTCAATTAACGGCCTCAGTTTTCACTGCTGATAAATGAACATGATATCCGTAAAGCCTGATGGGGGATCTACCCTGGGGGTGTCCAAGTTACTCAGCCTGAGGCCCAAGCGTAAGTTTGGTACTGTTTGTCCTGCCGCCACCAAGCAGAACATTCTCTCTCTGCTGATGTGGGACACAGAGGAAGGGACCTGACGAGCTTCTGGGTTATTGTTGGACATGAAGTGACCTGGCTCTGGGTCAAAACAAATTCAGCCCTTTAAAGGCTCTGAGGGCTGGGACAAGTCCTGAAAAACAGTGACAAGGCCATAATGGGTCCTTTATGAACAGTTCCGTTCTCATCGACATGAGTCTGGTGTTCACAGGCACTGACCTCCAACGTGTCCCCTCGGGAGCAGCCTGGGGCTGCGGAGAGACAGGGCTATAAATAGATGTTGTGCAGCTGTGAGGGGAGCTATTTTGGGATCCAGGGGGTCTCCTTTGTGCTTCCGGTTAGGAGGCTTCCAAGTGAAGGAGGAGACTTGTATGTGTGTTGGGAGGGAGACCACACCAAACCAGACCAGGCACAGCCCTCCTTCCTCCCTGCCCCTCTCTGCTGCTAGGCCCAGCAGGTTCCAACCCCTCTTTCTCTTTCTTTAAAGATTTCACTGGCACAGGGCACTGGAGTTTTGTGGAGGAGAAACACAAAAGGGAGAAGAGGGATCAAGTCCTGTCTCAGCCCAGAGGGTTTGGGGAAGTTGCTTCCTCAGCTGTGTTCTAGATAAGACCATCTGACCTTTGCAGGGCTGGTGGAGGTGCCAAGGCCTCAGGCTCTCGATGCCTTTTCATCCACGTCAGTGGCTGTCAAACAGGAAGTAACCTGGGAGCAGAAGTGAGAAAACAGGGTGTTAGACTCCTCTTCGCAGCTCAGCTGTGGCCCACTCTGAGGGCCAAAGGGGCTGGTTCTTTCTCTCTCATGGCCCAAGTGCCATGGTTTAAGTTGGTATGGCCTTAGAGCCCTCTGAGCAGTACAGCTTCTTTCCCTCCCCTTCTATCTGGCTTGAAATCACCTCATGGTCATGTGAGGGTAGAGGAAATGGCAGATTAATGGTCTCCTCTCCTATTAGTCCACGCTTAATGGACCACATTCATGGTGGCCATCTTGAAGACAGACCCAGTGTCTAATGGAGCAATTCGAATGGCTTGAGCGTGTGCCCTTTAGAGCACACGGACCTGGGTTGGAATGCCACATTTCTACATCTCAATTATGTGGCATTTGGCAAGTCTGTTCATCTCTCCAAGACTCAGGCTTCACTTACAAAGTGGGTACCCTTCACATATCTGCTCATGGGATTGTTGAGAATCAGCTGTGGCAAAATACTTAGTACCACTCGTGCCACATGGTATGTGCCTTGTAATGTATCATGTGCTTGTAATGGATGTGTTTCATCCGTTCTTACTAACAGCTGGGGAGACAGAATTGATGAGGAGAGCCCTTGGTGTTTGGAGCTGCATAAGGACCCTAGTTCTGACGTATCCTGTCACTGTGGAAGGACCCTCCTGAGGCAAGAAGAAGGAGAGTGACAAGGGGGAAGAAGGGAGCAAGGATGTAGGCAACGTTCCTCTGCCTCTAACTGGACCTCAAGCAGGCCCCTGCTGGTTGAGCTGGTAGGAGCTCCCGGTGCTGATAGCCCAGAGTGCCAGGCATTTAGGATAGAGGGGTCCCTGTGCCTGTGCTCAGGCTACAACAACTTCTGCAAAAATACCTCCATAACTCTGTAGGGGAATTATAGCAATGAAGCTGAAGGGACAATGCAAACAGAGGTCATATCTGCTCCTCACACAGGAGGAAATGAAGGCTTGGGGAGGTGAAAGGACGTATCCGGCTCACACCGCTGAAAGCAGCAGATAGTTTGTAAATATAGCACAGGGTAGTCTGGATTTTATCGTCCCTGTAAAAGAAATCTTGTTGGTGGATGGGAGGGAACATGCACTCCGTCAAAGGACCCACACATCTATTTAGGAAGCAACAGGCACAAGACCTTCCCCAGCACCCTAAACCGATCCAATGCAAACTTTCCAGCTAACCTTCCCATCACTTGTAAAAACCGAGATGAGCAAATGAGCCAAGAAGGGGTTCCTTGTGATTATTATAGCTTTTGGTAAAGAAGGACCCTATCACCTGAGTATCAAGAGCCAGATGGCGGCAGGAATTCCTTGATGGTAGGAGGTTCCCCAAATTCTAGTTGCTTCGGAGCAAGTACAGATCTGTGTGCTGCTCAAAGAGTGCCCTGATTCTCAAAGGAACCCAGTGCATCCTCAAGGCCTTAGTCTTTCCAGAGGACCTTTGAGATCCCTGTCTGATCCCTCTGTGAAGGCAAACATTGAAGCTATTTTCTGTGCTGTTATTCGGTGTCCCTTACAAAGAGTGTGACTTTCTAATATATCATCCAAACCAAGACACATTTGAGTGTGAAAGAGGGCACTATTAACTATTAACAAGTTTAACGTGTATAAACCGTGATTGTCCTGGCCACATCAGGATGTGTGGTTACTCTACTTTTAAAGAATCACCATGATAATGTCCTCTTGAAATGTAAAACTTAGAAGTATATGTCTTCTTTGAAATGATGCCTTTCTTTCTTTCTTTCTTTTTTTTTTTAAATCAGACAATGAGGTAAGGAGGAGAAGCTATATAATCTGTCCTTTCCTTTTTGCCTGGGCTGCTAGGAAGTTCAGAGTTAAGTTTTATGTCAATTCTAATAATCATCACTGGCCGTGTGACTCCTAGTACAATTATCTCCTCATCGTTTCTCCCAGCCCCATTCTCTCCCTTCAGCACACGTGCTCCTTGACCATACTCTTCACACCACACGGAGGTAGAAATTTGATGTTATTTCAATAAATTACCTCAAAAATCTTTTGGAAGCAGGTCAGGGCAGCCAGCGCCCATTCTGGATTTTCTAAGATAGTCTGCTATCATGTATTCCAGCTATTTTCTTCATAAACTATATGAAGTTCTAAGGAATTCCCTTATTTTGCCTTCCAAAATGTATTATTGCTTTAAGCAAGCACTTTTTGAACTCCCTCCGTGCAATAGAATGGGGACAGGAAAAAAGTCCTTCATTTGTATAGTGTACATTCTAGTGAAGGAGATGGACAACAAATGATAATTTCAGGGGTGCCTGGGTGGCTCAGTTGTTGGGCATCTGCCTTCGGCTCAGATTATGATCCCAGGGTCCTGGGATTGAGCCCTGCTTTGGGCTCCCTGCTCAGGGGGGAAGCCTGCTTTTCCCTTTTCCACTCCCCTGCTTGTGTTCCCTCTCTCACCGTGTTTCTCTCTGCCAAATAAGTGAATAAAATCTTTTTAAAAAATGATAAATACAACAAATAAGCAAATTAAATAACAGATTAGAGGGTAATAAGTACAATGGAAAAAATAGAAGAGAGTAGGGGTGTGGGGGATGTCAATTGTTAGGCAGTGCAATTTAAATTGGATGATCAGTGTGGGCCTCATTGAGAAGGTGATATCTGAGTAGAGTGAACATGTGATTTATCCTCTAAACTGGGAAACTTTTTTTTTAAATTTCAGTATGGTTGACACATAATGTACCTTAGTTTCAGGTCAACAACACAGTGATTGGACAAGTCTATATGTTAGGCTGTGATCACCCTAAGTGTACCATCTATCACCGTGCAATGATATTTCAATATATTCCCTATGCTGTACCTTTTATTCCAAATTGGAAAATGTGAAGTGCAAAGGGAAACTTTCATAATGATACCAGGAAAAAGGTGCACACTGGGATAGTCCTGGTCAAAGAGGGACATCTGGTCACCCTACATATGAGCAAAGACTTGAAGGAAGTGAGAAAATCAGTCAGGTGAAAGTGGTTCAGGCAGAGGAAATAGACACATTTTAGAGGCAGCAACCTATGGATGCTGTAGAAGACGAGAAGGGTGGGACTCCCCACGTCCCCCAGACCACCTCTAGCACCTTGAAGCAATGCAAAAACCCTTCTGTGGATCAGATTATGGTGCCTAACTTGTCAACAATCAGAATGCTCATCCTCCAAAGCCCACCACAAATTTTAATTTTTCATGAAGTTTTTCCTAATTACCGCCGTCCCTACGGGATGCTCTTAATTTATATAATTGTCTGCCTCACTGATTCATCAATTAATAACTATCTACTGAGCAAATTCTGTGTACATGGCCCAGCCACTGGGAGCCACGGGGGATGTGAAACAGGAACCCCTGGTCCCTACCCTCAAAAAAGTGAGAAAACAGAACAAATGTTATCCAGAGCACGGAAAAACATCAAGTTCTTTAAGGAGTCAGGGTCCATGACATAAAGAAAGTATCTCTTGAGTTGAGTCTTTAGAGAGAGTACATGTGGGTTTGTGGGGGGTGGCACAGAAGGAGAAGGAGAGAGAGAATACCAAGCAGACTCCAAGTTGGGTGTAGAGTCTGATGTGGGCCCCCATCCCAGGACCCCAAGATCACCACCTGAACTGAAATCAAGAGCTGGACACTCAACTGCCCGAGCCACTCAGGAGCCCCTTTGAGTTGAGTCTTCAAAAGGCAATTTCTGGGGACACATGGAATTTCTCTCCAGAGGCGTATAATAGTAGGGTGTGGTAGGGGGCACATGGGAAGTGGCGGCCTAAGTAACAAAGTGTTGGGGGCAGGCATGAGCATGGGGTAGGAGAGGAGATGGTCAAAGATAACCTCTGGGGCAGACATTTCAAGTGGCAAGCTGCAGAAAGTGAGTCTGAAAATAAAGGAACATCAGAGTCCCAATGGAGTGTGATATTGCAGATGACATGGGGTGGCACAGTTAGCAGGGTGGGGAGAAAACAGAGGAGGAGTTCTTGTCATTATCCAGACATAAGGTAAATAAAGGCTTGACTGAGAGAACTAGTTAGAAATGAAGACTGGGGCACCTGGGTGGTGGAGTCAGTTAAGTGTCCGACTCTCAGTTTCAGCTTGTGTCCTGATCTCAAGGTTGTGAGATCGAGCCGCACATTGGGCTCCATGTTCAGCAGAGTCTGCTTGAGATCCTCTCTCCCTCTCCCTCTCCCACTTGTGCTTTCTCTCTTATTCTCTTTCAAATAAATAAATAAATAAATAAATCTTTAAAAAGAAAAAAGGAAGAGTAATGGTGGAACAAGGAGACCTTTCGAAAAAAGAAAAGAACAATGTGGCCACAGGAGACTAAAGGCCAAGAAAGAGAAGCTCAATGCCAAGATTCCAGGCCCAAGAGGGGAGAAGCAGTGGAACCACTAAGGGATGGGGGGCTTGGAGATGGCACTGGTGGATCAGATGAAGTAAAAAACAGAGCCCCCAGGAGCAGGAGAGGGGCCCAGACAGAGATGGAGAAGCAGGACTCAGCCATGTGGAGCCATGTTGAAGCCAGGAGGCAGGATAAGCCCAAGAGAGACTGTACTTGGGAATCACTGACCTATGTGCATCTTCATGTCTTAATCTTCCCAACCAGATGCTTGACATACTCCTTTCTTATATTCTCGTATTGTGTTGGGAGGCAAAACACTGTGGTGATTAAGCATGTAGGGTCTGGTTTCAGACTTCCTCCGTATGAGTGCTGGTCCTACCCAGCACTGGTTCCAGCTTCCTGACCCCAGACAAGTTACTTACTTTCTCTAAGCTTCAGTTCCCTCATCTGTAAAATGGGGGAGACTTATAGGAGTTGCCTCATAGGAGCTGTCAGGATTAAAATAGACTTGGCATGGAGAAAGTCATCAGTTGTGTTGCCATGACTACACATGGTCACTCTTGATAAATATTCATTCAAAGCAGAGCCCATAGAACTAATATTTAAAACCATATAATTCCCTAAACCAGTTTATCAAAGGGAAGGTTAGGAGAGAGAATAAGCATTTACTGATCACCTACTATATGCCAGACACTCTGTTAAATGTTCAGCTGACATTCACAACAACCCTATTATTATAGAATAAGAAATAGTGGCTCAAAAACGTTAAAAAGCTTATCCAAGGTCATACAGTTAATAAATGGTATGTATTTTTATGCATTTAAAACTTCTGAAAGGATACGTTCCACTTTATACAGCTCCATATTATTTAAAATTTGTAGCAGATGTCTGTTATTTCTACAATCAAAAAATTTCCATTTCGGGGGCAGGAGGAAAGGGTGGGGTCACCTGGCAATCCCAGCTCCTTATCTAGAAATGAAGAGCCTTGGGGCCTCTGTTGCAACGTTGCAACGTTGCCCTGAGCCACGGGGAAAAACGATAAGCTATGTGTAATACTAAGAACTAAAGAAGTCAGCAGGGAAAAGACAAAAAAGGAAGATGGGTAAGCGTGTAATGTATTTGAAAGAGATTTCCATCTAGGATCGTTAAAATAATAGAAAATCTTTCGTGCTTAAAAGGATAAACTTCCTTAATCTGTCCCATACTCTTAATCCCTAGATGAGATGTCTCTATTCTTCGAAAGTGGATACGACTTCCCTATATATTGACTCCAAGGGCCTCAGACAAGTTACAAGCATGATTAATTCTGTAACACTAACATACGTTAAAGAAAAAAAACATGGGAGACTCCAGAGTCCAGATTATGTCTGAAGTCAAAAGCTTGTTCCCATCGCAATCAAATAATAACCTTCTGGAAAAATACAAGGGGAAATGCCCTGATGAGGGGTAAACCACCCCTGCAAAGGATTAATTTGATTAATTGAATTCCGCTTTTTAAAAAGCATCTCTGGAGGTCCCCTGGGGATCTCAATCAGTTGAGCGTCCAACTCTTGATTTCGGCTCAGGTCATGATCTCATGGTCATGAGACAGAGCCCTGTGTCAGGCTCTGTGCTCAATAGGGAGTCTACTTGAGGTTCTCTCTTCCTCACCCTCTGCTCCCTCCCTCCCCAAAATAAATATATAAATCTTTTAAAAAGGCATGTCTGGTCTGGGTTATGTTATTTGTGTATATCGAATGTGGTAATAATAGTAGACATGTTAGAGGAGTTTGTTTCATTTTAGAAGTCTGTAAATTATTGTGCTGTAATTCTAAGAGTGTCGTAGAAGGAAATTGATCTTTGACAAGAATCAGAGTTTTGCTAAAACTCCCAGGGAAAAGTAGGATGGTCTGCTAAAGAGTGAGCTGAGGCAACTTATGAGAAATCTTGACAATCAATCAATCAATATAGCATCGTAATAGAAGTTTACATTTCATATATTCCCTTTTAAGGAATTTTTATTCTGGCAGGTGCATACAAATGTAATTCAAGTCAACTAACAATTTCTGAACACCTACTGTGTTCCAAGCACACAAAAATGAAAAAAAAGTGTAGTCTTTCTTCTCAAGAAGATCATAGCAGATTGCAATAGATTGTGATAAATTCTATCTACACACACACACACACACACACACACACACACACACACACACACACGGGGTGGGTAGGCAGAGAGACAGAGAAAGGGAGGGAGAGAAACACTGGGATGAAGGATGGAGTGGACATTAATTCTTCAGTGGCCCAAAATAAAGGACCTAGAAAGTCAATGAAAACTATCAAGAGATGCTTTGGGCTGAAGGTTTTCTTGGGTATCAATGGTTATTTTATCATTCATTTGTATCTAGCTGCCATCTTCCTCTTGAGAGTCAAGAAATTCATTCTGCTATTCCTAACTTTGCTTCAAGAACCCTGCGTGCTCTTCTTAGCTTTCAAACAAAGTCTGATGGGAAAACAGTGGCAGGTCTGGATCTTCAGAACAGATTGAACAATTTAGAAAAAAAGAACAGATTGAAGAATTTTTCCAAGAAATTGGACAAATTTTAAAACTTTCAACATAAGAGAAAAGAGGCAGGATAAAAAAAAAACAAAAAAAAAACTTCTTACCTCCAACAAAAGTTATTGTTACTTGGTAGAGGTGGAAAGGAAAAATATAACAAATCCCACTCCACTCCACCTTGACCTCTACTCCCTCCAAAGAAATACTGAAATCCCACCAAATGTATGGTTGCCTAAGAAATAAGGAATGGAGAAGAGTAGGGTCATCTCTTCATACTTAACAAACCCTGCATCTAGCTACTTCTCTTGGGTTCTACTCCCACTTGAAGGCAGTTGGCAAAGTCAGAGACCAGGGAATTATAACAAATGGACTGACAACCTCCCAGTCCAACCTATAGTCCAATGGGTCCACATTCCCACATACTGAAATTTAGGTTAGTCATGTGTTATTTGTGTTGGTCTTAAAGTCAGCCCACCTTATCTGAGGTGACCAGCAAGTATTCCTTGCTTGACGATAATGACCCAGACAATGAAGGTTACTGCTTGTTTTCCTTGAAAACTCTAACGATTTCATCAGTCTCCCATGGCTTGCCAATGTGAACAATGCATTCTTCTTTGTCACCTTTAGCTATTTTCAACACTGCAAATCCTCAGATCCCTGAGTTGGAACACCTTCCATGTTTCCCAGTGAACGAACCACTGATTTCCCTAGTGCTATCAGGCTCCTGGTCTTTCCATTCCACTTGCTGCCTCTCGGAGAGTTAGATAACAGTTGTCCTTATTTGACCAGAGAAAGATTAAAACGGAATAAAACAAAACCTTAGAAGCAGTGGCCTTTTTTAGTGACCTCTTAGTTACCAACTTCTCCTTGGCCCCTAATAAAGGGGTGATGTGTTTCTTTATCAGCAACCTGTGCATGGTTTACCTAAAGGTCAATCTTCTATTGTCTGTATGTGTCTAATAAATTGGGCCTTTCCTGTGGGGTGTGGTATGAAGCCAACAGCTTCAAGAAGGACAGATTCCACCAAAATGGTGGATACAAAGAGTCATTGTACGGCTGAATCCATACTATGTTATGTTCCGGAAGCAGTCTGTTTAGTTTACCTCTCCACTCATGAGTTATTTTTTTTCCTATGCCTTTTAGATCACCAGCTTTCAAGACCCGTGCTCCACCTTCCCCCAGGATCCTCTTCGTATTGTTCCAGCAGCTGCCCATGAAAAGTAGACAACCATTAACATGGTGGCTTCCAGGGGGAATTGCCAGTCCTCAAGCACTCGTTAATGGCGAATCCAGGATTACGGTAATCTGGGAGTCAGATGGTAGCCAGTTGTCACCGAGGAAGTCTCTCTGGGGCCAGCCTGTCATCCTGGGGCTCAAGGAAAGGGTCCAATTCCTGAAAATACAGATGGCAAGAATAAAACAGGATAGTCAGAACCAAAATGAAAATTCATTCCTGGACATAGAAGCCCTTGGGGACAGGGACAGCAATACTTCGAGGAGCAAATGGAAGCAGGAGATCAACACAGGAGACATATATTGACTTACGTTAGCATAAGCAATTAGCCAACAATATAGGAGTCCAGAGACCAGTCATAGGCTTAGGAAGTCAAGCAGCTACAAACACAGGCTAAGGAGTCTGCATTCATGGTCTGAACCAATTTACGTAGATATTACCAGATTACTTAGATCTGAGCCACAGCTTCCCAGTTGTAAAACAGAGATAATAACACAACTGACCTCCCAAGGCTGTCCTAAGGATTCAATGAGATGATGAGTAAAGAAGCAGTTTTTTCCAAGCCTAATACATAGTAAGCATTCAATTAAAGTTAGCTATCGGTATTTTTTCTAGCTCATAGCATTGTACCTGGCACATAGTATACATTCAATAATCATTCAGATTAGTGACTTAATGGATCCTGGGCCTGAGAGAAAAGCTAACACCAACGCCTACCAGAAAGGGAAGTGGGGCATCTGCTTAGCTCGATCCATTAAACAACCAACTCTGGATTTCAGCTCAGGTCATAATCTCAGGGTTGGGAGACTGAGCCCCAAGTTGGGTTCCATGCTGGGCATGGAGCCTGCTTAAGTTTCTCTCTCTCTCTCCCTCTGCCCCTTCCTCATCGCTTGTCCTCATCACTTGCTGGCTCTATCTCTTAAAAAAATTAAAAAAAAAAAAAAGAGAAAAGAGAGGGGAAGAATTAAAGAATTATGGGGCTGAGCAGAGTAGTCTAAATTTGGTTCTGATCTAGTTTAATATGGAAATATGACCAAGGCAGAGGATGGCAGTGGTTATAGCAAAGGAAATGGGACATTTCTCTAACTTTTTTGCAGATCTGAAATTTTCTTGAAATAATAGGAATCTTTAAAAATTACCTGGGCTTTGGGGCACCTGGGTCGTTCAGTGGGTTAAAGCCTCTGCCTTTGGCTCAGGTCGTGATCCCAGGAGAGCCCTACATCGGGCTCTCCGTTTGGCAGGGAGCCTGTTTCCTCCTCTCTCTCTCTGCCTGCCTCTCTGCCTACTTGTGATCTCTGTCTATCAAATAAATAAATAAAATCTTAAAAAAAAAAAAATTACCTGGGCTTTGTTAAAGGTAATGCTAAGGAGATCCTCTCTCCTCAATATACCCTGTAAAATGCCCACTGCTCTTCCCTCACTCCTCTCGCTGACAGCTTCTCTTGAAATTTGTCAGTGGTTTCTGCTTCCCTCTGATCTGCACACCATGTACACAACCCTCTCCCCTGTGCTATGCGGGACTGTGGCTCTGTCCTGTGTTATCTCCCTCTTCTTGGCTGGTTGAATAGCTTCCTGATTGAGGTTCCATCTGAAAAATCCCCATGTTGGACAGAAATATGGATTCCATGAAACGTCCTATATGTCACAACTGAATATCACCCTAGGCGGCTACAGCCCAGGGGTGTGTCTGTTCTAATAATTCAGTCCCACCATCCCAGAGGCCGAGCTGACCTAGTGAAAAACTCACACAGGCCACAGCCCCTCCACCCCTCCGTCGCACACCTCCCATCTCCCTCCAGCCGCATTGCTTTCAGGTGTCAGGTTGAGGCAGTTTGAGGAAAGGTGATTGATAATTATATTGTCTTCTCTGCAGGGTCTCAATGGCACCGAATTTCATCGTTAGGTGTGGGCTCTTTAAAACTCCTGTGTCTTGGGGCGCCTGGGTGGCTCAGTGGGTTAAAGCCTCTACCTTCGGCTCAGGTCATGATCCCAGGGTCCTGGGATTGAGTCCCACATCGCATTGGGCTCTCTGCTCAGCGGGGAGCCTGCTTCCTCCTCTCTCTCTCTCTGCCTGCCTCTCTGCCTACTTGTGATTGCTGTCAAATAAATAAATAAATAAATAAATAAATAAATAATCTTTAAAATAAATAAATAAAAGTTTAAAACTCCTGTGTCTTGAGATGTGCTGGCATGGAGAATAAAAAGCAGGTTTATTTCTTTAGAATCCTACCTTGGCCATAGTAGAATCCTTTACACGTCTGGAGCTGTTCTCTCCTGAACCAAACGGGGTAAGACTGGCCTAAAACTTAAGAGAAGGCAGAAAAAGACTCTCTAGTTCTCTTCTCATATGTTATCTTTTTGTCCACATGGCAACCCAGGGAGGGCAAGGGGGACAAATATGGTTGTTTCCCATTTCCTGGATCAGAATTTTGAGGCTTAGAGAAATGAACAAACTCCCAAGCGAGGTCACGTGGTTAGGAGTAATAGCTCCAGGAACAGACAAGGCAAAGAGAAAGCATGTGGCATCATCAGAACAACCGAGAATGAACAGCCACCCATCTTGGAATTCATCCTAGTTCTGAGGTTATGGAACCTTAGATAGTTGATTTAATGCCACATCACATGAAATTACCCTGCAAAGCCAGGATAATAATAGTCTACTGCCAGGACTGGTCTGGAGGCTTATGTGTAAGAACCCATGAACACCTCGTCTGGCAGACTTTAAAACACCATCACTTCCTTCCCCCACCTTCCTTCTCTTCTGTGCACTCCTCTTACTCTGGGACATGCATAAAAATCAGCACCTCGGGAAGGCTCTCCTAAGCCGGTTGACATTAGCTAATGAGATCCTTCACATTCTAAGTACCGAGTTTACCAACGGAATCAGGGGAAGATTTACTGCCAAATAAAAAGCCGTGCTCATGAGGATTGTATTTGCTAAGCACGGCTTGTGAAATATGTGCCAGTAAACCTGGGTGACCTAGTTATTTCTTTATGATTTTTAGGACAGCCTTGGGCATTATTTACATTCTCCCCCATCCTCCAAGCATTACCTAGGTTAAAGATCTGACATCCCTGTCCCAGGCAGAGACATAAAGACCTAATGAATGGGCTAAATCAAGCTCATTTTTAAGAATGACAGGATGCAGGGCGCCTGGGTGGCTCAGTGGGTTAAGCCTCTGCCTTTGGCTCAGGTCATGATCTCAGGGTCCTGGGATTGAGTCCCGTATCAGGCTCTCTGTTCAGCAGGGATCCTGCTTCCTTCTCTCTTTCTCTATCTCTCTGCCTGCCTCTCTGCCTACTTGTGATCTCTCTCTGTCAAATAAATAAATAAAATCTTAAAAAAAAAAAAGAATGACAGGCAGCAAGGTCTTAATTTTTTTTATTATTAGGCTCATAAAACATTACATATTAAGACTTCATACACACAGATATGTGCACTGATGAAGGAACAGCGCCCATCAAGACATGTTCTTTTACTATGGGAAGCTGGAAGGCAGAGTTCCGAAGACTGGACCCAGACAAGGGAGCTGGCTGGACAGAGCCCTTAGCCTGCAGCATAAACAAAAGGCTACACTAGTTCTCACCACCCCAAATGGGGACACGGTTTCAGGTACACGCATCCGCTCAGGCGGGGTTGGTGGGTGTTTTTGCCCATTGCAGATGATACCAGATCTTGGACTAGGGTACCCTCGGAGCCTGCCTGGATTCTGTTCACCCAGACACAGGAAACGGTGTCCCCTGATGCTTTGAAATATCCAGCCAGCCTCGGTCCCACAGAGAACTTTGGCCACCTGGGAGGTCAGTGGGCTGGACTCCTCACCCGGCCAGTCTATTTATCAGAGACATGGCCCAAGGTCACGGAGGAGAATTTTGTGTGTGTGTCAAGCATATCTTCAGAATGACCACTTCCCTCACACCAGAAGGCCAAAGTCTCACCCTGCCGGGTCACAGAGGCCATTTTTAAAAGTTAAAAATGAACCCAAGTGAAGGAGTCATTGTCCTGGGACACTCCCCAGGCTGAGGACAGAATTGACTGTTTGGAGGGAATGAAAGTGGCCTGAACTTTGTGTCTCTAGAGCTGACAAGGGAAGCACTTTCCACCCCACCCCCCTTTAGTTTCCTTTCTAGCGGCATCTCTTCTCAGCAGCTCCCTGGTAATTTTCTCAAGAGAATGGGGGTGGGAGGGGGGTAAGGGCGGGGACATGATTCAGCCATTGTGTGTGAAGCCTATACCGAGACAGGGAAAAGCCTCTTGACTCATTAGAGATCCTGGCACCAGAACTTCAGGGCAAGACAGGCCCCTGGGGGGAACCACACGCTCATTACCCCCTCCTACGTTTGTGAGGATATAGGCCTGGGAGGCTGATGGGAGGCTGATGTATTGGCCTCAGTGAATTTCCTAGGACCCTGACTCTGACTAAGGCTCTGTGACTTTGACTGAGCCGGCTTCCAAATCGCCTTAATCATTTCCCATCTCCTGTGTTGGATAGTAATTTTAAATTTAAAAAATTAAGTGTGTCTCTTCGTTTATTCCCTCCTATAGCACCAAAAGTCTTTGAGTTAGAATAAAAGATCCTCCTGTCCTAACAGGCAAGGTGGCATGAAAAACTGGGTGGCCCTGCTCCCCTGAACTCGGGCAGGTAAGAGTTTTCATTTTTTTCTTTCTCACAGAAAGTGGAAAGAGGCTAAGGAAGTTACCCAAGGTCGCACAGCTAGAAGTGCCAGACTTGTGGGGGAAGGAGGGAAGGACTCCATTCTCCAGCTCCGAGTTCCCAGGTAAGAAGCATCTCCTGGTCTCTGTGTGCTGTGGGCAGGCAGCTTCAGAAAGAAAGATTTTCCAAATTCAAGTTTTTCCTGATCCCAGGTGAAGTCAGTAAAAGAAAAAAACTAAATAAATTAGAGAGGACTCCGGGAGCCTCCGCTGCACCTCCCGAGAGCAAGTGAGCTGCAGAGAAGCAGAAGCAATGCTACCCCTTACATCTACCAGGACACAGTTCCAGGTTGACCCTGGATGCAGTTTCTTGCTTGTCACTGGCCCAGGCAGAACCTGGCGGCACCGCGGCCCATGTGCCTAATGAGGAGCCTGGGAGATTCCTTTCTCCATCACTCTGGGGACAGACTAGGGACAGACATGCCTTCTGTCTCTCCAGAGGATGTGCAGCTCCGTGTAATTACACCTTTTTCAAGCTGGGTCAATCGGGATTGTTGGGAAAGCCCCACTGATTGTGGGCTTGTGAATTGCTAGGCTCCAACTGGGACAGCTGATAATGGTAATGATCTTGCATTTATACAGACCTTTTCATCAAGATGGATCCATGGAGCTCAGCAGAATTTACAACCGACTGTACAACTGCGGAGCCAAACTCTGCCCTCTGCAAGGCGCAGCCAGCTCCCACAGAGGTCACAGTACTGCTGGGGGTCTCAGTCGACACTGTCCCTCCAGCAGGAACACGTTCTGGGTCCATGCACCGGAGCTATAGGAAGAAATGGCAAATCACGAGAGCCCCAGAACAACACAGACTGCACAGGGCAGCTGGAGACCTGGGGCCATGGGGAGCTGCACCTGTGCAAAGGGAAGCAGGATTCAACCTTCTGCTGAGTGCAGAACCTCCCTGCACATTCAGACTCCTTTTTTTTTTTTTAAAGATGTTATTTATTTATTTGACAGAGAGACAGCCAGAGAGGGAACAGAAGCAGAGGGAGCGGGAGAAGCAGGCTTCCCGAGGAGCAGGGAGCTGAATCCTAGACTCGATCTCAAGATTCTGGGATCATGACCTGAGCCAGAGGCAGATGCTTAATGACTGAGCCACCCAGGCGCCCCCAATCCCTGCGCACTCAGCAAGAGAGGCAGGGAGGGGCCGAAGTTGGAGAGAGATCTGGGTCCCTAAAACCTATTCATACTGCCTCCGGATCAGCATTTCCCTAAGTATGTTCCACAAAGCATTAATCTTTCCTGCAGGATGCTCCAAAATACATTTTGGAGTCAACTAAGTTTGGGAAAGGCAGCAACTAGCTCCTCCCGCTGATGGGTCATAATGCCCATGAGCAAATAAAGCGCTGGGAGAAGCCCTGAAGTCAGGAAACCTACCTAACCTTGACCCAGTGCTCCCCGGGCCGGTGGAACCACCGTGCCTCTTTGGTCCTTGGCAGCCCACTGCAGAGCATGCTCTGTACTTTGGCCTAATCCACTATAGATTTAGACCAGTCTGAAGGAAGCTTTCCCATCTTTATGTTTTTCAATAAAAAAATATGTATATTCTGCCTGGGCTTAGGATAGTATCAAAGAGCTGAGCCACGGTGGGGCGCCCGGGTGGCCCGGTCGGTTGAGCGTCTGCCTCTTGGCTTCGGCTCTGATGGTGATGTCGGGGGTTGTGAGACGGAGCCCCCAGGGTCGGGCTCCACGCTCGGAGCAGAAACTGCTTGGGATTATCTCTCCCTCTCCCTCTACGCGTGTGCACTTTAAAAAGCTTTCAGAGCTGAACTGTTTTTATAAACCATCTTTACTCCACCCCTGTTGTAACCACAGGGAAACTGAGACCCAGAGAGGGATGTCACATACCAGATTCACACAGCAACTTGGTGGCAAAGCCAGAGCCAACCTTAGACCTCAGTCCGGTCCCCTGGCCCATGATACATAGTAAGATTATAAATGTATTGACCTTTTTAAAAAAAATGGATACAAGGTGTACAGCAAAGAAATTCTGTATAATCCCTGCTCTTATTTCCTGGATTCTATCCTGTCTTCTACTTTTTTAAGGCAAAAAGTTTTCTGGGAAGAGGCTTCATCGTTTTGAGTCTGAGGTATTTGTGGGGTGAGGGGTCTTAGACCCCTCACTAGACCCGGGGTAAGTTCCGCAGCGTTCCCATACACTCATTAATCTGTGTCTCACGTCCCTGCATGCGCACACACACATGCACACATACACATATATATACACACTTGCACGTATATATACAAAGCAAACTTCCAAGAGACATAGGGTGAGTAGGAAAAGATCCACCAAGGGATACACCCCTAGACCCATGCTGTTCAAGAGAGTGGTCACCAGCCACATGCGGCTATTTAAAATTTTAGTTAAAATGTGTTAAAGTAATCTAGTTCCTCAGTTACACGAGTCCCATCTCAAGTGCCCAATAGCCACACATGGCTGGTGGCTGACATATTGGACGGCGCACGCTTCCGTCAGTACGCACGGTTCTGTTGGACAGCCCTGGTCAGACTCAGCCACAGCAGCATGAGGCCTGGTCTCATGCTCTTCTTCAGGGCCCTGGACAATCCTGGTTTTCTTCAACAGGCAGGAAGACCTGAATATTGAATAGGAGGGCTTGTGGATCATTAGAAAGTAACTGTATCTCTGAACTACAGGAGTTAAAGGCCGTGATCATGGAAAGACCTAAAGACATACCATTAAGATTCCTGTAACATGGCAGCCATGTTTTTATCTACTTCCTGCCTCCAAGTTGCAAATGAAACTACCATCCCCATCCAGTGGACCCCTCCACATCAAGACATGAGCGATTTTATATTACATGGATGTCTGGGGTCTCCTTAGTCTCTTTTACTCATTTACTGTGATCAATAATCACTACTTACATGGTACCCTGATTACTTGTCTTTAGAGCCCTATAGTTTGTCGGCTTTGGGACCGGACGAGGAATACACATGGTCAATCTCTTCTCTGTAGCTGCTCAATAACTCTTTACTCAGCCCCAAGTTGGCAATATCACCCCCAAGGTCAACTTCTCTTACTATGTATAAATAAAAAGGCCCCCTCCCAACCCCGACACAGTCTGGCAGCCTCTACCCCATCAACATCTCCCACCAGTGTGGTACGTTTATTACAATCAATGAACCAAATTGACACATTATTATCACCCAAAGTTCCTACTTACATTAGGGTTCACTCCTGGAGTAGAACACTCTCTGGGTTTGGACAAATGTCATGTCCATGTCCATTGGACAAGTGACATGTATCCACCATCACAGTGTCCTACAGAATATTTTCACTGCCCTAAAAATCCTCTGTGCTCTGCCTCTTTATCTCTCCCCCCTCCTAACCCCCTGGCAACGAAACCTCTTTTGCTTTAGGAACTCCATTCATTTTCTGGACATTCCTAAACCTGGCTCCTGCTGACAGCAGCCTCACACGGCCGAGAGGACAGCAGATGTGCAGCCCGTCTTCTAGCCGGCTCAACCGAGATCTAAAAGCACAGAAAGTGGTGGCAAAAGGAGGGCTGGACGCTGGCTGTGCTCTGGGCTCCCAGCTCCCGCTCACTCGTGGGCACATTTGCTGCCTTCTAGAGCTCTCCCCCTTCTCTCATTTGTCACCATGACCTCATCCTCCCCACTGTGCGGCCTCCCAGCCAGACCATCATCACTGCTGATTTTGTTCTGGGATTCGGATGTTCATTCTTTTCTCAGGATCCCCCAGGTTGCTCAGACAGAGTGGCTGCCAGTCAGCCCCAAGAGTTCTGGAATTTGGCCTCAAACCAAGTTTGCCTGGGGCCAGGGCTCTGCCTCTCCTCAGCCCAGCCTGGCAGCAGGAGGGGAGAGACTGAACTACGCTCTTTGGCTCAGGGAAGAGAGTTTCAGACTTGAGTTTTTAATGTCCAGCTTGCTTAAAAATTCCGGAGTCAATCTTACATTCCTCGGGGGGCAAAAGCTGCACAGTTATTTCCCTTGGAGCAGAAGCATGGTTCTCTCTGGACCCCATCATCTAGAGCAAACCCCCCACTGCCCTGTTGTGGGCAGAGCTTACCCTTCTCCATAGTAATAAAACTTTTAGCTGGACACCGTAGCTGCACCACCCCCTGCCCCAAATAACATTACATTTCGCCTTTATCCTTGCAGCTAAGTGTGTGATTGAAGTTGTGGGTTTGCAGTTTGTGCAGGGGTTGGGGGGAGTTGCAATTTCTGGGAAGAAAGAGAGCATGAGTTTCTCCACTTTTCCTTCTTCCTTCTGGCTAGAGTGAGACATGATGGTTGATGCTACAGCAGCCGTGCTGGGCTGTAACGGTGCCTTGGAAACAGAGTTCTGCAGAGTAGATAAATAAGATAGAAAGAGTTCCAATCCCTGGCACTGGGTAGCATCACACCAGCCCAGGACCATCCTGACTTTTGCATGAGAGAGAACTAAAATCTATCTCATTTAAGCCATTTATTTCTGTCATTCACAGATGAGCCAAATGCTAATATATCTGTCCCATGTATTAATAATAATAGCAGTACTACTGAGAAAAACAACAGCTACGACTCTGAATGCAGATAATTTTGCAGGCAGTGTGCTCAGCACGTTAAATATATAATCTCACTTCATCCTCGCAAGAGCCCTACACGGTGGTTGCTGGCGTCACCACTTACCAAAGAGGAAAGCGAGGGTTAGAAAGAATAAGTGCCTTGTTTCTAGTGATACATTGATAAATGCCAAGAGTGGGGTTCACCACACTACTCTGTCAGAGGAAGGGATAAAGCCAGGGATTAGGAAAAGCAGAGAAAGCAGCAGGTCAGGCAAGGGAAGAAGGCAACCCAACAACCTTCTATCCCAAACAGCACAACGAGGCTCCCTGGGGTACCAGAACGACCCCTCAGGGCTGCCTCAGGATGTTTTAAAATTTCAAGGGAAACACCTCACTGCTTGACTTCTGTCAGACCCAGCACAGAACTCCAGCTTGAGGGAGCTCATGGCTCCATTAATTGTGCTGCATTTCTCTCTCTCTCTCTAAGATTTCATTTATTTATTTGACAGAGAGATCGAGAGAGAGAGAGAGAGAGAGGGAACACAAGCAGGGGGAGTGGGAAAGGGAGAAGCAGGCTTCCTGCTGAGCAGAGACCCTGATGTGGGGCTTGATCCCAGGACCCCGGGATCATGACCTGAGCTGAAGGCAGACGCTTCCCGACGGAGCCACCCAGGCGCCCCAGTTGAGCTGCATTTCTCACGACGCTGGAACTACTGGGGGAAAGTTGCACTGTCACTGCTGAAGATACTCAGCAGGTGGGACACTAGCCTGGTGCCCATCCGTGATAATGGAGCCAAAACAGAAGAAAGAAGAGCCCAGAGAGAGTGAGAGACATTCCGCGTACCAGCACGTGAGCAGCTGCATCAGCTGTGTCCGAAGTCTGGCCTTTCCAGCGTCACGAGCCCCTTTTATCATATAACCACTTTGCGCCGGGTTCCTGCCCCTTGCAACAGAGAGTCGGCTCATACATCTTAAGTGGGCTTTGCCAATTGGCCATTGAGGGGGAGTTCCAAAAAAGCATCTTGCATTTGAAGCAATAACTTAGAAGTTTAAAAACCCCAATCTTATGGGTTCCCATGATCAGACATGAGCTTTTAAAAATTCGAATGAGAGAGGGTGAGATCAGAAGTCAAGGTCATCTACAATGGCCCTCGATCATTGTGACCTACTAGGACATGGTGGTTTCTCTGGCAAAGGGGAAGAAGACATCCCCCTACTGAGATGTCCATGACACTCCTGTCCTTACCAACAGTGATCCCTGCTATATAAATTTTAATCCCCCTGCCCCGTAAACCAGTGTAGGGCAAGGACTGAAGGCTGTTGTGGATCGTTTCCTCAGCCACTTACTATCTATGTGATTTTGGTCCACTTCCTTGTCAAGCCTCAGCTTCCTTATCTGTACAATGGGGATGTTAAAATTTGTTTATATTATACTATAAAATGTGTGTACCACAGTGCCAGTCCGCTGTAGACCATGAACCTGTGAGTCCTCGCCTTCTCTTTTATCCCCCCGGGCTGGGCACCCAGGGGGTACTTCATAAATTTACAAAGGATGCTCAGTTTTGTTTTGTTCTGGTTTTTGTTTTGTGTGTGTGTGTGCTGTTTTGTTTTGTTTTGTTTTCAGATGGTCGCTTGATCTGTATGCATTAACCCAAATTGGCGCTGAATTTACATAGTGCATTTACTCTCATCGAATGAAGACTGACATTTTGCATTTAGGTTAAGACCTCAAGAGCTGAATGATCTCTCAACTGCAACGATCAGGATTCACTGAACTTCCATGTGCCACATACGGTGCCTGGCCCGTACTGGGGAGAATACGGCACAGCCCCGACCTCGGTGGGATCTATCCCTAGTGACGGTATGTGGAAAAGGAGGATTTTTATAGCCCTAAGCTATTTGCTTTACATGGAGTCTGACTTTGGGGGCTAGAATAACAGCAAGGGCCTCCTATTCCAACTACTCCTTCACTCCCATCTGACATTCACAGCCTTGACACAATGTGCCGGTGATTGTTCAGCCCGTGCTTGAACTCTTCTCCTGATGGGAGACTCACCTCCCCCCGGCCCCCAAGCTGGCCCGGTGCGTCTTTGCACAGCTCCGGCCATTAAGAACTACAGATAGGAAGTTTTCTCTGACCTGAAAGTGTCAGCTCTTCTATCAGCACTCTGCCTGAATCTGACAGAGAACAAAATGGGAATTAGATACGTGGGCTGGTTTCAGCATGAGACAGTTACTCGGTTTAATGCCAAATACAAAACAGACAAGAAGGGGGGATGCATTTGCCAAAGGGAACCCTCCCCATGGGCTTTGGCTTGGCCCCAAGCTGCTTGACAAAGAACCACAAAGACGGTATGGTCAGAGCACATCAACCAAATGGACACATTGCTCCAAGGGTGGAAAAATATTGGGTCGCCATGATAACCATTTTTTAAATTACTATTAACTGTTCCTCTCCAATGAAAGTCTGCTTTCCTTTTCCCTTTTTATTTTTTAAAAACCTGTCTTTCCTAGTCATTGAAAACTTTGACCTTCAACACTACCCCTTCTCTTTCAACCACTTCCCTCAGCGTAGACCTATGCTGTTCAAGACAGTAGTTGCTGGGCACATTTAAATAAAATGTAAGATCCTGTGCCTCGCTCACTCAGACCACATTTAAAGTGCTCAGTAACCACACGTGGCCAGTGGCCACCACATTGCACAGTTCAGACACAGAACATTTCTGACATTGCAACAAATTCTACTGGACAGCTTTAGTCTACTCTTTTTTTTTTTTTTTTAAGATATCATTTATTTATCTGAGAGACAGAGAGCATGATGGAGGGGACGGTCAGAGGGAGAAGCAGACCCCCGCTGAGCAGGGAGCCTGATGCAGAACTCGATTCTGGAACTCCAGAATCATGACCTGAGCCAAAAGCAGTGGCTTCACTGACTGAGCCACCCAGGCGCCCCAGCCTTTGTCTATGTTAGAGTGACTTTGACCTTTTTTGCTTTCTAGTATTGAGTAAGCAACCATGAATTGTTTACCATACAGACCTAGAGTCTAATCCCATCCTGGTAACTGTGTGACTTGGGACAAGAGACTGGACCTTTCTGCGACCCACTTCGAATCCCTCCTCCCCCAGCTGTCCCTAGAGATGCTTAATCCGCACACACTATTTGCACCTCCCATCGTGTCGTGGGCAATATGCTGCCTTAGATCTGAGCTACTGAGGCCTGTTTCAGGCCTTCCCAAGAGCCCGGGAGCTCCTGGAGGCCCATTCAGCAGTCCCTCCCCCACTGTGCCCAACATGGTGTTCAGCCGGTGGCAGGGCCTCCACCAATAGTATATTGAATTAAATCACCGTCTGGGTAATGTAGGCAGATTTTAAATAGGGTGCAATTCACGGTCTCCCTTGCTGCCTCCAAGAAAAACCCAAAGCTTGCATAACTAAGACGTTGGCTGGCTAGCACACTAGGTGGTCAGTATAAAAATGCTACGGTTGCAGGGACGGGATGGACCTTTCCCATGTATCAGGCACTGGGCTCGGTGCTTCGTGTATGTTTAATCATCACAGAAATCAGATAGATAAAAGCATCACCCACTAATTTGCAGAAGAGGAACCTGAAAGTCAGAGTGGTTGGGGGACTTCCAGGCGGATTCCGGGGACCCCAAGCTGGGGTGCTTGGCCCAGCTGCTTCCTGTGGGACAGTAGTGGAGATGAGTTACAGACCCTGCTGCCCGCATCCTGGGCTGCACGTGCCGAGCCAACATCACCAACCTGATGACTAGAAGTTTCTGGAGCTTGGATTTGCACAATCAAACCTGCCTTGAAATATCAGGCTGATATAATGGAGGGTGAGGATATTTACATGGGGTAAAGACTGGGTCTGGGGTTGAGACTTAGCTCTACAGACCATGTTTTCAGACATCCTAACAGACCCACAGGATGTCTGCCCTCAAAATATGCACGTTAGTAATTTCTTTTTGAGGAATTTATTCTAAGATACTTCCCAGGAAGTTCTGTGCACCCTAATTTCGTCACAAGGAAATGCATTATATCATCGTTTATGAGACGGAAAAAAATAGAAAAAAGCCAAATGTCCAGCAGTTGACGATTGATGAGATAAAACATGTTTCATCCATACATTGCAAAACTAATCATTCACAATACAATGGTGGAGAAACATATTTAATGCCATGGAAAAGTTCTGTGCCACATTCATGGAGGAGAAGAGGTAGTTACAATGTGGTTTGCATCTTATGGTCCAATTTTGGCTCCATAGTGGTAGAGAAAGCTCTCTAAGAATGAAAAGCACCAAATGTTAGCTCTGGGCAGAAAAACTCACCTGAGGTGTTCCCTTCTTATACGTATATATATTTCTTTCCTTATACGTATTTTCTGATTTTTCTACAATAAATGTGTTGTTTTTTTGTAGAACTTAACGTTTATTATTTTTTTTAATCTGGCCTTAAAAAAACTCCATCATTTTACAGTTTACACAGATACGAAATCATGATGCCATACACTTGAAACAAATATAATGTTAGGTGTTAATTATCTTCATTTTTAAAATAAAATCTTCCTCAGGAGACATTTTGAAATTCCCATTTTTGCCCCCAGGCTTGTCACCCTGAGTCCCACTCCATCTCCTTAAGGAGAGGCTGCCTGGGGGAAGTTGGGCTGTGGGGTTGGCTGCAGTGGTCTGAGCAAAGCACTTTCCCATTCCTGGGTTCACAATTGGCCTGCGGTTTTTATGTGCAAGGCTATTTATTTTCCAATCAGAGGCATTGAGTCGGGACTTCTGGGGGTAAACTGGTAGCTCTGGGCAGCTTTGAAGCCTCACAAGTGGGACGTTTTGTCCCCTGAAGATTTAGGAGGGCCGGCTCTCTCGACTGTTTTATTGCCTTCTTTTACATACGTATAGCCACAGAGTGGGGTGAGGGCTGCTGCCCTGGAGGACAGGACAGACCTCCCCAAAGGCAAAAATCCTCAGAAGCGAAAGGAATGTTACCAACTTCTCAAAAGTTGGCCCCTTGCCCCCCACCTAAAGCACACGCCAAGAGACCCCCCTCCTTTATTCTGTATTGTCTTCTGGTAGAAGTAGATCTTAGAGGGGAAGATTATGGACTTTGGAGTCAGAAAGACATGGGCTGGCACCACAGCAAGTTACTTAATTTCTTGGAACCACAAGTAAATTCCTCATCTGTACAATGGGTCAGTTATAGTTGCTCTGTCATGTCACAGGTCGTTGTGAGCAATGCATTGGCGAATGCCCATAAAAGTGCCTAGCACTGTTCCTGGCACACAGTAAGTGCTCATTCCAGACAACTGTACCATTTTCCCCTGCCCCCCCTCCCTCCATCCTGTCCTTCTTTCCCTCCTTCCCCCCTTTTCCTCGCTTTCTTCCTCCCTTCCTTGCTTCCTTCCATCCGTCCTTCCCCTCTTGCCTCCTTCTTCCCAAGGTCACAGCTCATCTAATTGTCCTGCAGAGAAGTCTCAGCAACCATATCCCTCTCTCCATCCGTTCCCCAGCCCTCTGCCCCAGAAATTTCACAAACCACCCATCTCCAAACACACACACATCCCAGTCCTGCCTGCTTCTTTCAGTGTGGCCTTTGCATTTCCCATTGACTCGGGCCCTGGTGTAGGGACAAATTGGACGAGCAGAGTGTAAATGTTACCACTTTGGCTCCTCCTCAAGAGGGCTGAGCACAGATGTTTGCAGGGGTAAGCGCAGCCCGGTAAGAATGGGGGCATTGTGTGCGGGCTCACACAAAGGCTCGGTGGCCCCACTCGGCTGCCAGCCTCCCGAGCATCCCCTCTTTACGCATTGATTTATTAGGCTAGGGATGAATGAAAACGTAATTAATATTACTGAAGCATTAGAGTCTATTTAATTTAAATGCCACTGAATATTTCACTTTCAGCTGGGAGTGACAATGTGCTCAGGCCTGGCTGTTGAAAGCTGGGGCCATCTGTTACCCCAGCGAAGGAGGGAGACGGGGAGGCCGAGGGTGTGGGGCTTTGTGGACATTCCAAAGGTCCACGATCATCATTCAACTCAAGGGCAGCGGAACCACATTCCTCTGCATGAGCCCCTCTGGGGGTAGGGGGAAGGCGCTTACAAATCAGGGCACAGAATGCAGAAAATGGGAAGACCTGCATCCTTGCCTGCACCAGGGGAGTCCACGGGAAGGGGAAGCCGGGAGGCCAGGAAGCTGCAGGGGAGTGGGGGTGGGGGCACATATACAGGGTTGATCCGGGAAACACTGTATCAGAGAAGTAAGCGCTGACCAGCTAGAACTGTGCTGTCCAAAGTGGTGGCCACTGGCCATGCGGTTCTTTCAAACCAAAATTAAAGAACATTTAAAATTCAGTTCCTCGATGCCATTTCACTGGTCCCTAAGCCACATGTGGCTAATGGATATTGGCTACTGTATTGGACAGCACAGAACAATTGTGTCATTGCAGAGAGTTCTGGACTATTCTAGAAGGCAGTTGAATTGGACCCAGAAATCCACCTGTTGGTCCAGGGACTCTCCGGCCCGACAAGAATCACTGATGGTCGAGAGCAGGTGCTATGGTGGTAGTTCATGTGGGTTCAAATCCCAGTCCATTTTTTTCCCCAAATTTTATTTATTTATTAGAGAGAGAGAGAGCACAAGCAGGGGGAGAGGCAGAGGAAGAGGAAGAAGCAGGCCCCCGCAAAGCAGGGAAGCTTTGTCCGATATGGGACTCGATCCCAAGACTCCGGGATCTTAACCTGATCCGAAGGCAGTGGCTTAACCAACTGAGCCACCCAGGCGTCTCTCAAATCCCAGTTTTGTTGCTTGCCCTTTAACAGGTTATTTAATGTCTGCTTGCCTCAGTTTCTTCCTCTGTAAAATGGAGAGAATAATGTCTTGACTAATTACATTCCTGGGGAAAAGAATTATGTGTTTCCAACAGTGCCTAGCACACAGAAAAGGTATGGCCTACATGAGTCATTATTATTCGTGGACAGGGTTGCGGGGAGAGCTGTCTCAGACTGGAGGGGGAACGTTGCCCTGATGTGTCTGAGCTGAGGGGACAGGGAGGTCCTGAATTCAAGAGAATCAGTCTCCAGGCAACCAGCTGGGGGGCCTGGATCCCAGCTTCCTGGGTTTCTGGAGCTGGGGGGAGGGTGGGGGTTCCCAGAGCCCTTGGTGCTTCCACCGTGGCCCGCGGGAGGGGGAGGTTCTGTCCTTAGTGGGATGATAATTAGCCCGGTGGGTTCTCTCATAATTGGGATCATTTGTTCTCCCGGTTTTTTTCTCTGACAAACTGATTCCATGCCAGGGGAAAGCTGTGTGACTCACACCTTGCCATGCCAATTAGCTGATAAACATCAAACGTAAACAAAGATGGCCTAATTAAAACTAGTCACTGAACCTCTGTGAGCATCTTGTCAAAATTGCACCAACATTCTGCACCCAGGCTTGTGCTGGGTCTCAGGAGCTAAATGAGGGATTCCGTGGAGAATCCGCAGATGGCCCCTCCGGAGGGGCCCCGAAAGCAACAGAGGAAGCAGGCAGAAGGCAGAGGAAGGGATTAGCTCAGCCACTTGGACTGGCCCCTCCGGCAATTCCAGCTGCAAACCTCCACCCGGGAAGCTGCCTCGTGGCATGTCCACAGCTGCCCCTTGGCACTGAGGAACCGTCTCGGGGTTATTTTTGTTTCCATGTGTGGTTCTCAGATGGGTATCTATTTTGTACTTTGGATATCTCTAATCTTGAAACACTCCAATCACTGTCACATAGTCAGTGAACCTCTCTCTGTGACTCAGTTTTCCTCCTGGAAGAGAGAAGGATGATACTTGCCCACATTGTCCACTCAATGTCATGGTAAGAATCGAGGGAGCCTCCGTACATGAAACACTTTGCAGAGAGAAAAGCTTAACTCCTCTCTAGGTTGTTCTGTCTGGCCCAGGGCAAAGAGCAATGCTTTGGGAACTGGACGCACTTCAATCCCAACCTCACCTCAGCCACTGCACCTCTCGGAGCCAGACAATGGGACTGGTGATATGTGCCCCAATAAGAATTACCGGGGCGGTGTGGGGGGGGGTGCCTGGGTGGCTCAGAGGGTTAAAGCTCTGCCTTCGGCTCAGGTCATAATCTCAGGGTCCTGGGATCCAGCCCCTCAGCAGAGAGCCTGCTTTCTCTCCCTCTCTGCCTGCCTCTCTGTCTACTTGTGATTTCTCTCTCTGTGTCAAATAAATAAATAAAATAAAACAAAATAAAGTAAAAGAATTAAAGGCTGCCAAGCACTCAGTACGGGGCAGATAGTAGGTGCTGAAGGCTGTTCGTCTCCTACCCTTTTACTCCTTTACCGAAGGGGAAGGAAGGGCTCCTGAAACAGAGATGGGAGGACAGTGCTTTCAAATACCCTAGACACTGTCTCCACACACATCCTCATTCCATCCTTTGACTCTCTCTCCTTCTAACTTGACTACATTTAAGTGTCAGCTTCTTAGCCTGACAGAGGCCCCTGGGATCTGAGCCCTGACCACCCTCCTGTCTCATTCTTCCTGACTCCATCTCACACTCCCCACTCCATCCCACACTCCATCCCACACACCCACGCTCCAGCCATACTGAGATCCTGGCTCTCCCTCGAATGTTCTGGGCAGCGTTCACGGGGCTGTTCTCTGTCATATGCTCTTCCCTCTCCCTGGAAGTAGCTTCTGACTCCCCCACCTGCTGAAAACTTCCTCCACTCTGAAACCTTTGCTCAAGTCTCTATGGAGATTTTTCCAACCACCCTCTTCTCTGCTTCCTTCAAGCTGGAAAAATGACCACTTGGGCTGTTTGTTGACCACCCTGGATGGTATGTTCAGCCACCACGCAGTAGTGCAGACTTGCGTAAATGAATCAGCCGTTGAAATGTGTGATGGGTGTCTCTGTGTCACTCTCCGCCCTCAAGGATACAAAAGCTGGTGGAGGAGACAGACTTGTCGGCTCTTTATGCCCCCACACACTCCTGGGTGCTTGACCGAAAGCACAGCCTCCCAAACCCCATCCTGGGACTCAGGTCCCCTGGAGGGTAGTGACCTTTTCTTTGCCATAATTGCATCCCCAGTACCTACCACATACCACAGTGCCTGGACAGAGCAGGAGCTCCATCCTCTCTAGAATGAATGAATGAATGAATGAGTGAACGAATAAATAATCAAATCCCCCACTTTCTGTCAATGACTTGTCTGCCATCTGTCCATCTGAGCCACAGTGGTCTCTCCAAACTGGCTTTCCGTGAACACCCTTGGGACAGAGTCCTGTGCAGTATGCCCTAACCTGAGGCCTTCGTTTTTCCTACTATAAATCCTTCTATTGTTTTGCTTTTGCCCACAAAACATATTGTAGAAAATTAAGAAAGGCAAATAACAAAGTTAAAGGAAATCACCTGCAGACAGTCTACATGAGCCCTCTGGTCCTTAGGCCCTCCCGCCCTCATGTACCAACTCTAGTCAGACTGACCGTGATCCCCCCGCAGCTGCTGAATGGCTGTGTGGACTTCAACCACATAGGTAAGCTCTCTGGGCCTCGGGGCTGCCTCTAGAAAGTGGAGATATCCTTCTGCCCACCTCCCTGCTGTTGGGAGGAGGAATCAAGTTAACACATGTGAGGGGCTTAGTTGTGGGGGGCAAGCCCGGCTCAGGATGGCTGTTCTTACTCCTACTCTTCACAGAAGCTTCCAGAGCCTGTCCAGCAGCCCAAAGCCACGCGTGACCCAGAGGGGTGCAAATGACTGGTCGGTGACTCTTGAAATGAGTCACGTCCCGTTGCGGCTCAGGTGTTAGGATGATTTTCCCCAAAGCTGGTTTCTGTGTCAGGACCAAGGGCAGACCTGCCCCTGAATTGAGGCTCCAGCGTGAAGACAATACAGGTTTCACCGAATCCTCTTCAGGTAAACAGAAGGATTAAATCTGCTCCTCAGACCCACGTAACACTGTGGCGAGGCCAAGTTTGCCATATAACTAGAGACGCAGTTCTCTCTCAGTTCCTTGAGCTGTGTCATCTGAACGAGGAAATGCCCGCTGCCTGACAGGACGCAGGCCCTGGCCACAGCCCTCCTGCCTGCCAGGCAAAGAGCCCTCTTCCTCCTTCAGGTGGATGCCTTAGAAAGGGGCTTTGTTGCCAGTCAGGTCCTCTGGTGCCCGGGATCTGCAGGCCGCCTGGCCTGGGACAGGGCAGGGCCCTCCCACCCCCAAGAACCCAAGGTTGGTTTTGGCAGTGACCCTGTTTCCAGAATAATCATCGTGTAAGCATTTGGTGCAGTAGAAGGATGGTGGACTTCGGAGCCAGCCAGGGGAGGCTGGAGTCCACACTCTGTCATGTACTAGCTGGAGAGCTCAAGCCTCCGATTCCTTATGGAGCAAAGCGATCTGAGTGGTTCTGGGCTGCACTGGTAGGAAGTGATGTCTGTCACACAGTAGGTGCCCGTGACGCAGAAGCTGTCGCTAGAAATCCACTAAGGGGTCAGCGGGGGTGTTGGAGCAGGGGCTGAGAGCAGGCTGGATTCCCAGCTGTCTGCTCACCTCTCAGCCCTGAACAGTCCTCTTGGGAGAAATCCGGGAGATCCCAACGAGATCCCAGACTGTGTCTCTGAGGCCCAGGCTAAAAGGGTGTCACATTCTTGTCCCCAGAAACAGGAGCAGTCCCAGCAGAATGGGAGAAAAGGGCGCTGTCTGTGATATTTCAAGGGGAGACCCAAGCCTTCCGCGTCAGTGGAGAAGAGAACTGTCTTCAAGCCTTCACGGTGGCCTGGAAGGGGCTGCAGGGATGGTCTCTGCCAAAATTCACCCCCACTCTCACCCCGGGCCTCATTGTGTGACTTCAGGCTCGCTCCCTATTCAAATGCAAACACCAGGAGGCGCCTTTGCATTGTGGCCCGGCGCTCAGTGATAGGCTTGACTGGCAGCAACTTCTCGGAGCCAGAGCTGCAAGGGGAGGAGGGGGGAAGGGGACAGGGAGGAGGGGGGAAGGGGACTGGGAAGGGCCCACGGCGCCGGCGGAGGAGGTTAACTCTGAGTGAGGAGGCCAGGCAGAGAGTGGCAGGTCTTGGCCAGAGTTGACTCTGCCCACAGGCAAAGGACCCCTGCTCCAGGACCCCTGTCTCCTGCGGGCCACACGCAGAGGACTGGCTCTGTGGAAAGGGCCCCCGGAAAGCCTCCTCTGGGAAGGCAGCTAAACAGGAACAAAACTGTCTGATTTGAACCCAGAGTTGGATTCAAGGCTTCCCAGTGATCTTGACGGAGTGTCTCAACTTTTCTGAGCCTGTGAAATGAGAATGGGAATACTTACCCCAGAGTGCTGTGAGGGCGGCAAATCATAAGCCCCCAGAAAGTCTAGCTCTCGATGCTTCCAGTGGAAATGTGTTCCGTTCAGCCCTCCAAGAAAGTGGATCCAAGTCCACTAAAAACCAGCAGGACCTAAGGCAACACGCTATCCTGGATTGTGTCCTGGCACAGAAAAAGCACATTAGTGGAAAAACTGGTGAAATCCGATAAAATCCGAAGTTTAGTCAATGGTATTACTGATAGTCATTTGTCAGGTTTGATAACCGCGCCATGGTTATATAAGATGTTAGCATTAGGGGAAGCTGCGTGAAGGGTAGGTGGGAACCCTCCATATGCTATCTTTGCGACTCTTCTGAAAATCTAGAATTATTTCAAAGTCAAAAAAATCGTTTTAAATAGCAGAAAGTCCTGGCCCCTCCAGAAAGAAAGCAAACAACCCTTCACTGCAATGGCCCGGCCTTTCACACACATTCCTCCAGATGGTAAATAATAAAATGTAAAAATAATGACCGTCTCAGCATTCATGAGTCAGGCTCCAGACGAGGTGCTAAATGTATACCATCCCATTTAATCCTCACAATAACCCTGAAAGCTGATATTTCTATTCTCATATTATGGAGCATGAAAACTGAAGCTCACGAAGTTGTCCAGCTAGATGGCAGAGGGCTTCTAACCATTTCTGTCTGGTTCTAAAGTATGTGTTTCTCACTGGAGAAAATAAAAATGGGGAAAACTGGGGGCTGCAAACTTTCATCTCTGGCAGCGTGGATTTAAGGACTTGTGCCTCAGTGGGACCAATCTTGTAGGTTAGAGACTGATAAAGGATGGAAGGTCCCTGAAAATTGACGTAAAGTATTGATATTCACCAGTCTTGTTTATCATGGCAAAAAAAGAAAAAAAAAAAAAAAGGAAAGAAATTTAGAAAACAACTGGGAGTTTCACAGACTTGGTTCTGGTATACCCATACTACAGAACAGGCAGCCAGTCAAAAGTAATTTTGTATGATTTATTGCAGACAAAGATCTGTCAGAATACTTTTGGCTAGGGGTGCCTGGATGGCTCAGTCGGCTAAGCGTCTGCTTTCAGCTCAGGTCATGATCCTGGAGTCCTGGGATCGAGCCCCATGTTGGGGTCCCTCTTCAGGGGGGGTATCGGCTTCTCCCTCGGACCCTCCCTCCTCTTCTGCTCTCACTCTCACTCTCTCAAATAAATAAACAAAATTTAAAAAAAAAAATAAAAGAAGAAGAAGAAGAAGACTTTTGGCTATAAGTCCCAGAAAAATAGGACTCCACTTATTCAAGTTAAACAATGTTATTTATTATCTAAACCAAAACCAAAAATCAAAAACCACCCGAAGCTGCTGTTGTTTTAGCTGTCATGTGTAGGAATGACAATATATGGGAGAAGTAGAAGGGCCTTTCCAGAGGATCTTTTTTTAATCATCAAAGAAACCCACTCCCCCAAGCCCCACCATCACTCTTGGCCTCACTTTGGCCAGAATTACGTCACATTCCATCATTATTCCAGTCACTGGCCAGAGGAATGGACTGCTATTTTAGCTAAGCCCAATCATCTTTTACCCTGGGGACTGGAGATAGAGTCTGCCTTCCCGGAAACAAATTGCCACTCAAAGAAGGGTAGATGCCTGAATTAAAACAGGGATTCTGTGAGGAAGAAAGAAAAGGCTAACAGCTGCAGGATAAGAAATCAACATTTTCTGTTGTAACATAGAAAAATTAACATATGATTGAGTGGAAAAGAGAGGATACATTTCAAAAGAGCTCAGTCCTATAATCCTATTTATCTAAAATTATTCACATATTGATACGTGTATATGCATAGAGAAATATCTGCACCCATATTCTTCAAAAGTTAACAGCAGTTATCTCCAGGCAGTGGGATACTAAGAATATTTTACATTTATTATATTATGTTGAATTCTTTCCGTTAGCTATATTGAATTGTCTGCTATAAGTGTGCACTGTTCTTACAAAGACAGTAAGTAAAAAAAAAACAAAAAAAAAACAGTAAGTATTTTCTTTGAGAGATTTCTGTTTTGTTTGAAATAGGAAGTTCTTTGTGGGGAAGAGGTTAGAAACTGCTTCAGGCTATGGAGACTTCTTTGATGAGTTAAAAATTATGAGTTTTTTTAAAGGTTGTTTTTGTTGTTGTTATTTGCATGTCCATTTTAAAATATGTCCACAAATTCTTTGACATTCCTTCTAGTGAAATGTGGAGTCTGTGTCACTTCCTTTTGAACCTGGGCAGACTTGAGGCTGTTTCCATTAATAGAGGAGGCGAAACAGACCCCTGTGTCTGTGTCTAAGTCAGGAAACACCAAGTAGCCGGCATCTTGCTCCCTGGAACATTGGCTTTTGGAGCCTTAAGTCTGCATGTAGGAAGTCTGAGTAACCTGAGGCCACGTTGTGAGGAAGCCCAAGCCACAAGGGGTGGCCATGGATAAGCTACTCTGGTCAACAAGTTCCAGGTGATTTCAGCCTCCAGACATTCAAGTCTTCCTCACTGCGGACGGGACACCAGTGGAGTAAAGACAAGTCTTCCCTCTGCGCCCTGTCCGAATTCTTGACCCACAGAACCCACAAGCATAATGACATGGTTGTTGGTTTTGGGCTGTCGTGAATGTAGCAGTACTAACGAACCTGAGTCCATGTGTTCATTTGTTTTTAACGCTCTAGACCTGTTCCCACAGGGACAAGGTGTGGAAGCCATGGGTTTGTCCTTGAGCTTGTCAGAGGAGCCAAAGGCTGGAACATACGAAAGCTGGGAAGGGATTGGGGCCACAGGTTTCCTGTATTTAGGCTGGAGGGACAGACGTGTACCTGGGGCACAACTCCGATGGGTTAGGTTTCGCAGCCTGTGTGATAGGCAACAAGTAAAGAAAGGAGACAACTCAAGAAAGGGCTCCTAGCAGCATGGATTGCTGAGAGAAAGCCACACAACAGAGTTTTAAAGGTGGGACTCAATAATTTCTACCCATTAGCCATGTGACTTCGGGTATGTCACTCAAACTCCCTCCAAAACGGAGATCTCAGCCCCCTAGTGACATGAGGATCAGTGATGTGTGTAAAACTCAGTGGGCCTGTGTGGTGACTGCCCCCCACCCCACCCCCGGCCCTGCCCCCGACCTGGAGGCTAGACTGGTTCCATGGTCAAATACCTCTTTTCCTTCCCCTTTTCCCTTCCCTTTCTTTCTTTTTTATGGTTGGATTGAAGATGGAAGATTCCAGTTGCTTTATTTATTTTTAAATCTTTTTAAAATTTTATTTTTTTTATTTATTTGAGAGAGAGACACAGAGAGAGCGCAAACAGGGGGAGTGGCAGAGGGAGAGGAAGGAGCAGGCTCTCCCCTTCACCCTCCAGCAGGAAGCCTGATGTGGGGCTCCATCCCAGGACCTTGGGATCATGACCCAAGCAGAACGGAAAATGCTTAACCGACTGAGCCACCCAGGAGACCTCCGACCCCAAACATTATTTTTAGTGCCAGGAAGGCTGTGAGTATGGTGAGGAGGAAGGAGAAGGGGCATGACCGGGAAGAAGGTGCTGGGAGAAGAGCCGCAGACAGGCGAACAGGCCATGGGACCTGGAGAGCTCGTGTTGTGGTGCCCGGGCCAGGAACCTGGACTGCGGAGTCCAAAGATCTGCACGTCGCTGTCGCTTGGCCCCTTGCTGGCCAGGCCGCCGTGGAAGTCTCCCATCAGCTCCGCTGTGAAGTGAGGAGGCTGGGGAGCCGGCCCCGGAGAGCTGGGTGAGGACTGGGAGCCCCGCTGCCCCGACCCCAGGCTGGCACCTCCCGCTCCCGCGTCCCCGGGACCGGGGCCCCCCAGCCCAGGCCGTGCTCCAGGCTCTGCTGCCGCCCCGGAGCGCCGCCGCCCGCGGTGCCAACCACTGTCCCGCAGACAGCTGCGCAGTGGGCGCTGACCCCGCCTTGATGGTCACCCCTGTCCGCCCGGGGGCCCCTCGTCTCCCCGGGCCCCCGCGCGCCCTCCCCGCGCTCCCTGCCCGGCCTGTGCGCGCTGTGGGCCTCGGCGCGGGCCCGGAAACGCACGAGGTAGCACGTAGCTCCTCTCCTGGGACGCTCCACTCTGGACTCCATTCTTACAAGACGGCCTCCCCCTTCCCTGGCCTCGAAGCCCTGTGCCCCCGGGGCGCTCTCCACCACGCTCCCCTCCCTTGCCGCGCTCCCGCCGTGTCGGCCTTCTCTAAGCCACAGTCCCCCTCACGGCTGGCCGCCCTGCTCTGCCCTCTCTCCACACAGGGCCGCCTTCCTCTCCTCCAGGCCTGGATCCTGGCCTCCTCCCTTCAGGCCATCCCTGACCGCCACGGGCCACCACGCTGCTTCCTCACAGCTCTCCTGGGTATCAGGGGGTATCAAAGTTATTAATCAATTATATACCATTAATTATAAATATTAATAAATTTACTATGTCTATCTGGTGATATATAGTGTTCTAAGATCATTTATGATTTACCTCCCTCCACCAGAATGGGAGTTCCTCTCCTCCTTGAGGAGAGGAACTATTTCCTGGTGATCCCTGCACCTCCAAAACCAAGAAGATCCATATTCATTGACTGGCGTCCTTGAGCAGCCGGCTTCGAGAAGCTTGTCCTGATGGTCCCCACCAGGTCCACCTTCTTCTGGCTGTCCTCACTCACTCCAACTTCGCCATCCCTGGAGCTCCTACAGGACCGATTTGGCACGAATTGCACACTGCTTGTAATGGCAAGTTTCTTTCCAATGTGTCCTACTTCCCTGGGGAACACTGTAAGACCCTGCCTCTCTCTGTCCCTCCGCCCACCAACACATACACACACGGTACATAGCACAGAACGTAGATGCTTTTTTAAAATATCTACTATTTAGATAGTAGTGGGTTAGCACTTTTACACTCTCTCTAGTCCTCATCTCACTCCTTTGGGCTGAAGGTTTATCCCTAATTGTTCTCCTGTGGATTCTGACATGATCAGCTTTGCCTGTTGCTTGGTTGTGATATGAACTTCATTCTCCAAGGCCCCTCTGTGAAAGGACATCCACGAGGGCTCACTTAGGAAGTGAGTTTGCTGACTTCACGTCCAATGTAAACACAGGCAAATGTATAATTATCAAGCATTATTACCACTTGCAATTACCCCAGCTCTCCAATCAACATTGTGAACTAAAGAAATGAGCACGAAGAGTAGAGTGTTTAAATTTTGTCCTCTTGCCCCTTAAAATATTTATTTTTCAATTGTCACTCCAAACAGTTTAATTATGCCTTGTTACCTAATTAGGGCATATATGTAGAATTTATAGGCCATCCAGAGTAAAGCTTCATAACTTTCTAAATGTCTGCATCTCACTGAGTGTCCCATCAAATATTTGCAAGTATTCATTTCCAAAGCACTATTTCTAGATTGCTAAATACTACCATCAACGGCATCTCTGTAGCAATTAAGAAGCTCCCTGAGTTAATTCACTAAGGATTTCCCAGGAATCCAGCACTGTGAAGGGCTCACCTCATCGACAAACGGTTCTCAAAGTGTGGCCCCAAGGACTGTGTGCATCAGAACATCTCCGGATCCTTTAAAAATGCTGATTCCCGGGGCGCCTGGGTGGCTCAGTGGGTTAAAGCCTCTGCCTTCAGCTCAGGTTGTGATCCCGGGAGCCTGCTTCCTCCTCTCTCTCTGCCTGCCTCTCTGCCTACTTGTGATCTCTGTCTGTCAAATGTCAAATAAATAAATAAAATAAAATAAAAATGTTGATTCCCTGGCTCGTGCCAGACTTAGTGAAGTCTGGCATGGCATATAGGCGAGCCAAGGAATTTGGATTTTGACAAGCTCCCCAGATCAGTCTCATTCACAATGAAAAATCACTGATAGTGCCACTTTCCTACCTTATCCTTGTTCCACCTCTTGCTCTGATAGCTGCACTGAAGGAAGCAGGATAGAGAATCGCTGGAGAATGAAAACATGGCTTCTTACAGAACACTCTTCACATCTGTTCTCCTGGAATTATTAAATGTGTTTTCCAGAGAATTAATAATGACACCTGTGCTAGTTAGAACACCAGTTAGACAATTCCTACACTCTCCAAATGATGGTGGCTTGAGAAAATATAGAAGATTTTCTCTCTCTTATGTAATAGTCTGAGTGTAAGAAGCTGGGATGGATGTGATGTTGGGGATCCTCCTACTTTGTGGCCATCCCATACTCAACACCAACACGCAGCTTCTGTCTCATATCCTAATGTGGCTGCTCCAGCTCCTGCCACCACATTTGTGTTCCAGCCAGTGAGAAAGAAAAGGCAGTGGGGAGTATGCCCCTTCCCTTTAAGAGCATGACCCTAAAATTGCACACATCACTTCTAGTCATATCCCTCTGGCAACTTCCAGTTACAAGGGTGCCTGAGTTATAGACCCCCTTTTCTCTTTTTCTCAAAATTTTGCTCAAAATCAGTTTGGAAGTTCTATTACTAAAAGAAAGAGGAAAATGCTTGTTGAATGACAAATAGTTGTCTTTTGTCCTAGTACCTCCACACTTATAAGGGCTGTGTGTGTGTATGTATGTGTGTAACTCAATATTCTGTTGTTGTTGGTTTTTTTTTTTTTTTAACTAACTTAATGCTCAGCGGCTTTACTGCAGTTATAAAGTTGCCAGATAAAACACAGGATACTCAGTTATATTTTCATCATAGATGAAGAGCAAATAGCTTTTCAATGTAAACATGTCCCAAATATTCAGATTTAACGGGGTGTCCTGTATTTTCATTTGCTAAATCTGGCTATCCCATGTAATCAGGGACCAGAAATTAAGACACCAGGAAATAAATGGGCATTTTCCAACCCAAAGAATAGGAAGTGAGTCTTTTTCACAGCTCTGTTCCAAAGAGCCAGTTCATTCCTCTCCCAAATAATGGGATTTCTGCAGTGAAGTAAATAGTCCCTCCCGCGGAGGACAGAGTCAGGAACTGGGAATGCACCATGGAGCAGCAGAAATGTGGCTAGTGTATGAACCATGGTAGAAGCTATCAGCAGGAGCAGGGGAGAGCACAGGCAATTGTCAGGAGCTGAGACAATGAGAGCACCTGTGGCCTGGAGAAGATGACCGAAATCAGGGAAATCGTACGTCGTAGAGAAGGTTCCGTCTCCAGGGAAAATAAATGGATTGCAGTAATGCATGTGTGCAGGAGAGTTTGGGAGCAAGGCATGAGGATCTGCGGCAAAAGCAGCGGAACCCCCATAACAGATGGGGTTCTCTAACTTGCCAATGATAAGCCCTCGTTGAACAACATTGTATTTAAGGGGCTTACAAATGGACCTCTCGATGAATAACTGGGATCAAACCCCAAGTTGTAGAGCTGGTCTTTAGGGCCGTCCGGAGGGGGTACTCACTGGCTGAGGCAGTGACAGAGCCGTCCTGGACCGGCCATTTACAACCCAGGTCAACCCTCGCCTATTCCCCCCTCCTTCATCTTCCCCAAGTGGGACTGACCTACAAGCCCTTGTGAGCTCCTTAGCCATCTGTGATGTGGATATTGGTGGCCTCCTGCCCATGCCTCACTCTGGAACTCTTGACCTCTCCCCAAATCCAGCTCCAGGATCCCCATTACAGTGGCTGTGTTGTTAGTCTCCTTTGCAATGAGACAGAGAAAGACCTTGAGTCTCAATATTACCCACCATTCCTTTGGTTTCTGCCACAGATTCAAGGACCTCCACCCAAATCCTAGCAGGGACTAGGGCTTCAGCTCCCTTCCTGGAGTCGTAATCCACTCTTGGGAGTCCTGTTACCTACAGACTGATCTCAGAATGCAATTGCTTCCTCTGAATCTCATGGCCAACTGAACCACCCCATAACACCTTGCCCCATGATATCATTTCTCCCCATATGGCTGGTCCAATCAGAGGTTCTCAGTTAGTGGGAGCACATCAGAACCCCTCATGGGGCTTTTTCAAAATTCAGATGACCAGAACTCAGCCAAACCTATTGGCCCTCTGGGGGAGAGTCCAAGGCTATGTGTATTTTCTGAAAGTTCTATTGATGATTCTGATGTGCTCCCTAGATGAGGCTCTCCTGCTCAAGGCACTGTGCCCTGAACTAGGGATTGCTTCTGTAGCCAGCTTAGTTCCTTCACTGCCAACCAGCCTGTGCCCACCCCCCTTCTGCCACTATTTTCCCAGAGTGCCAACATGCCTTGCCCCTGAGTCTTCCAGGGTTGTGACAGTCAGGGGAAAGAGTGGACCAAAAGTGAGTTTACGACCTGACGAGTATGCCACATAACTTTTAAGATTAGATACTTCTCTGTGGTGAGAATAATTTATTCTGAAAACTGCCCTGGGGAAAAAAAAAAAAAAAAGGAAGTCTTGACAGAAGGACCACAAACAGAAATAGTTGCTAGTGGCTACAAGTGATCTGAACCACCCTACTGACCACTGGTGCTCAAGAACTCCCCACGATTGCCATTTCACCTGCCTGTCCTGAGCCCATCTGAGGATGGGGGTGGGCAGAGCTGAGAATTAAAAGCCAACTGTCATAGAATAGGGTGGTCACCTCTAGCTACATCTAAGCATATCTTAGGCCACCGTCTACAACAATTTTACTTATCAATCTCCTTCACACAAACATGGAAAAGGAAAAACAACAACAACAACCCAGTGTGAGAGCCACATTTCCTCCCATCACCTCCACACTTGCTCAGCACTTCTAGGCCTGAAATGCCCCCCTCAGACCCAATCTCATCTCCAATTCACACCCTTCTACTTGGCTGGGTCTCTGGGACTATATATTGATGTGCCACCAACCTGGCCTTTCAATATGATTCTGTCAGCCCACCGCATGTTTAGGCAGCACAACACCAAACGTCAGCTTTCGCTATTTTCTTTGAAATTGGCCAGATATTTTTTTTCTGCTGGAGATATGGAATCAATATGGTGTGTGTAGGTCACAGCATGACCTTACTCTAAGTGAAAGCTGCTTCCATGCTCTCTTAGGCAGTGGGGAGGGCTACTTTCCTTCAGCTTCCTTCTGGCTCCCTTGTGCCCTTACAGCTCAGTCCCTGGCTCTCCAAACTCAGTTCACATTACCGTCATCAAGAGTTTTCCCATCCCTACCTTGGAACCTGGAGAACCTCCCTTTGAGACACATTCGTCCATCCACCTCTCCATCCATTTGTTGACTGTTCACCACACCCAAGATGTCAGTAGCCCAAATGTGATGAAGATTGGAAATCTGTGCTGGAGTGTGATAATAATGAGTTTTGAGTTGCAGACAATGGAATCCTTCCCAGTTAAAACACCGGTAGATCGGCTAGAGGATATCAGGCAGCTTACAGAATGTCCAGGAGGGTCAGACTTGGATGCTGTACATCCTGAAAAAAATGCCCTTACCGTCCGCCTCGCCGTACTGTTCTGGAGGTATCCCCACTTCTGCATCCCCTATCACGGGCATCTGTGACACCAGACACTAAACACTCGTGCTGCCACCTGTCCCATATGCTTCTACCAGGCTTGCCAGGAGAGTCTCCCCATAGGTGGTCTCCATCTTTGTTATTCGCTTCTACCTCCATGTGTCAGGTGTGTAAAGATACTTGCTAGGATCTTGGTCACATACCTAAGTTTACTGCAAGAGTCTGTTTTCTGTTTCTATCCACTATAGTAAGGAAGAGGATAAAAGGAGGAAGGGAGTGGAGGATGCAAAGAGAAGGTCAGAGGAGACTTTCTGGGTGACTAAGTATGACACCTTGAAGGTAAGTGTTCACCCAAAGGACAAGAGAAAAAAAAAAACCCAGGCATAGGAAAAAGCTTGACATAAGGCACTGGTGTGTGAAAAAGCAGGCACATTTGGAGAAAGATGAGAATTTAATGGGGCTAACAGCAGTGCTGAATATACTAAGGAGGGGATGGGAGGGTGAAGGGAGGTGGACAAAGACAAGGGAGCCGAGAAAGTAGGCAGTGGCCAAACTGGGAAGGGTCCCTTAGTTTCTTAGAAGTGTGGCCTTTTGGGGCACCTGGGTGGCTCAGTGGGTTAAAGCCTCTGCCTTTGACTCAGGTCATGATCTCAGGGTTCTGGGATCAAGCCCCGCATTGGGCTCTCTGCTCAGCAGGGAGCCTTCTTCCCCTCCCTCTCTGCCTGCCTCTCTGCCTACTTATGATCTTCTGTATGTCAAATAAACAAATAAAATCTTTACAAAAAGAAGAAGAAGGAGAAGAAGAAGAAGAAGAAGAAGAAGGAGAAGGAGAAGGAGAAGGAGAAGAAGGAGAAAAGGAGGAGGAGGAGAAGAAGAAGAAGGAGAAGAAGAAGAAGAAGGAGAAGGAGAAGGAGAAGAAGAAGAAAAAAGAAGAAGAAGAAGAAGAAGAAGAAGAAGAAGAAGAAGAAGAAGTAGTAGTAGTAGTAGTAGAAGTAGTAGTAGTAGTAGTAGTAGTAGTAGTAGTAGTAGTGTGGCCTTTCCCTGAACAAGCCAAGATTCAGGCACTTTCTCCACATCTGACTGAAGACTACAAATTGTCAATCAAGGCTTTTCTGCTCCAAACACCAACACTCACATCAAATATTGCCTTGTAAAGCAGTTTCCCCTCTTGAATGGTAAACAAAACAACTTTTGACAGTTCCATAAACAGAGAAGCATTTCCTTAACATTTTGAAAATATGTCCTTCATTCCAATATTCTGAAGTGTAAAGATAAAATATGGTCAAAATGATTTTTCTGTCCAACCACCTCTAGCTTGCCCCAATTTTAGAATGCTTTCCCTAACAAGACCGTGTTAGGCTTGAAGAGGGGGCTCAGCAGCCCCATCAAGGCAGCGTCCTCATTGTTTCTTTGGTAGACACTTGTTGGGGTACCTTCTCCATCCACAGTCCTCCTCTGAGAACCACATGCCTTCTAACGACCAGGGCCCTACAGAATCCTAACAAAACTGATTGGAACAGCTTTTTAACACCTGACCCAAGTTAAACCAGTTGGGTTCCAACCTCTAGAAATTGAGAATTCTCTCCTTCTTCCACTCAACAAATATTTATGGAACCTTAACTTTGAACGGCATTGTTTAGGAGCTGGGCCCTCAGTGTGTACATTTTCTCCTGATAGCCCATTGCAGCATCTGGGTTCAGCGGGCCACCTATACTTACTTACACATTCTCTTTCTTTGTCTCAGCTGGTTTACTGGGTGCCTATTTCTTGCAACAAAAGAATCCTTTCTAAGACTGTTTCACATTGTTGCTCATGATGGGAAATGCCTTATTTTCTTTCTTTGGATTGTCAAGGTCATTTTCTCATGGTAAAAAAGGTAAGAAATCTCTCCAGTGTTTTAGCTAGGTGAATTGTCATTGAATGGAATCATGTGTGATCTCAAGAAAATCTTATTTTTATGTTTTTAAAAGAATTGTTTTAGAGAGAGAGATTGAGTTCAAGAGGGAGCGGGGCGGATGGTGGAGGAAGGGGTAGAGGGAGAGGGAAAGAGAAACTCAAGCAGACTTTGCACTGAGCACAGAGCCTGATGCGGGGCTCGATCTCAAGATCCTGAGATCAGACCTGAGCTGAAACCGAGAGTCAGACTTAACCAAGTGAACCACCCAGGTTCCCCAAGACAACTTTATATTTGAAATGTAAACTATATTACCCACTTCATTAAGACACAGAGACCATCAAGTAATGTGTCAAAGCCTTCCATTTAATCATGATGATAAACCAAAATTTTTGCTTTTCATTTCTTTACAGTAATCACATGACAAGCTTCCTATCCCTTATAATACACACACACACACACACACACACACACACACACACACACACACACGTGCAGTTTCTAATAAACATCTTGTGCAAGGAAGCAAAATAAAAAGACAGGAAAATGGAGCGGTTAGAAACAGTTTATAAGACAAGCCTGAGTTTAAATACCCCTTCTTCTGGTGCTCTTGCAAAATTTAAATTTATAGAAAAGAGACAGTAACTATTTCATAGGATTATTGTGAGAACTAAATGTGTGGAAAGACCTTAGAGGCGGGCCTGGGTGGCTCAGTCAGTTAAGCGACTGCCTTCAGCTCAGATCATGATCCCAAGTCCTGGGATGGAGCCCCACATCTGGCTCCCTGCTCAGTGGGGATCCTGCTTCTCCCTCTCCATCCGCCTTTACCCCCACCTTGTGCTCTCTCTAATAAATAAAGGAATGAATGAATAACATCTTAAAAAAAAAAAAAGACCCTAGCACATGAAATGTGCTCAATAAATGGTATTCGCTAAACAGGTCACAGTTTATAATTGGGATCCTTACTTGTAAGCCACAATGGGTATGTATAGAATTCCAGTTATGTGTATGCAATACACAGATCTATCTATGTAAGCCAGTTACACTCTATACCTTGCCTATGGAGAAACTGGATGGGAGCTTAGGCCAAGAGATGATTCAGACCCTCGTGTATAACTAATTACAGGACTCAACAATAAATTGTAATCTAATCCACCAGTGTAACCAGAGGTGTGGATTTCTGTCAGTTCAGGATCCAGTGTCACCCTTCACAAACCTTCCTCATCCTGAATGTGTCTAGAAGCTCTAAATGCTTTACTGGAAACTGAAGGGATGGAGAGGGAAGTGAGGTGTGAATTCAATTCCTCAGGACCCGAACGCTGAGTGGTTTCAAAGCAGAAGCAGACAACTCTTCTGCATCCCACAGTCTTAAAAAATGACTATTTGAGAAGACAGCAATGGGGCACCCCTGGCTAGCTCTGTTGGAAGAGCAAGCGACTTTTGATCTCAGGGTCATGAGCTCAAGCCCTGCATTGGGGATAGAAATTTCTGAAATAAATAAATATTTAAAAAGAAAAAAAGAACACACCGACGACACTGTGCGTGATCTCAGCAAGTGCCACACATGGGACCTGCAGTCGCCAAAACTGCTGTGGTCTGTCCCCCGGGTCAGCTCCCTGGTCACGTGTGTTGACTCTGGATTCTGACTCCCAGGGTTCAAATCCTGGCTCTGTTACTTTCAACTTTGGCCTGGTTTCTTGGCTTTCCTCGAATTTGGTTTTCTCACCTGTAAATGGGTACAGTGATAATATTAATACCTCCTGTATTCATTTCCTACGGCTGCTAGAAGAGAGCATCACAAACTTGGTGGGTTCCAACAACAGAAATGTATTCTTTCATGATTCTGGAAGCCAAAAATCCAAATTCGTTTTCACTGATATCAAGGTGTTGGCAGGCTCAGGTTCCCTCTGAAACTAAGGAAAAGTCTATTCAGAGCCTCTTCCAGCTTTTGGTGGCTGTCAGCATTCCTTGGCTTGTGGCCTCATCACTCCAGTTTCTACCTCCATAGCCACCTCACCTTCTCCTCTTCCATATATCAAGTGTCCCTCTACCTCCCCCTCATAACAGTGCCTGTGACTGTATCCTTGGGCCAATGACGATTGATTTTATGTGTCAATTGACTGGCCATGGGGGACCCAGATGAAACATTATTTCTGGGTTTTCTTGTGAGGATGCTTCTGGATACTTTTTGTTTGAATGGGCAGATTTGGCGGAGTAGAATGCAGAGTAGAATGTCCTCCCAAAGGATTGTGGGCATCTTCTAACCCACCAGCCACCTGAACAGATCGAAAGGCAGAGGAAGGAGGAGTGTATCCTTTCTTTTTTTTTTTTAAGATGATTTATTTATTTATTTGACAGACAGAGATCACAAGTAGGCAGAGAGGCAAGCAGAGACAGAGAGGGAAGCAGGCTCCCTGCTGAGCAGAGAGCCCGATGTGGGGCTCGATCCCAGGACCCTGGGATCATCACCTGAGCTGAAGACAGAGGTTTTAACCCACTGAGCCACCCAGGCACCCCGAGTGTGTCCCTTTTTATCTGCTCCACTGCTTGAGCACAGACACCTCATCTCATGTCATCTTCTCTGGCCCTTATACTGGGATTTACAGCTTCAGCTCCCCTGAGAACCAGGGACTTCAGAGTCCAACAGAACTGCACCCTCAACTTTCCTGGGCATCCAGTAAGCAGACAGCATATCACGGGACTTCTCAGCCTCCATAATTGGACATGGACTAATTCAGGGCCCACTCGGATAATTTCCTATCTGCAAAGACCCTTTTTTGCCATATGAGAGAACATTCAGAGATTCACTTCTCAGCCTACCACATTTGTCTTGTGGTCTTATTTTGAGAGTTGAATGACATACGCTGATAAAGCACAGTGGCTAGAACACAGAACGTGTTCATTCAGCATCATCTACCATTCTTAGGCGATCTTGCCTACTGCAAAGTGGCCTTGAAGGGACCCTAGCCCAAAGAGATTAAAAGCAATACAGGAAGGGGAAGTTGACCTCTGTTAACAACATCCGGTTCAAACATGCTTTAGATTGATGTTCTAAGCATGTGCCTTTCTTTTTCTTTTTTTAAGATTTCATTTATTTATTTGACAGACAGAGATCACAAGTAGGCAGAGAGGCAGGCAGAGAGAGAGGGAGGGATTGCAGGCTCCCTGCTGAGCAGAGAGCCCGATGTGGGGCTCGATCCCGGGACCCTGAGGTCATGACCTGAGCCGAAGGCAGAGGCTTAACCCACTGAGCCACCCAGGAGCCCCAGCATGTGCCTTTCTTAGACAACTCTGTAGCTCACAACTCTGTGTGATAAACAAGATGGGGCATATGGGAAAGAATCCAGAAATTGATGTGAAAGATATTAATCCATATTTGAAAATTAATATATTCATAAAAATGTGATTTTCATTCCAATTTTGAAATAGTCATTACATTCTAGGTGAAGAAAACCTTCATATTCTGGAAATTTTTAACTTTCCAAATTGGAAGTGATTTATAACCGATTCAGTAACATTTTTTAAAAGCTGAGCATATTGGTCTTCTCAGTATTGGCATAAAACTATTCTTTGTTGTGTCATCTGGATCTCTGTCAGTTTCAAAAACACAGAGTCAAGACCAAGATTCAATATTTTAACACCTTCTGATCCTTCCCACAGGCTTGGCAGGCAAGCAGTCAGACTGGGAATAGATTTACACTTACAAAGTCCTTACACTTACATTACTCATTTAAACCAGGACCCTAATAACCTCATGAGAGGGACAGGAATCAGAAGTCCCACTTTATAGATTGGGAAGATGAGACGGAAAACTTAGGGCTCAGAGAGTGGAACACAGCCAGTCAGATGTGGAGCTGGACCAAAAGTTGGGTATTTGGACTCCTGATGTCACCACTAGTGAGACAGAAGGAATTAGGAGAGTCAAGGGTAGTCCTGAACAAAGGTAAGTGGTCACCTGGAAACTTAAGCCTGGAAAAGTCTGAGGGAAGAACAGTAAGAGATGTGACATGAAGGAAGTCAAAATCCTAAATCAACCTCCCATTTGCTCCTGGTTAAAAAAATGGAAAGCTCAGATTCTGATGAGCCAGTGATATGATGCACGTACCCAAGTTCTTATTGAGTCCTTCCTTGGGCTGATTTCACACAATACAGTAAAGGGAGTGCATGACCTTATTCACTAGTTCTTTTTCTAAACCACATTCTCTCACCTGGGCAGGTATCTGAGCTAGTGAGTTTTCTCTGCACAACAAGGACGATCCACTGCCCTTTGTTTCTTCCAGAAACCATTCCTCAGAGAAGTTGAAAGCCAGAGCACATAGGACTACGCGGATCACACCGAATTAAAATATTTATAATAATACAAGCTACAATTTATAGAGTAAATGTACCCACATGTGTGCGATACCCAGCTCCTTTTTCATACTGTAATTCGGTCCTTTTCCAGGAGGGTGTCAATTTCCCAATAGACTGCATTTCCCGTTTTTCAACTTTTGCAGCATTACTTGAAGGTTTCATCCAGGGCCGGTGATACCACAGTTACCAGCCTTTGGAGGAACAGGGCCACCAGCACCGCATGCGGAAATGGATGGGCTCATTGAAACAGCCTGATCCGGAAACAGAGACTGGGTGTGAAACTACAAATTTAGAATTCCAAAATGGTAGGGCACCTGGGTGGCTCAGTGAGTTAAGCCTCTACCTTTGGCTCAGGTCATGATCTCAGGGTCCTGGGATGGAGCCCCCCCGCCCCCCGCCCCGCCATGGGGGAGGTCTCTGCTCAGCAGGGAGCTTGCTTCCCCTTCTCCTTCTGCCTGCCTCTCTGCCTACTTGTGATGTGTATGTGTGTGTGTGTGTGTGTGTGAAATAAAATCTTAAAAAAAAAAAAAAGAACAGAGCCCTAGAGTAGAAAAGAACACTATTAATAGAAATCACTCCCTGCATGTGAATTGAGGAGCATAAGGCACTGAACTTGACATCAAGGAGAGCTAAGAAGCAGGAAGTAAATTTGTCATTCCTTCCCTTCAGAAACTTACTGCCTGGTCAGAAATGCCAAAAGACTCACAAAATCGCAGAGCAAGGACAAAGCACCCTGCCATGTGTTATCTGGCATTTTCAGAGGAGACATCCAGGAGTTGAGACAACAGGCCAGGTTCACCAGGCTCAAAACCAGCCCAAGTGAAAAGGCTTGTACTGAAAACACATAGCGATGGTACGCCCCTTCTTAGCAATGCGTCCGAATTCTAACAGCCCTGTTTCTGAGCCTTTACATCATCGCTTGTGTTCGTGCTGTTGTTCTGTTGTTGCTACGGGAGACTTCCTCACGCTATTATGCTTGTCACCAACACTTGTGTGGGATAGATATTAGTCACTTCTTTTAAAATTTTTTTTTAAGGATTTTATTTATTTATTTGACAGAGAGAGAGGGAACACAAGCAGGGGAGGTGTGGGGCTCAATCCCAGGACCCTGGGATCATGACCGGAGCTGAAGGCAGATGCTTAATGACTGAGCCACCCCACTCGGGTGCCCCTAGTCACATCTTTCAGATGAGAAAACTGAGAGCATAAGTGATCTGCATGAGGTTTTAGAGCCATAAACAGTGGCTTCAGGCTTCAAATACTGACCTTGACCTCCCCTCCCCACACCACTCCCCACAAAGTCTCGCATCATCTCTGAGCTCCCATGGGTGTGTTTGCCTCATGGCAGGGATCCAATTGAAGGACAGAAGCCATACTAGTAATTTGAACAGGGACTATCTAATAATAATAATAATAATAATTAACTAGTAACAGGGGATTAAGCACTGAGGGGATTTATTTGTATATGATTGTTCGTTGCTCTTTAAGATTTTCCAATGTATTTTATATCCCAAACCAGCCTCTTACCTCCAGGGCAAGAAACGTGTTTGTGCTTCTTTCATACTCCCCACCAATGTCAAGCACACTGCTAGGCAGAACATAACTCAGGCACTCAGACCTACACAAGTTCAAATCCTTGCCCTGCTACTTCCTAGATGAGTGACCTTGAGCAAAACGTATAGCCTCTCTATGAAACAAGGCTAAGAATGCCTATATTAAAGAGTTAGAGAAAGAATTAGGTGAGTTAATAAATGGAAAGGACTCAGCTAAATACGTGAAGGCTATTATTATTATTATTACTATTAATATTATCATCGTCTTTATTAAGATTCCCTGGTTCCTTGTCTTCTAAAATGCTACCCAGCATAATAATTGGGACAATATTTGAAAATCAACAAGATATCCTTTGACCTCATTTGCAAGCAGATCTTTCCTTTGGTGTGCCGTAAGGAATGACCATATGCTACTCAGCCCTATTTTAAACACTGAATTTTTTTTTTTTTTTTTGGTAACTGAAATGTTAGGTCAACATCCACCTTTCCCCATCAAAAGTCTCTCGAGCATCAGCCTACTGAAAGTTGGCCTTCTTTAATCCAAGGGTGATATTTCTGTGCCTAGTTACCTAACTTTCCTTCAGCTACAACATGAGCCAATTGGCTTTAATCACAGGATGTTATGGAAAAAGATTGGGTAGATTATGGGTAGTGATGGAGATAATTGCCAAGGAGAAATAAGGAAAAAAATAAATGAATCTTCCACCTCAGAGAGGAATAAATGGCTTTATTATGGGGTCAGGAGGGATGATCCTAGAATTCCCTGTCCGAGAGAAAATGCATAATGGTAGTTTGGGAGCTAGAGCATTTGGCAGTAACAACATCCACGGATCAAAACAGCTTTTAAGGGCTGACCTCAGGGGATTGCATTTCTATAAAAGGAATGAGATGTTTTTCCTTTATGCTGCAGAAAATGCAGAATCAGAGCCCATTGGAAACACAGCTAGCTCGTCTGTCATTATTTGCAAAGGACAAGGAGAAAAATGATGTTCTACTTTATTAGGGTTAAAGCCAAAAATCTCTCCAAGTTTTCTGGGAATCATTTGGGGAAATCTCAGGAAGCAGGGGGGAACCCCAAAAAAACTTTATGGTAAAACCTTTTGGAAATGAGTTTTTCTGGAGTTATCTCCATAATATTGGAATTTAATGAGAATCTTTACAATTGAGCCCCGTTTCCCCTTCTTCCAACTCACCCAGGCCAGCAACGTGGAGTGGGATTTGCCTGGAAAGGCATTTTAGAAGAAGCTGGGGATGTGCGGGGGGCTCATGCCACAGGGTACAGTGCAGCTCTGCACAGAAGGTCCCCAGGACTGCCAAGGTCAACAAGGGCTCCGCAGTCCTCGGTTTTGTGGAGAGGTCCAAAGGCTCACCCTGAGCCTCACTGAGGGCTAACCACAAACATTCAAGTAATCCCTTGATGCGGACTCAAAGAAAGGCTCAAAGAAGAAAAAATATGAATGCTACACAGTGCACTTTCTTTTATATTAAAATACCTACCTTCTCATCTGCTGCCTTACTCTGATCTCTCGGCAATAGTCGATGTTACAGTTTTCTCCAAGAACTTCAGTTCTTAAATATTTAAATGCCTGTCATGGGCAAGAGGAGAAAGCAGACACTAAGAAGGAGTGTGATTGTGTCTAAGCTCTCCTAGTTTTTCAGGGAAGGAAACCCGAGTCCCCCCATGAATCCTAACAGAGGAGTTAGCCCACCTTGACTCCCCTGCTTCCCAAAGAAGCCCAGTCAGAGAGTGGACAGGTGCTCCCAGAAACCTCCTAGGGAGCAGTAATTCCCTGATGGGAAGGAATCTAAAACCAGGCGCAGTGAGCAAAAGCCACCCTTCACCCACGGCAGGGGGTGAGGTGCTGACTGGTAGGCCCCTGGATTATTGCCCAGGACCCCTGAACTCACTTAGCTGACCTCTGAGGAGTAGTTTGTTTGTTTGTTTGTTTTTAAGCACCTTAATTAATTAATTTTTTAGATTTTTATTTATTTATTTGAGAGAAAGAAACATCAAGAGAGGGAATACAAGCTGGGGGAGGGGGAGAGGGAAAAGCAGGCAGAAATGCTGAGCAGGGAGCCCCATGTGGGGCTCGATCCCAGGACTCTGGGATCATGACCTGAGCCGGAGGCAGCCGCTTTACGACTGTGCCACCCAGGCACCCCAGGACCCCAGTTTACTTATCAGTGTGAATATTAAATGTTCACATTTTTAAACAAATATTGAGCCTTATTGGTATCTTAGAATCATCATCAATAAAGTCCTTCAACAAGTAAAAGTTCTTTTGTATGTTTGGAAATACTTGGAAGACCAGCATTATAAACATTGAGTGTGGATATAAATAATTACTGGGATTTGATTATATTATTCACTCTTTCTACCAAATCCTCTTCTTAATAAGGGCTGAATCTAATTAGAATAGCTTAAACCTTGTCCTTATTTCTCCTACAAGCAACTTCAGACCGCAGGCCTAATTAGAAGAAAATTGGTGCTGAACAGGTATTCTATCCTACATTAACTTACTGGATATAAGGCCATTAACATATAATCCACTATAGTAATACATAATAACTATAAAAATATATCTATTTTTATATTAACAGATCATATATTAATTAATCATATATTATATAGTATATTATAAATTGGGGATATATTTGTGTGTGTATATATCTGTATCTATTTATATATATGTATGTGTGTGTGTATATATATGTATATATATATATGATAGTAGATTGAAAAAAATTAGAGCCCAAGTCACATCATTTGGATTTTAAAATCCATTGCAAGGATGAGAAAATCCATTTATTGTACTGAACTCCATTTATTGTACTGAAAGCAAATGTCTTTTTAGTAAGCAAAGAATGTACACCTTTGGAGAAAGTAAATTGCAGCCCATTTCCTACTCAGGTAATTATCTTCTCTGCTGGTTTAAATCTCCTCCCAAAGTACCATGCCCCACACAAGGCTCTCCCTGCTCTGACTTTGAACCCCTTGACTCCGGAGTCCGTTGGAGCGTCGTGCCCACTTTCTCTGCGCAGCCCCATCCCCGGTGCTGAGCAGACCTGTTCTTATGATGGGGTTTGACTATTTATTCATGCATTTGCCCCCCCAGAGCTGAGAGCATCTTCCTGGGGAGGCTGTACTTAAGAGCGGTTGCAGTTTATTATCTATCTACAGTACAAGCCTGAATGGCTTTTAATTTTTTGATGCTTAATGTAGAGAAAATAGAATTGCTTTTGATTGATCCTTCCAAAGTCCTCAATGCATGCACTCCTTTTATTGTTCAGTGGGTCACAAGAAGCCAGCAGAATAAGGCTCCATCGAGAGGGGCCAGTGCAGTGGAAAGACTATGCAGAGGGCCACATTTCAATCTTGGACTACTAGCTCTGCCACTATCTGGTTAACCTCAACCAAGTTACCTAAGGTCTCTGAGTCTCAGTTTCCTCATTTTTCAAAATGTGCAAAGCACATGGTTGTTGTAAAGAGCGAATGAAACTGTGCATGTCATATCACATATGTACACATAGGCATTATGATTATTTACAAAATACAAAACTAGTCTCATAAAGATATAGAATATGTGTACTATCCCACTCACCACTGGAGCATCATTCTGCTGCCATTGTGCAGAAGATTATAGACTATAGAGGAGATGTTTATACTAGCTCTCTTATAGAAAGTGTATTAACAGAACTATCGTGAAACATTTAACAAAAATACAAGGTCTTTTTTTTAAAGATTTTATTTATTTGATGGAGAGAGACACAGTGAGAGAGGGAACACAAGCAGAGGGGAGTGGGAGAGGGAGAAGCAGGCTCCCTGCTGAGCCGAAGGCAGATGCTCAATGACTGAGCCACCCAGGGGCCCCAACAAAAATACAAGGTCTTAAGGAATGGCAAGACAACACTCACTTTTCCAAATTTTGGTCTATGTTTAATTGTCACTGAAGGCTGAGCTGGTATCCTGTAGATGCCTGAGCCTGGAAGAAGCTCAATTGTCTTTTCATTGAGAAACAATTCCACTCCTTCTATAAATCAACATCATTTCCTCCTGGCTTCTCCAAGATTCAGCAGCTGTCATAAGGTTGCCAGGTAGAATAATGATTCAGGATCCACAGACCACACTGTCTTATTGAACGGTTCCCAAGCTCACTGGCTCTGGGACCAATAAATCATTGCTTTACAAGTCATCTGGAACACAAGGTGCAGCCCAGAGTCAAGAGTCAAGGTTCCACAGTACTGTTAGGAAATATTTGTTAAAGGGAGGGGGGAAGGGTTTTCTGTTGTCTTTTGTTTTTTGAAGTCACATTTCTCCTGATCCTTTGAATGATTTCCTATCTGCATGCTTTTCATCCTCTGAATATTTAACAATCCCGGTGTTCAGATATCACCGTGGGGGTTTTTTCCTCTTGATTCTGAAGCTTTTCCAGAGCCCCTGCCGCTGTTTTAAATATAGAACTCAGGATTCTTTCTGGTGTGGCTTCCACCTCATTCTATCCCACTTCCCATGGAGATTACACACTCAGTAAAGACTCGGCCTGTTTTCAGTGTCCTGAGCAGATGGAGACAAAGTTATTCTCCACTTTTGTTCCAAGAAACAAGGCAATGTTGCGCTGCCAAATTTTTGCCTTTTTGTATTGAGCAATTGGAATAATAATAATAATAAAAATACCAACCTCTCCCCTTTGCAGGAGCTTTACTCTTCGTAAAGTTCCTGCCCCTCCATTCTCTCACCATCCTGGTCTCTCTTAGGAGAATTGATCTGTTTCACAATGTTTCACATTGTGATCTGTTTCACAATGCCATAGAGAGCATGGGTGAGGGATAAGGACTTAGTGTACGGAGTAACATCTAAGATCCCAGAAGTTATCAGATTTGCTGGTGAAACTGAAAACACAACAACCCCTTCTGTCACTTGTTAATTTCCATTTAATTATTTAATCAGCTCACTTTGCTCTTGGCACCTCTTCTGATTTCTTTCACTCTCTTATCTTAATTTTTATTAAAAAAAAAATGTCGGGGCTGAAAACTGAGAACTGACCTTGTCAATTAAGGACTATGAATTGATTTCAAAGTTACAGCTAGAAAAAGAGAAAAAGCAAAATCCCCAAGCCCATCATTCTCATTCCTCCAGGATGAATAGTCTGCAGTAGGAACAATACTTTCAATTAGTTTATGAAAGAGAACTTGCATTCTTTGTACAAAAATGAATCCATGGACACCAACCATAATAATAATTGATACAGGAGAGATAAGATCCCTGATAAATGCTAAAATTAGTGGGTAAAATTTTTTCTGGAGATTTTATTCATTTGTCAGAGAGAGAGACAGTACAAGCAGAGGGAGAGGCAGAGGGAGAGTGAGAAGTAGCCTCCCCACTGAGCAAGGAGCCCAACGTGGGACTCGATCCTAAGACCCTGGGATCATGACCTGAGCCGAAGGCAGATGCTTGACCAACTGAGCCACCCAGGTGTCCAGGGGATGGAATTTTAAGAAGAAACAGAATGGTAGCATAGAATAAAAATATCTCCCCCAAAATAAATTGTGGTGGTGGTTTTGTTGTTTTCTTTTTTTTAAGATTTTATTTATTTATTTGAGAGAGAGAGAGAGAGAGCATGAGAGGGGAGAGGTCAGAGGGAGAAGCAGACTCCCTGTCGAGCACGGAGCCTGATGGGGGACTCGATCCCGGGACTCCAGGATCATGACCTAAGCCGAAAGCAGTTGCTTAACCAACTGAGCCACCCAGGTGTCCCTGTGGTGGTGGTTTTAACATGTGTCCACAAATTATTTGATTGTTCTGTCTCCAAGAGGTGGAACTTCATTCCCCTTCCTTTCAATGTGAACTCAATGACTTACTTCTAGCAAACAGATATGGAAAGAGAAAAACTGTAACTCTGCATGGCAAAGTTTGGCAGACACCATCTTAACTAAGTGATGAAGGTTAACATCACTGTAATAAGTTATATCACGATTTTGTATCCCCAACACAATACAATAAGAGGGACACATCATCTCTGTGATATACGTCCCCCAAATCCATAACTCCAGAAATCATGAGGAAAGACCAGATAAACCCAAATTGAGGAATAGTCCACAATATACCTAACCACTACTTATCAATAACATCAAATTCATGAAAGACAAAGAAAAAAGAGGGGGAAAAAAAGTCATGAATAGGAGACCAAGAAGACATAGTAACTAAAAGTAACATGGACTGGATCCTGAATAGAAAGAGGACATTAATGCCAAAATCTGAATAAAGTCTGTATTTTACTGACTAGTGTCTATGTTAATTTTTCTTTCTTTCTTTCTTTTTTTTTTTTAGATTTTTATTTATTTATGTGACAGACAGAGATCACAAGTAGGCAGAGAGGCAGGAGGACGGGGTGGGGGGGACTGGCACACGGGGAGCAGGCTCCCTGCTGAGCAGAGCCCAATGCAGGTTCCATCCCAGGACCCTGGGATCATGACCTGAGCTGAAGGCAGAAGTTTTAACCCACAGAGTCACCCAGGTGCCCCTCAATGTTAATTTCTTAGTTTCAATAAATGTCCTATCATTCTGTAAAGTGTTAACACTAGAGGAAGCTGGTTACAGGATTTACATGATCTCTCTACTATCTTTGCAGCTCTTTTGTCAAGCAAAGTTTATTTCAAAATAAAAAAAAATAATTTGCACATTAGGCATGTATAAAGCTAATATTCATTCTTTCCTTCAGTTCATTTTCTGTACATTTCTTGAAGATCTGCTCTGCCCTGGGCACTGGGGAAACAGTGCTGAAGACAACTGAGTCTCCCACACTCAACGGAACCTACAGTCTAAGAGGTATAACCATCATAATGAGTAATACAAAAGATAGGATGCTCTAGACGCATGTCACATGGTACCCAACATGTTCCGACGGGTAGAGAAGGCTTCCCACAAGTGGAGGGTGTTTTAACTTGAGACTAGAGCTACAGTGTTAGGGATGAGGACTATTGGGGCAGAGAGGGGACACTTACAGGCAGAAGGAGCAGCATGATAAGGACCTAAAGGAAGGAAAGAATATGAGGAAGAAAACCAAGAAGTGGAGATAAAGGGTAGAGAGAGGAATCTAGACAGGAAGACAGGGGCTAGATCCTTCAAGGTCTTACAGGTCAGGGAAAAAATCGGGGATTTTTTTTTACTAAAGTAGTAGGGAAGCCTTGGAGAGTTTTAGGTAAATTATGTAATTATGTTGCAACTTCTTTCTCTTAATTTGAGTAGCTCCTAGTTTCCTGAGTCAGTATTATGCATGCTTGAGAATGGATATTTCCTAATTGTTCGTGACCTTTCCTAAGAAACGTATCATTTATGTTTCATCCTGACCCATCTCCAACTTCAGTTCTTATTTTAGGGGTGAGGAGGGGAGAAGAAATTTAGCTAATTGTAGCAGGACGTGATAGCCCAGGAAACAAAGAAACCTCATCACTGATGTGAGCGGGAGTCTCAAGTTGAGCCTTTGTTATTCAAAGACTCTTTCAGTAGGAAAAAAATGGCAACAGAAGGTTTTCCGTGGGCATTTTTTGCTGGTGCAGGGAAATTGCTTTTTGTCCCCAAAGCTTTTGCCCTCTGGCAGTGAGCTGAGTTGAAATTTCCTTTATTGACTGAGCCAGTTGTGGGTGAGGAGTCTGAGCAAATGAAGGGATTAGCCAACTGACTCCCCAGCTCTCCAGCAGCCTTTCTTTCTGTTTCTTCATTTACAGGTCTTTTTCAGACATTGGCGACAGAATACACTGGCTGGAAAAAATAATAATTCACATTTATATAACACTCAGTAGTTGCCAAGCACTATTCTAAGTACTTTGCTATACATATTTTTGCCTTTAGTATTTTTTTTTAAGATTTTATTTATTTATTTGACAGAGAGAGAGAGTGAGAGGGAACACAAGCAGAGGGAGTAGGAGAGAGAGAAACAGGCTTCCCCCGGAGCAGGGTGCCTGACGCTGGCTCCATTCCCGGACCCTGGGATCATAACCTGAGCCAAAGATGCACAATGACCGAGCCACCCAGACACCCCCAGCCTTTAGTATTAATAAAATAGAGAAATAGATTTCTCTGTTGGCAGAGGGAAGCCATGTGGCAGATAATTTACTTTAATAAGAGGAAACTATGGATGGAAGTCTATTTTCAGGCCCAGATATCTAAAGGCACTTTAATATCAAGAAAATGGAAATAACCTGAGATGTCTGAGAATGGGGGGAATGAATAGGCAAATTACAGTACAACCACTCCATGGACTAGTACGCAGCTGCTTAAAACGATCATTAGCAAAACTGAGATGTAAAACAAGGAAAGCTTCTGACAGCAATGGTATAAAAATATGAAATTAAATGATCAAGGAGTAGGAAAAATTATGTAAACATTTAGAGCTGTTTTGTGAGGGTGGTGGTCATAGGTGGGGTTTTCCCCTCTGTTTCTAAACTCTCTCTAAGGTTGTTACATTATAGCTACAATTTATAAGGAGGTTATATCTATAGTTTTAAAAGGAAATGCTCTTTCCACCACTATGTATTTATCCCAGGGTTCCAGGATGACCCTTCTTCCTGTGTTGAGAAATCCCTGTAATTATCCTCTTAGCAACCATTTAAGATAATGAACTTCAGGGCCACTTTGAAGTATATATATATGCTGGTAGAGCGAATATTGACTGCAGTGTTGAACTGAAGTTTTCAGTACCAAATCCCAAAATGGACCAAAATTTCAATTCCCATCAACTTCTGCTGTGAGGTTAAAAACCCTAATCCAGATGTACATATCTGGGGAGGTAAGCCACCGCTGCCCTCACTCGATCCTTCTTGCTGCATGATGGTTTTCTGCTTTATACAGGCAACTGGGATGTCAGCTTCAGTTTGAGAAAATTTATAGAAATTTGAGACATCAGTCCTTTGATTCACACTTTCACCTTTTATGTGAGCTCATACCCTGAGGAATTGTATACACTTGATTTTTAATGCTCTTACCCACTTTCCTGATACTCTTGTCTCTCCACTTCCCAGGATCAAAACCCACCTTCTCCTAGAAAAATCCCCTAAGGAGTTCTCCCTAGTATTCAAAACAAACAAACTTAATGTTAAATAAACCACTGATGACAAGAAAATGAAAATTGCAATATCCATAGGTTGGAAAAAAGGTCTAACATCTACAATTACACATGGTTCAGCATGATTCATAGCAGGCAGCATCACCTACTGTATACAACATTGGCACATTGTAGGTCACACTTCAAAACCACCAAGGTCATTTACTGTTGCCCATGAGAATCTGCAGCACTCTGAGTGTACCTTGACATTGCTTTTGACAAGTGGAGCCTCCATGTCCAAGTGTGGTACCTTTTCCATGCATTCCAAAGATTGATACTTTGCACTTAGTTGAGATATTTTCAGAAGGACACGTTGAGGTCCCTTCTGACCAGTTAGACACTACTAATTTATTTAGCCAGATGATCTTATTAAGTAAGAACTACTACGTAGTTCTAGTTAATCAAACAGCCTGATCATCTTCCAAAATTAAAAAAAAAAAAAAAGAAAGAAAGAAAGAAAACAAAACAAAACAAAAAAAACATGAACCAGGTGAACTAGCAATTCTACTTCTTGGTAACTTGTCCAATAAATATATCCATTCTCATGCAAAATGATGTGCATTTGGGGCACCTGGGTGGCTCAGTCCTTAAGCATCTGCCTTTGGCTCAGGTCATGGTCCCAGGGTCCTGGGATCGAGCCCCACATCGGGCTCCCTGCCCAACAGAAAGCCTGCCTCTCCCTCTCCCACTACCCCTGCTTGTGTTCCCTCTCTCACTATATCTCTCTCTCTGTCAAATAAATAAATAAAATCTTTAAAGAATTATGTATATTTAAGAACATATATTGTTATATTTTAGTTTATAATAGCAAAAGACTATTTTTAACTATTTAAATAAATCTGGCACTTCAGTACAGAAGATTGGAATAATATATCTCCAAGATATAGAATTAAGTGAGAAAAGAGACAGTGTTATGGGGAAGTGGTGAGGAAGTGAGTGCAGGGAGAAAATGTGTGTGTCCATGCATAAGTGCATGAATACATAGAATATCTCTAGGTTGACAGACAAGAAAACAATAGTTGCTTCTTTGGAGAGGAACTGGGTGGTACAGGAAAGGGGAGGAGATGGACCTTTCTGAGTATGCTGTTTGGTGCATTGTAAATTCTGCTAATATGTGCATAGATTACTTATCTCAAAATAAAAGGAATGATTTTTTAAAACTAGGTTGACCCTTAAATAAATAAGATTGAGAATTAAGAGCACAATCTTGCTTTGATATGGGCTGAAGTAGGAGTCCCTACTATTGACTTTCGTATAGTTATATTCATCTGGTTCATTCCAACCCTCCTGAGAAGAGATTGAAGTATTTATGAAAAGGATCATACCCCTCCTTGACATGAAACTCCCAGACCACTCTAAAGTGTCCTTGGTTTCCTCCTTCAAGGCTGGAGAAGGCTTAGGAGGCATTTCAGCAGGGAGGCAGGCCCTATCAAGCAAATTAAGCATAGATACAGATATAAAATACACAGATTTATATCTTCTTGTCAAGACTAAAAACACTGACCTACAGTAAATGTCCCCCAAAATTGATACAATATTTATTTGCTTCTAGAAAATTAAATTGTTAAGATTCTTGAAAGTAGATAGGGAACATATCCCCCTATAATTTTGAAAGCAATTTGAGCCCAAATGAATACAAAGTTTCTATTCAGCACCACTATCTGTTAAGTACTATAAATCAAACACACCAAAATCTGGGATAATGTTTTTCAAGGTTGTTCTATTTTTGGTTTGGTTCCTTGCCTTTAACTTTTAATTGTCAAGTAAAGCTAAATCTAGGTCAGTCCCTTATGCAATGGACCACACATTTCATCTTTGGGAAGATTTTAGACATGAAGCCTTTTGAGGTGTAGCAGGGCAGGTGGTGGGGAAGAAACCTATCCGATTATGTTTTGGTTTTGGTAAACATTTGGAAGAAACAACGAAGAATGTTATGTTTTACTCAGATGTTTTCAACTGTGTTTTCTTTCCTTTGCTTTTGGGAAATGTTTAAGCAGATAGTATTAGAATATTTTCAAAGCCTCTGGCAGAGTAATTGCCAAGGAGAACCTCTGTATCCTTAGTCAAGGATGCCATCTGCCCCACTTTGCCACTACGCCAAAGTTGCTTTCAGTCAAACCTCTCAGTATCATTAGGATACATGTATCAATTCCCTTTTAAAAATGAATTTTTGGCTACCAGGCTTCAGGAAAATACAAAGCAAAACCACAGTGAGATACACATTTCACACCAATTAAACTGACTGAAATTAACCATTAGGAGACAACAGATACTGGCAAAGATGCAGAAAAAGGGGAACCCTCCCTACACTGTTGGTGGGAATGCAAGTTGGTGCAACCACTCTGGAACACAGTATGGAAGTTCCCCAGAAAGTTGAAAATAGAGCTACCCTACAACCCAGAAATTGCACTACTGAGTATTTACCCCAAAGATACAAATGTAGCAATCTGAATGGGCCCCTGCACCTCTGTGTTTATAGCAGCAATGTCCACAATAGCGAAAGAGCCCAGATGTCCATTGACAGATGAATGGATAAGAAGATATGATACAGGGGCGCCTGGGTGGCTCAGTGGGTTAAGCCTCTGCCTTTGGCTCAGGAGATGATCTCAGGGTCCTGGGATCCAGCCCCGGATCAGGCTTTCTCCTCAGTGGGGAGCCTACTTTTCCCTAGCTCTCTCTATCTGTCTCTTTGCCTACTTGTGATCTCTCTTTCTCTGTGTCAAATAAATAAATAAAATCTTTAAAAAAAAAAAAAAAAGGAAATGAAGTCTGGGTGCCTGGGTGGCTCAGTGGGTTAAGCATCTGCCTTCATCTCAAGTCATGGTCCCAGTGTCCTAGGATCAAGCTCAGCATCTGGCTCCCTGCTCACTGGGGAGCCTGCTTTTCCCTCTCCAGCTCTCCCATGCTTGTGTTCCCTCTCTTGCTCTCTCTCTCTCTTTCTCTCTCTCTCTGTGTGTGTCATTAAAAAGAAAAGAAAACAAAAGAAAAGAAGAGAAATGAAGTCTATGGACATTGGGGAGGGTATGTGCTATGGTGAGTGCTATGAATTATGTAAGGCTGATGATTCACAGACCTGTACTCCTGAAGCAAATAATACATTATATGTTAATTTAAAAAATAATAAATTCCGGTTTCTTGAAAAAAAAAAAAAAGAAATGAAGTCTACTAAGTGGTCTTAAAAACAAAAGTGAGCATTGTTGTTCATGCAAATTTGAAGTGCTTTATAAAGTCTTGGGCTTGTGAGCACTGGTTTTCCCTTCCTTTGCACTATATTTTAAATCTGGGGAGGAGGGGAAAGCAATGGGAAGGGAGCCTGCCATGGAGGCATCCACCTGTCCTACCTATTTGGAATGAAGGCCAATAGACTTTCTAAAGTTTGGAGTCTGAATGAGGCTTTGAGATAGCAGTGGAGCTTTGATTTTATGATTACAATTAAAGTTCAAGGTGAGCACCCAGTGCTTGAAGACTTTCCTTGATGGAAATGAATAAACACTTGATTCTAAAACCTATACCCAGCTAGAATACAAATAGAGCATATTATCAGCCATCAGAGCATGTTGTCCCTGAGTATCAGTGGACAGAGGAGCAGACTTTAAATCAAAATGGAGAGTGCCCCAGTGCCCCTCATCAACTGTTCCTCAGCTGGGCTCCCCATGGAGCCACGAGAGAGGGAGGGGCTCCCTTTAGACTGCCAGATCAGCGGAATGAGCCCTGGGATTCAACAAAGTGTCAGGTGAACTCATTGTACACAGATTCTCATTTGCCTCTTCTGCTGTCTGACAGATTGCTTCTTTGCAGACCTCCAGAAGGAGGCAAATTGCTGGGAAGGGTATGAGTATAGAGGTACACTGTGCACTGCTGGTGGGAGTGTAGATTGGCAAATAATTTGGGGAGAGGGACAGTTTGACAGTGTCTACCAAATTTTAAAATGCACACACAGTGTGGCGCAGCAACTTCATTTCTAGGAGTCTAGATTTCCAAAATTCTAGCACGAGGATAACGGGCAGAGAAGGATACTGCGGCAACGTTGATAATAGAAAAAGTTCCAAACAACCTAAATATCCATTTACCTATGGCACTGTTTAAATAAAGTATGTCATATCCACACAATGGAATGCTGTATAACCATTAAAAATGAAATCCTATGGCCATGACTTGGAAAGATTATCTCTGTTAAATGATCCCCCTTGGGGGTCGGGGAAAAGGTAAACCATTTATTTCCTTAAATGAATATAGACATATGTGTATGTTAATGTCTAGTTAGCACTGAAAAGAATTTGAAAGTTTTCTGTACCTACAGTGAATAAGGATTCTTCTAAAAAAGGTTTTGGTTAAGACTGAAGAAGGGATGGGGCGCCTGGGTGGCTCAGTGGGTTAAAGCCTCTGCCTTTGGCTCAGGTCATCATCCCAGGGTCCTGGGATCAAGCCCTGCATCAGGCTCTCTGCTCCGCAGGGAGCCTGCTTCCTCTTCTCTCTCTCTGCCTACCTGCGATCTCTCTCTGTCAAATAAATAAATAAAATCTTAAAAAAAAAAAAAAAGATTGAAGAAGGGAAAGCTCACTTCCTACTTTGTCAGTTTCTGTATTTTTTTAAAATATATTTTTTAAGTAGTCTCTACACCCAACGTGGGGCTTGAACTCACAACCCCAAGATCAAGATTTGCATGTTCTACTGACTGAGTCAGCCAGGCACACCCTGCATTTCTGTATTGTTTAAATTTGAAACTTGTCCTTGTTATGTTTCCTGTAATTTTTTTCTTATAAAGATTTACTTATTTAGGGGTGTCTAGGTGGTTCAGTTGGTTAAGTGGCTGCCTTCAGCTCAGGTCATGATCCCAGGTTCCTGGGATCCAGCCCCACATTCTGCTCCCTGGTCTGTGGGGAGTCTGCTTCTCCCTCTCCCTCTGCTGTTCTCCCCGCTTGTGCTCTCTTGCTCATGCTCTCTCTCTCTCTCTCTCTCGCAAATAAATAAATAAAATGTTTTTAAAAGATTTATTTGAGAGAGAGAAGGAGTGGAGGGAGGGGCAGAGGGAGAGGCAGAGAGAGAATCTTAAGCAGGCTCCCTGCTGAGCGTGGAGCCCCATGTGAGGCTTAATCTCACAATCCTGAGATCAGGACCTGAGCAGAAACCCAGAGTCAGATGCTTAACCAACTGTGCCACCCAAATGCCCCTGTTTACTGTTATTTCTTAAATGATGCCTTTTTTTTTAGATTTTATTTATTTATTTGTCAGAGAGAGAGGGAGAGAGAGCGAGAGAGCGAGCAAGGAGTCTGATGTGGGACTTGATCCCAGGATGGTGGGATCATGACCTGAGCCGAAGGCAGCCGCTTAACCAACTGAGCCACCAGGCATTCCTAAAAGATAACTTTTTTAAAGGAACCAAACCTATACCTGGACAGTGACTAGCTCATGTGAAGATTCTGGTCCAGGGAACAACACTGTGTGTCCCAACTCAGAGGCTATGGGTGCTGGGGAGAAAGAAAAGTAGGGCTTCAGGGGTCTGAGGGTCAAACTGAGTTTTGGGGCAGGGTCTTCATCATGGGATGGTCTGTAAGTGGCTCCTTGTTACTTACCCTGTGTATGAGGTCAGAGCAGCATCACCGATGAGCTACGAACCCTGGATCTCTGTAAAATTATGCTTTCTCTGCCTCTGAGCCTAATGGTCTCCAAGGTTGGGGTGGGGCCAAGCCCACACGTGAGGGCCAAATGGACTGTGAGACAGTGATGAAAGTACCTGAACAGAAAACAGAAAAAAACCTTGCCTCAGGAAACCAGATGTCCATTCAAGCTCCCACTCTCTCCAGAGCCTTGAGCAAATTTCTCAGTCCTGTTGATTATACCAATGTCTTCAGCTCAGGAGCGGAGGCCAGCGATAGGGGAGGGTGGGCTAAATGTGGCGCTAGAAGGCTCTGGAGCCAGTTCTCTCATGGACTCTCTGATAGCCTGGATCAAAATTACAGCAACCTTCTCAGGGCTCTCACTGTTGTTTTCCTCAGCTATAAAAATAACCCCCAAATGACATCCTATCCATAAAGATATTCTCAAAGTCCCTTGTAAGTCTAATATTCAATAATTATGTTCTATATAAACAAAGACTGATAAGCTCACAGGCAAAAACTCTTTCCAAGTAGGGAATTATGGGTGACCTTTGGCTGATAGCCCAGTGACAGGTGGTACCAAGGCACTTGGGACGTGTTTCTGAAGTCAGAAGATATTTATGGGGGCAATCACGCCCTGGTTGGGCAGCATCATACACTCCCACTGACCTTTTCTGAAGGCTGTCCTGTTCCTCTATCTTCTTGAAAAACAGGAGTATATTCTCTGCTTCTTTGATACGCCTTCTAGATCTACCTTCCCTGGCGTCGTGTAGAAAAGGTTGTCTACTAAGTGCTGAACGTGCTAGATCAAATTCGGCCATTGATTTTTGTTTACAAGGCTCTCCTAAGAGAGTGTTGCTCTCCCCACTTCCAGCTCTGTCAGTGTGACTAGAACATGAATATCTAGGACACAAGGGCAAGAGAGGAGGCAGCGAAGCCACAGTTCATGCTCAGGGATGCCACTCCCTACCCCCCCCCAACAAGTGGTAACATCTGATGGAGTCCTTTATCATTTTTCCGTTTTTTCTCTTTCTGTTATTTCACACCCTATTTTTGAAGTAAGAATTAGAACTAAAGGAGAAGATGAGAGAGAAAGAACAAAGGGAAGACAGGCAGGAAGGGGGAGAGGGGAGGGAGGAAGGAAACAGGAAGATAAATGGAAAACCAGGAAGATGAATGAAAGAGATGGCCGGAAGGACAGAGGAAGAACCCGAGGACAGAGCGCATGGTCCCACAGAAGCAAGGGAGGATGGTCCCAGAGGGAGCTGTTACCTACTATTCTGCTGGAAAAGTGAGAAGAGAACAAGCTCCATCTCCATCACATTCGCCCAGCTCTATCTGAGCCTATCAGTTCCCCTTTCCCCCATTATTGTTGACAGACCATTCCTGCTACCGACTAGACCAAGCCTCCATGTATGCAAAAGACCCTATTTCTTCTTGTTTTCTTACAGACACTGATGAGATAGTTCTCCTCTCTGTCCTCTGCGTCATCCATGTTTCCTTCTCTAATGCAGTATTTCCCATCAGAATGCAAACATGTCTTCACTACCATTGTCTCATTTTCCTGCTCCTCTTTGCAACAAAAATTGCAGTAATAGTTACGTGCATTGTCCTGCCTCAAATTTCTCTCTTCTCATGTTTCTTTTCTTTTTCTTTTAAAGGTTTTAGTTATTTATGACAGAGAGAGAGAGCAAGAGAGGGAACACAAGCATGGGGGAGCTGGAGAGGGTGAAGCAGGGTCCCCACTGAGCAGGGAGCCTGATATGAGGCTCCATCCCAGGATCCTGAGATCATGACCTGAGCCAAAGGCAGACACTTCACGGACTGGGCCACCCAGACACCCCTCCTCTCACGTTTCAATCTCACGCCAACGGATTTTGTTCACTCAATAGTTTCACCCAATAGTTCATGACAAAGTCCCCAGTGACCTCCACACTGACAAACCAGACAGCCAATTCTCAGATTCTACCCAACCTGACCTATTTATAGCATTTGATGCTGTCCTTGATTACAAGTTGTTCACTCTCACTTTCCTAAAACTCTCTCTCTCCCTGGCCTCCTGTACCACTCTCTCTTGGGTCTCCTCCAGTTGGCTGCTCTATGGTTCTTCTTTCCTGATTTCTCCTCAATTCTCAGCCCATTAACTATCGACATGCCCCAGAGCTTGATCCTCAGACCAATCCTCTGTCTCACTGGCTACCTCACTGATTTCACTCAGTCTCATTGTTTTAAAAATTATCTGTTTGTTAATGATTCTCGAATTTACCAGGCTGGACAGCTCCCCTGAACTCCAGACTCATACACCTAACTCTTCTCTGACACTAACACTTGGATTTCTAATAGGCATCTCAAACTCAGTATATCCAAAACCAAATTCCTCATTTTTCTCCAGAGCTCTCCCCACCCAGTCTTCCTCACCTCTGTAAATGCCAAACTCAGTTTTCTAATTTCTCCAGCCAAAATCTTGACTCCTTTTACTCTCACAACTCTACCTAATCCGTTGGGGGAAAAAATTACATCCAGAATCTAATCACTTCTGACAAGTTCCACTACTCTCATCATTAGTTCTTACCTGCAGTATTAAAACGGTCTCCTGACTGCATTACCCTTTGTGGACACTGCTGGTTGTTCACCATAATCCATTATCCTTTGGTACATTTCCCACTTCTACTTGTAGTTTGCTGTAGACATGTGACTAAATTCTGGATAAAGGAATGCAAGAAGAAGGGATATGTGCTGCTTCCAAGGTAGACTTGAGGACCATGGGCATGCTTCCTGCATTGTCCTTTCATTTCCCAGGAGCCAGAACTTGGAGTCAACTGTGAGCCCTGTAGACAAGAAGATAGAAAAGTCTAGATGTCTGAGTAATCATATAAAGCATCTGAAGCACACACCTCAAGCTGTTATGTGAGAGAAGAACAAACCTACATCTTGTTTAATCCCCTGAATTACAGAAGCTTAGGGTTATGCAGTTTAACATGGGAAGCTCAGGTAGAGAACCTAAAACATACAAGCTTTTCAAGAAAGGGTTTGATGGGGCACTTGGGTGGCTCAGTCGTTTAAGTGTCCGACTCTTGATTTCAACTCAGGTCATGATCTCAGGGTCCTGAGATTGAGCCCTGCATGGTGGGGCATGGGCTCCATGCTGGGAGTGGAGTCTGCTTAAGATTCTCTCTCTCCCTGTCCCTCTGCCCCTCCACCACTCATGTACTCTCTCTCTCTCTCAAAAAACAAACAAACAAACAAACAACAAAAAAAGAGGGTTTTATCTATCTCAATTCTGAGTCCTCTCCTTGAAAAATGAGTAGTTCTAAAATATGAAAAACAAACTGTAAAATCATTAAAATAAAATAAAAGCATTAATAAACATTTACATGAATAAAAAAGTTAACATTATGCCACCACACCAGCTGCAATTCAAATCATATGTTGTCCACAAAAAAATAGAGTTTAAATCATAAAAACAAAATGAATAATTCATTCCTAGCCAAGTTCAAAACTCTTTCAAAAAAGTTTACAGCAAACAATCCTACAGAACTGTGGGTACATTTTATTATTTGATATGATGTGGAGTGGGGCCTCAAAGTAAAAATGCTTAGGTCCTGGGGTGGCCTTTAATGCTACCTGTCTTTGCTATTTACTAGCTGAGTTACCTTGTTCAAGTCCTTTAAACTCTGAGACACAATTTCTATCTTCTGAAAAATGGAAAGAAAGCCCGAAAATAATACTTATTTCACAGGGTTGCAAAAAGAATCAATAAGTACACTGATTTTGAAAATACGTTGCATACTTTATGAGAATGTATGGAATGAATACGATTACATCACAGGTTTCCATAGAATTTCACTGTTTGAAGTGAGTTTAGAAGCCAATTAAGCCTACAGTGCTCAACCCTACAGAATTAACTGGAAAGCTTTTTAAAACATAGACGGCAAGGCCCATCTCTTCAAAGAGGTGCATTAAGTAGGTCTTGGGATTCTGTATTTTAAGTCTCCTAGTCACAAGAAACTGATAATATTGGTTACTTTAAGAACTGAGTGGCTTGATGACAGGGCCGGCAACAGAATTTCCACAGCATTTTTTTTTGAATCTTTAAAATTCAGAATCACACAAACGTATAACTATACTAAAAATAATCAGATTAAAATTATTTAATACATGAACCAATAAGCAAATATACGTTCTTGGAAAGATGGAAAAATCCTGACAACGCTGGCCTTGAACAGGAGTTTGGGATGCAGGTCAATTTTCTCAGCCACCCCTTCGTGCAGATTTAACCAAATTCTACTTGAACATTTCCAATGTCCCCACTCACATTTACCTTACAAAGCAGCCCATCCAGCTGTCAGACAGCTATAATTGTTAGAATATTATTTTTGCAAGTCTGTGTCACACTGAGGGATGCTATAAACATCATCATGGAGGTGAGGGCATGATCTGACCCACACCATAACCGAATTCATCAATGACAGTGAGGTACTTGATGACCGGGTTTACTGGATATGATTCTGGCGGGTCTCTGTCTCTCACCAAGACAGAAAACTGACATTGATTTTATCTTCAGATTTTTGCTTGACCTACTGATGTGATTGTGGCTCTGGTTATCAGGGAGCTCTCAAAGTGGGATATGAGTCCTTGTTTAATCAGCATTGTATCTGTGTGTCCCTGATTCTTATTATCTAATGCAAATGGGCTTCCTTATTACCTAACATAGTAGCTTCAAGCAGAGGAAGCCAGGCAAACTGAAACTACAAAATTCAAGCAACCGAGCATTGTCTCATCCTAGGGACAATGTAAGATTTCTTGGCAAATAAATGTGCCAATGCCCCAGTCCAAATGCTCTACAAGAGAGAAGAAATCACTCTGAAAGAAATGAGTGGGAATTTGTAAATGTTGTACTTGGTTCCATGATTTTGGAATAGACACCAATCTTTTCAGTCTGAAAGAGTATACCAATTGCCCCTACTTTATCCCCACCTCCATTACCAAATTCCTATTATTTATTCTCATTTGAATGGTCTGAAGCTGTCAAGTAACATAAAGGTTGTTATCAATACTGCATCAGCCCCAGATGGATTAAAGGAAGAATGATGTTTGTGGCTCTCTGTAATCCCTCCCTCCATTCTGGGATTCTGAACTTCTCTAGGGAATGCAGCAAAGCCACAGGAAGTCCCCAAGGGCAAGATGTTGCAGGCTACTCACTGGTTCAGCTGTCAAACACAGACAAAGTAATGTAGGCAAGAAAATGAGAGGAAATTCTTCCTTGCCTGCAACTCAAAGGCAGAAGAGAGCATGGGTTATTGGATTGCTGTTGAGATCCACCAAAGCTTGCTAGTCTCTAAGGAACACAAACTTCCATGTATGTCTTCTGTTTCCAAAATGAACCCCAAAGCCCTCTGCTTCAAGTAGCCTCGTATGGAGTCAGAAGTGTGTACTGATGCTGCCTCCAGCCCAGCTCTGTTTCCAAGTCCAAAAACAGATTTGAGGGTGACTTTGAACAAAATCTCTGTATTCTTTGTGCTTGAGTTCCTTTAAATTGAATGGCATTTGCCATTCACTTTCATATAGAAGTGAAGGGAAATAGCAGAAATAGGATTCATTAAAAAAAAAAAAAGATTTTGAAGTGTATTGTAAAGAGGGAACATTGAGACATAAAGTAGCCATTCTTTACTCTTTTAAGCAATAATTTATATTTATTGAAATTCATGGGGCACACATAAGCTGTGGGGAGACAGAGCATAGCTGAGTATTCTAACAGAAACATAGAATAAAATAATAAAATAATATTACCTGAAAAAAATCAAATTCCCAACACACACACATACACATTAGGATCACAAGCAATATTATGGGGAGTTCTAACAACATTTTCTTTATTCTACTTTGTAACTCTTTTTGTGAACATTGTATGGGACTGTTTTAAATTTTCAGTATCATGCTTTATTTCATTAAAATGAATCTGCTATAAACAAAATTTTCAGCCTTATTTGTCACAAATGTGGAGTATTTGATTTAGAAAAGGACTCAAGGATGCCCAAAATATTTTATGTAAAATATTCATTACACTACAGGAGAAGGGGATAAAGAAATAAACACTTTATAGATGGTTTTTCTAGAGCATCCAGGCCCTAAGATGGGCACAACTGACATTAACAGTGAAGGTATTTAAAAATCAAGAACAAGATATTACCGCCTTAATAAAAACAAAACCAGATTTGAAATAAATGTTTTTATACCATAACTGTGTTTAGAAATGTTTTTGGACTATGAAATTACAGGTGCATCAATACATCAATTATGGGGAATATTTGGTGTGTGTGTGTGTGTGTGTAACGCGCACACACACACCACACATTCACTGATGTGTTATGCTTCCTAGCAATTTTTGCTTCATTTTGGAGGGAAAAAAAAGCCCACATTATATTACTTGTATTATGTGCAAAAACTAGGGAAAACTTAACATTAGTTTCCTCCTTATTGTGGTTTTTCTGAACATTGCATTGTTTCAACATATCTGCTTTCTATTAAATACTAAAACAAGAAAAGAAAGAAATCCCATTTCAGATGCACAGAAGAGCTAAACAGGGTTTTAATTTTCTCAAAAATGACTTCCACTTTTGCATACCTCATGTACATGTCCCACAGGAGGAAAGACAGAAGAGCGAAGCATGGTGAAATTTGGTTTGGCCACAACCCCAACAAACTCCTGTCAGACTGATTTCTTTCCCTGCAAACAACTGGAACGCAGCAGCAACAGAAAAAGTCCTTAAAACTTGGACAATCACTAAGGAATACTTCATTATACGAATAGGGAGTTGAGAGGTCGCTACCGGTTCTATGGGTGTCCTCAGCAAGACAAACTCTAACATTCAAGTTTTTAAACTATGAACTACAGTATTCCACAGATGATTGTGCCTGGTGTTTAAAAGGCCCCTGCAGAGGTCTAGTCAAAATATTTACATTCCTCTCAGAAACTGTACCGCCAAGGAAAAGAGAAACATAGTGAGAGGACGAATCAAAAGGAAAACTTTCCTTCCCCGGGAGCGAGAAAAGGTGTCAGGCCGCTGGGTGTTCTCCAACGACAGTCCTGTCCTCTTCGTTTAGATCGGGCGTGGATAACACACCTTCCCGGCGAACGTTCCTCTATGGCAGGTACACGAGCAGAATTTTGTGTCCAAATTAGGGCTGTATCGGTTTCTGAGAGCACGTAGGTGAAAGAAAGCCATAAGTGGGCGTGTTTAATTGTCAAGCGCGTTCCCCGGGGGCTGCACCCGCGCTGTATAAATACACCGGGGGATGATGGGCACGTACATATTTTCCATAAAGTGCAGCCAGAGGCTCAAACTGAGTCAGATTCTGGCGTGGAAACGCGTTCGAAGCCGGGCGGCGGCAGGGATGGGGTGGGGGTGGAGGAAGGAGCAGGCGGGGACGATGATTAGCGAAGGAAATGACCCAACTCCCTCCCTTCTGTTTTCACAATCTGCGTCACGCTTCTGCACGCTCCGAGCTGGCGGCGGGCGAGCGGGCGGCCGCGATCGCCAGGTCACGCCGGGACCCTGTCCCGCGGTCGCCTTCCTGGCCCGGGTCCTTCCACTCCGACGCTGCCTTGCAGGAGGTCCCCCGAGAACGGCCGAAATGGGGACTTGGCCTGGCTCCTGGGGGGCCAACCCCGGGACACGGAACCTCTCCCTTGCCAGCGCCCCTAGACGTGGGAGCGGAGCTGGGAGTCCAGAAACTGGACCCGAGCGGCCCCCGAGCCCGGCCTAGACTCAACGGTGGCTGCGGCCCGCGAGGAGGAGGCGGCGCGCGGCTCGGAGACACCTCCGCCTGCCCGGCCACGGCCGCGCGACTCCTGCCGCCCGCATTCTAGACAGAAAAGCACCTTCTGACCATTAGTAGTAATACTCCATTATTCCTGTTAGAACAAGTTAATGTAAGGGTTGGGCTGGGAGGCCCCGGGCGGGGTCACGTGCGCCCCCGTCACTCCGGCTCCCCTCGCCTCTCCGGTTCGAGTTATGCCATCAAGCTAATATATTGTGACTGCTCTTCTCTCCTGTGACAAAGGCTTGCAGCTGCCTCCAAATCAATAGACGTCAAAGAAATATGAAAACAATCATGACACAAAACTTAAATCCTGGCTGGAGCCTACATAATCAGAACTGTGCTTCTGTTCTCCAAGCCGCCGATTAATTTATCCCAAAGTTTAGTCAAATTTTTATTCCGGTACCTTTTTCCCAGCAGATCCCGCTACATCTGTCGGGTTTGTAATGTAATTTGTAATTACTGCCCTTCATGTGGTCCGGTGCCTTGAACCATCTTTAATTAAAAGCATAATTAAGGGAAGATCTAAAGAAAGACAATTACCAGATGGTCTTTTTTTTCTTTCTTTCTTTCTTTTTTTTTTTTTTTTTAGAGGCAGTAGTTTCCTGGGGAGGGGCGCAGGGTCTGTCCCCGGGACCCTGCGCCTGGGTAGGGGGCGGCGGGCCCGAGTGGCGCTTGCGCACTGCTTAAGTCTAGGCCTGGTGCCCATCCCCGCTCCCCTCACTCCCGCCCCTCGGGCTCCGAGCCCAGAGGCCGCGCCCCAAGGTGAGCGCCCGCGTCCCAACGCTGCCAAAATACCCTGGCTTTCTTCGCTCTTTCCCTGGGGTTTCGGGGTGTAGGGTGGCAGCAAGGGAGGTTGGGGCAAGCTCAAGGCCTCAGCCACTTCCAAATTCGCGAGGGCGCTCCCGGAGCCCGCCCCACCCAGCCTTGTGCGCTAGGCTTGAAGCTCAGAAGCAGAAGGACGCGAGGGTTCCAAAGAAGAGGAAAGGAAGAGAGAAGGGTGGCTGTCCGCGAGAAGGCAACCTGGCGAGGGTGCCCCAGCCTAGGCCCTCCCTAGACCTGGACCGCCTAGGGTGGGAGCTTGGGGACGGGTCCCCTGCGGTTCCGAGAACACCTGGGGACAGCAAGATAATTATAGCGCTGCGCCAGCGCCCGCAGCCCCGTCGGGCAAAGTGGTCTTTTGACAGCGATTGTCTCTGCGGTCGGCTACTCCGTATCCATTGCTCCCTGGAATTTTCAGAACAAGTTTCTGAAGAGGAGGGAACAAACCCATTCCCCACTCCTATCCTACCCTCATGTCCCCGAAATGAATAATGTAGTCAGGAGCCAAGATTTCTGCATTAGCGCCGCTTTGCCCCGGCGGCTGGCGCGAGGATCCCGAAGTCGGATAATGGAAATTAAACTGTTGTTGTATGGCGGGGATGTCATTATGTGACTGTTCATATTCAAAGTCAGGCAGCGATGAATTGTAATCATTTCAATTATCTTCAATACCCTTTCTTTAGGACACAAGTTGTCAAAGATTAAAAAAAAAAAAAAAAGTACATTCTTGCGGCTCCGTGGGTCCATTTTCCAGACGGTTTGTTGCTCTTGCTGCCTGATTTGGTTTCGGCTTTTATTCCCCAGCCTCAGAGTCTCTTACAGAGAGACTCCGACGAAGTGAGCGAGCCCGGGCGGCCCTCGCCGCTTCTCTGGCGCTGTGTGCCTGCTACCCGAGTCCGGAATTGGCCTCCGTGCGCCTGGCGCGCGTATTTTGGTTGCTTTCAGGTTTAATTAACTTTGAACAACAAATACGCCTGGAGATGTAGCTGTGGTGTCGCCTTGGGGAAGGGGGCCGTCGTATTATATTCTGCATCCTTCCTAGCCTAGGAGGGTGGGCTGGCTGCCGCAGCCTGCGTCCCCGGAGGCCAGAGCCATGAGTCAGAAAGGCACGTGCTGGACGGTGCCGGAGCCTCCGAGATCTCTTCTTCCAGCCGGGAGAAGGCAGGGAAGAGCTGGGACCAGAGGAGCCTGCGCCCCTTTGTCGAAAGTACCCCCAGACCCGCGCTCGCTCCCTGTTGTCCCTGAACGTGAGGCCGTGGTGAGTTGGAAGTGGTGTCCTCGCGGGATGGCAAAGCGCCCTCCGCCCCCCGTCCAGGCAGGGAGAGTAGGGGTCGCCTTTGAAGCACACGTCCATCGCGCCTATTAGGACTAATCCCGATCTTTACTCTAATATCGCCTCTCGGGTTTTTATTATACTCATTTGGGAGGAAATGAGCTCTTGCCAGGCAAATAGCACCCCGCACCCCACTTTTCATAGCTGTGCAGGGCCGAGGCCTGAACAACCCTGCGGGCAATCCCGGAGCTGCCGATATTATATTTGTGAAATGTCCTTTTGTTGAAGCTTTTAACACCTTCTTATAACGAATCATTTGTTCTTTTCTCTTTAATTTTGATAGACAATTAGCCATCAGAGATACACCAGTTGACTGTAACCGAGCATTAAACTCGCCTTTATGTAACGCTAATTTAGCATAGCTGCTTTGTTTAACTTTGCTATATAAGAACCAGGTTTTGTAGCAAAAAAAAAAAAAAAAAAAAAAAAGGTGTAATTTTATGTGGGGCTTCATTTCTTTTGGCCCTGTACGCAGCAAGCCCTCTCCTCTTTGTGAAGCGTTCTGCTGGGGCCTGACGCCATTTCCCGTGCCTAGCACCTGCAGGCTGGGGTGGGGAGGGGAGTGGGGGGAATTAGCATTGATATAGATTTAGTTGAAATGTAATCTCTTAAATCTGTCCAAGATTCGGGGAGATAATTACACTTTCACTCAATTGCCAGGGGTCAGCGTCTCAGAGGACCTGAGGAGTTGATTTACTAACAATAGTGTTACATAAAAAATGGCGTTTGAGATTATAATGTTAATGGCTGCGGTCACTGGGGAATGCGGCTGCGTCCAACTAATTCCATGTAACTTGTTTTTTGCCTCCCTTTTCCTCCCTCCCCTTCTTCTCCAGCTCCGTCTTAGGAAAGATTGAGAGCTTCCCCGTGTTTAATTTGGTGGCCAGATCCGGAAGGCTGGGACGCTGGAGCTTGGGGTTGAGGCGCTTTTTCTCAGAGGCTTTGTGGTGACAGGTTGTGGCCTCGACATAAAGGCTGGGTTCTTCCCCGTAAGGATCAGGACTAGGGCGCGGACTCCGTGCACCAAGCTCAAAGACTCGGGCTGGGGCGGAGCACGGCTTCGGGAAGAAGCACTGCCCTTCCCGGGCCCGCCTGAAACTGGACCTGCCCCGCTTCTATCGGCCTCAAGTCCTTGGGCTGGAGGAGGACGAAGCCCTCCCTGTTCAGTATCCCACTCACCCTCCCAGGCCGCACTTTGAGACCAGTAGCCCCAGGAACCTGGGGACGCTTACTTCCTGCCGCTAACTTTTCCGAGTTCCAATTGGAGTTTGGTAGGAGGCCTGGATATACACGCAGGAAGGGATCTGGAATACGGAGAGACACCGCAAAATGCAGATCCTAGCTCGTGGGTGGGGGTAAGCTTCGAAACTAAGAGGTCAGCCTCCTTTGGGGCGGGGACGGTTAAGGAGTTTACACTCCCCCACACACTTGTCGAACTCTCATCAAACTTGACCCACATTGGTCTCCACCCACAGAGCCTAGACTCCCTCTGAAATCCCACGACCACCCTGGACTTGAAGCTCCGGTGCTTTGTCACCCAGGAAAACTGCTGGTGGGCTCCTCCATACTTACGGCCAACGAGGAGTCCCTGAAACCATGCACAAAAATCGAGGGATGGAGAGGGAAAGGCAGCTCCTCTTCCTGGCTAGGATGAAAAGAGCTGGTTTTGTGACTTCCTCCAGGGCCACTCTGAGCCGGGCAGTCAGAGGAGGCGTCCAGAGCCTGGAGTGTCCTCGGGCCATACTAAGGGTCATCGGCCTAGGCCTGGACCCAGGACGTAGCTATTGCTGATATCCCGAGTCCAGAAGCTCAGACTTTCTCCTGAGGACGAGACTTTGGAGTGTGAGAAGGGGACGCTTCTACCCTGTACCTCTTACTCCCTGCGCAGCGACTAGGGTCGGCAGAGAACTCGAGGCTCGTCCCGCCAGGCTTGGGTGCAGGCCTTGCCCATGTTCTCCCTTGGGCTGGGAATTCTGCTTCTGTGAAGAAAGGGTGCTGGAGCTGTGACTTGCGTGTCCGAGGAAAAGAAGGAACCGCCCCCTCGGCCTAATATGCCCTCACCCGTCTTACCTAGTCCCGCGGCACCCACGGACTGGCGGGGCACCCGTGGCCCGCTGGGGCGCTCCTGCTCTTACCCGAGATCACAGACAGGGAGGCCTGGGCACCCAAGCCCTTGGCCCCGGGGGGTCCCTACGCACCAAGCATGTTTACATGTGCGCCCCCTTATCTTATATGTAACAGCAATATATATGTTAATTGAAAACTTCTGAATTTAAAGAGGTTGTGACAAGTTATAATTTGTCCTGTCAATGCCTGGAATCCTTATTTATCTCTTTAGCTTGCCTCCCGCTCACGCCTGTCAGCTAACAGCTTGCCTAACTCGTTGACTTCCTCACTCATGGCACGGAAATGACAAATGTGCTGTTTTATCCATACAATTTATTTCATTATTGTTGCCAGCACGACGCATCACAATCAATCATAAGGAAGTCCAGTTGGCAGGTGTCAATCTTGGTGTGTTTTTGTGCGTCTCAGTCTATATTTAATCCAATTATAAGGGTCATGGAGTAAGTGCCAATCCTCTTGTTACAACTCACATCTTATTTAAGATTTAAAGTAAAAAAAAAAGTCAACTCCATCACATGGACCTCTTGGGGGAAGGGAGGGGATGCCTTTGAAACCCCCACCTCTCTCTCTCTCTCTCTCTCTCTCTCTCTCTGCTTTTGCCTTCTCACCTCCAGTTTAAATTACGAAGCCATCCCTTTTTATTAAAGAGTTGCAGGGAATCCGAGTTTTATGAGCATTTGTGTGCAAATGAAGGCTCTCGTTATTTTGCTAAAGTAGAAGCAGACTTAATGATGAGAGATCTTTCCGCTCATTGCCCATTCAAATACAATTGTAGATCGAAGGCGGCCTTGTCACGTTGAGAAAAAGTGAATTTCTAACATCCAGGACGTGCCTGTCTACTTTCAGCGAATTGCATCCAATCACCCCCAGGGAATTCAGCTAATGTCTCAGTCTCCACCCGGACAAGGGAGAGAAAGAAATCAAACATGGTGCCACAGACTAACTTAACATGAAAACAGTTAGAAGGAGAGGAAAAGCAGAGTTTTCTTGAATTGATTGTACTAGAGATTTCCTTAGTGGGAAAGCAAACTGGAAGGATTTGGAGATTTTCGCAAATTTCCAAGAAAACTTTGTGGTGGGGTGCAGTGGACAGAAAGAGAAGAAAGTATTTCTTTGATTGAGAGTAGGAAAAGAAATGAATAGCAGAGAAGCCACACTCTTGCGTAAATCATGCCATTATGCCCTTCTTTAGACCTGGGTGAAGAGATAGCAATTATTAGCTTTGCTACATACTTCTTTTTTTGACACTCAGATTTACAAAACCTTTCTCCAGTTTTATTTAATATCAAAATCTTGTTTTAAAAGCTTGTCACTTACAGGGAAGGAAGTGGAGGAGAGGGAAGAAAGACCAAGAACCACATACACTGCCCAGTAAATTTAATTCCTGAGATAAGATATGGATTTCTGGCTTGCATAGCTATTTGAAATGACACACAATATACACATTTATTTTTTTTCTCAATTAGTCAGGGACTTTTGCCTCTTCCTCTATTAATCTCTACATGGAAGAGTTTTATTAAACCCCTTTATAAACTAGCACCCACCCAGGAATAATTTTACAGCATATTATATTATTTTTAAATGATATTTTTAAAAGTAGAACAAGATGTATTATCCTCTAACTTAGAAAAAAATGAAATTAAAACACTTAAGGGGGAAAATCCATTTCTACTTTTCCATTGTTGCATGACTCAATGCCCATTCTCAGTGAAAGGAAAAATATTAAATCAATTCCTACCCACCCTGTAGCACAGATCCAGCAAAGGGGCTCCTCCAATCTGGAAGCGGCTTTATTTGCATAAAGCAGTGAAGGAGAGAGAGAGAGAGAAAGAGAGAGAGAGAAACATACCTTGGAAAAGAACAACAGATCTCCTACAGTTCAAGCTAAAACAGATCTTTCTACCGTCCCCTCTCTCTCTCCTTCCAACCAAGCCTTGTTCTCTAATCTTATCTTTCCTTTCCTCCCCTTTCCTCCACCCCTACACCCCACCTCATGACCCTCACCCCCATCCCCACTTCCCACTTGGCTTCTTTGAGCTGGAGGGCTCTGGGCTTCCGGGCAGCGGTAGGCCAGGGCTGACCTGGGAGTCCCCCGCACACGGGGCAGCTGCCGAGCTCGCTCACTGGGGAGAATCAAAGGTTGGGACTGCTCTGGGTGTCGGAGAATTTCCGTCTGGGCTAGACTGAACTGAGGGGAAGCCTGGAAGAAAAGGGGATTCGTTGCCGTTTCTGGCCCTTCGCATCCCACCTACAACCTGCCTTAGGTCGCAATCTACATCTCGGCTTGCCAGTCGTCGTTGACGCCCCCGGGCCTCCCGCGGCGCCCTTCTGACCGGCGCGGCCTAGAGAGCCTGCCTCTGCCCAGGCGGGGCAAGGCCGGGCCTCGAAGGCTGAGCACCACGAGGGGCTGGCCCGGGCCGAGCAGTGCACAAGACCCGTGGCAGGCTGCAAGGGGAGGCCTCCGCTCCTGGGTTCCGGGAAGATCCCCAGAGTTCTCCCGGGTAACAAACAACACGGGGTACCGATCTTCGGCAGCGGCTCAACTTGCACCTTCCCTGGTGGCGACCCTGCACGGGCTTCCCTTGCCTCCTCCCGCCCTGCCTGCTGTGCCCGGGGCAAATGAAGAGCGGCTTTGGCGTTGGCCGGGAGCTCGGAAGAAGGGCCTAGTTCGGCCTCGCCTTCACCGCCCCGCGCTCCCGCGCTCCCGCGCGGCCGGAGCGCGCCCTTTATTGACAGGCAGATAAGCAGGCGGGGGCCGTGGCGTTTCCAGCGTCGCTCTCAAGCACCCTGCTGGGTTGCAGGGAGCCGCGCACACTTAATGGCCTGGACTCCAAACAAGCCTGGAGCAGCCTTCCCCGCGGCCTCCGGTCGGGACAGAGGGGGTGGGTGGGGAGCGAGTCGCGGGCAGAAAGTAGAGAGTAGGGAGGCCTACTCAAGCTCGGGGCCTACCCGCCGTCCAGACTCTAAGGCAGACCAGGGAGCCGGGGAGACCTCAGGACATCTGAGGCTGGGGTCTGGACCACGTCCTGGAGGCGAACTAGAAGATTACCAAGAAACTAGGTCACGGGAGATGGCCGGTGGTGGCGGAGAAAGCCGAGCAAACGCCTCTCTGAGCGCCAATCCGCAGCGGAGCCGGATTTGGGGAGACAGGACAGCGGTAGGGTCCTAGCCCAGATCAGAGTGGCGGGTTGGGGGATGGACGCTCCTTGCCCCTGACGCTGGAAGAACAGAGCGTTGAGATGGGGAGAAGTAAGGGGAACGTTTTAAAATAAGGAAGAACACCAAGCTTGGACCTCTCGGCCAGCAGGCTCCCATTCTCCTCCCTATCTTTATCCTACCCTCAGGGTCTCCACGGGCTGAGCAAAAAATAAAAATGGAAAAAACAAAACAAACAAACAAAAAAAACAGGTCCCGCGGGGAGCTGACCAAGCCAGGAGGAGCCGGCAGTAGGACTACCTGGAGCTGCCTTCCAGCCTGTTGCGAAGTCCTCCACCTGTCCAGGTGTGCTGGGGCTGGGAGCAGGAACGGCTCCACCTTCCCCGCCTTGGCGCCATCTGTGCTGGGCTCTCCCTTCTCCACCCCCACCTGAGCAAAGTGCGCAGGAACTGGCACTGGCACCCTCCTCCCGCCTAGGTCTCCCCCCGCCTAGCCCCCCTACACAGATGCCCCCACCTCGACAGGGATTAGGCTTCCCAGGAGCGGCCTGAAAGCAAGTCCACACCACATCACACCCCTTCCTGCCACCGTGTCCAGCGCCCCCTACCCTTCCAGGCTGGACCTCGGTCACTTCCAAGTTCGAGACCCGGATGCAGGCTGAGAAGGAAGGGATTGGACATTGAGAAGCCCCCTCCCCTGTTTGGTGGTGGTGGTCGGGGGGAGACAGGCGAATGACAACGCAGGTCTAAGTACCCATGCAAAGATAACCAGGCCCGGATCTACTGTGCTGTCTCCCAGTCCACAGAGGGTGTGAGGGGAAAACAGTCAGACCACCAGATCAGTATCCTGTCCTCTAGCCCCAATTTCTGTTCTTTTCTCCACCCTGAAAGGAGAATCTTGACTTCAGATTCTGGGGCTTTCCTATTCTCCTCCTCTAGTCCACAAAGTCAGTAGTTAATCACCAAGCCAAAAATTAATAAAATCACATATGTTTCCTATGAGACTGAAGCCTTTCAGCCCAAGGGGGCGAGGATACCTGGAACAGGTGCTGTTTGGGGATCCCTCACAAGAACCTAGTTGGCCTGGCCAGTATTTTGGCATAGCCTGGGGTAAGGGCTGGCTTGTCCTCTCCTGGGGAGCCCTAGTCTGTGCCCAGCTGGTGACTTGCAAGCCAGAAAGCCAGATTGGGGTACCCATCGTTCCTCGAGCTCCTCCTGAAAATGATTCTTGCCAGAGGCCCCTCTCAACCCGGGTGCAGCTTCCAATTCCTCTCATGAAGTGACTCCCTCTGTGATCGGAGAAGGGGACTGGAGGGGCACCTAGGAAGGTCGCTGGCCTGACTAGGGGCAGGATCCCGTGTGCCAGTGGGGAGGAAGAGAGCACTCAGGGGGACTGGTTTCCTGGGGTTGACTCTGCTCTCTAAAGGAGGGCTGGGCGGGCTTGGGCCGGGCTGGACGTGGGTAGCCATGGGCTGGGCTCAGGAAGACCACGGCTGGGCACAGAGCGGGCTGGACTCCGGGTGGGGAGGAGAAGGCTCCTGCCGCGCCCCAGCGCAGGTCTGCGCGGAGCTGAGCCCAACTCTAGCCGCCATGACGTCACGCGGGTCGGGCAGCCAATGAGGACCGCGCTGGCATGGATATTAAGGAAAGTTAGCGCCTGCCTGAGCACCCTCTTTTCTTATCATTGACATTTAAACTCTGGGGCAGGTCCTCGCGTAGACCGCGGCTGTCAGATCTGCCACTTCCCCTGCCGAGCGGCGGTGAGACGTGTGGGAACCCGCGCCGCCAGGCTCACCTGCCTCCCCGCCCTCCACTCCCAGGTAACCGCCCAGGCACCGGCCGGGGTCCGGCTCGGGGCCCGCGCCGCCTCTCCGCTGCTGCGATGGGTCCCCCAAATCCAAGCCTGCCTCCAAGTAGCACAGGGGCTTGACTTTTGCTTTTAAAAGGAGGCATTACAAAGGTGGATTTAGTGAAGGCGGGATAGTATGGGGGGCGGGGGTCTTGTCTTTGCCGAACGTGCTTTTCTGCAAAAGTAGCAAATTCCAGTTCCCAGAGTGGACTTCCAGTTGGGTGCTGAACTTGGGGGGAGGGGCGGGGAGAGGGAGCAGGGGATCTGCTGCTGCTGTCTGCAGAAGCCGCTCGCAACCGTGAGAAATGCAGGAGCGGATGCAGTTTGCACCCAGAACTCCCCGGAATCGCAGTTCACGACATGCACTCGTGAAGTCCCCACCAGAGCCCGGAGCGCGTGGAAATGCCCCGCCGCGGGTCAGGCGGAGCGCAAACAAAAGTTTCCAGCGGTTGCAAAGTGTAGATGGCTGGACTGAAACAAAGTCTTAGAGATGGGAGTTCGTTCCTCAGAAGGGAGCGGAGGACCGAAAGAATGCTGCCCGCAGAGCTGGGCAGCGCGTAAAGCTCCAGCGTGTGATTTGAGCTTCACTTCGGAAGACCTAATAATTAGCGATTCTCACTGAGCTAGAACGCGGGCTCGGGTTACCGTGGGCGCTGCGCTCGAAGTCTCAGTGGGAAGCTTGTGGGCTCCAGAGGAGCCTGGCCGCTCAGCGCCGGGGAGAGCAATGCCGGGCCACTCTCCTGCCCTGGGACGGCCCAAGCCGGGTGCCAGAAGTTTCTCCGAAGTGGGTCAGGGAAGGGACCACCCCAAACTCAGAATAACCGGTGGTTCCGCGGGGCGAAAGTTCCGAAAGCCCAGCTCCAAGCAGCCGCACACTCCAAGGCGGAGGTAGGCAGGGCACAGGGGCACTGGCCCGGGAGGCCTCTGCTTCAGGCCGGGGCTCGCCCTTCGCTCCCACTTGCGCCCTGACTCCTTCTCTCTAGACTTTCCGGGAGCACCTTCGGAGGACGTTTGTACCTCGGGCACCTGTGACAGGTGCTTGGGCTCACGGCCGGACTGGGAGCGGTGGCCGCCCCTGCCCACCTTGCCTGGGAGGCAGCGAATGAGAGAAGTGGCCAACCGGCCGTGCGCCTTACCTGGGCCTGGGTCCTCTCCTTCCCGGTTTCCTTTCCGGAGCTGGGCGGCAAGCAAGTTGCCCGCTTCGCAGTAGGAAGTGGACCTTCTCCTCCAGTCATAAATCAAACCCAGTCATCCTCGGGCCTCCTCCCTCATTAGAGATGTTTATTGGAGATCGTGTTTATTCGGCTGTCACGACGAGAAAACGCAGTGACATAATTACCTCTGACCAGAGTCCTCTCCCCGAGCCCAGGGCGAGCTGGGGACCTCCTCTGCCGCCTTCTCACTCCCGTGCCCTCCTTGATCGGAGGGCGTCTGTGGTTGGCTTGTTCTTTTTTCTCAGACCCTCTCATATAATTTGGATTATTGAACGACTTACTATTCAAATTTCCCCAGGGCCTGGGCGTTTATTTATTTATTTTAGAATCTGAAAGGAAAACCGAAGGAACCTAACACCCCTCCAGGGCAGAAGGGGGCAGCGCGGGAGAGACGGAAGGAGAGTCCGTCTCGCTGCGCTGCGCAAACTTTCCGGCCCGCCTGGCTGCTGCGCGCGGGGCCCAGACGCCACCGGGCGCCAGAGGCGGCCTGAGCAGCGGGGAGCTGACAGGGAGGGTTGGATGCCGAAATTGGCGGTGCTATTTGTTGTTTTATTTTTCATTCTTTCTCCTCTCCCGAGGAATCTCAGGCTTCAGGGCCCCAGGTCGAAGGTTCTTAAACTCTCCCCGGCCGAAATCCGCGAAGCCAAGCCGCAGCTTCTCCCCCGCCTTTCGCCCCTCGGCTACCCCCCCCCCCCCCGCTTCGATCCCCCCCCCAACCCAACTCCCCCACCCTCATCCCTCCCTCACTAGCCAAGATTGTAAGTCACCATCTAGGAGTCAGAGTTAGAAAGTAATGAAAAGCGCCAAATTGTTCTCTAATTGAAAATACTTTTTTTTTTTTTTTTTTTTTTTTTGTGACCGCACCGACAAATATCTGGGATCCCGGCTTGGGATCCCGGCTTTTGATCCCTAGTTGCCGCCTCTGTCTCCAATCGCTAATAAAACTCGCATTGAGCCCTTTAGTGCCTTGATTAACAGGCAGATTAACTCTTACTTGGGTGGGGAACAGCTTGTCCCAATCAATGTCATTTTAAAAGCCCGATACGCTTAGCTCCGGTTCCCTGGCTGCTCCAGCGAGCCAGCCATGACATTTGCTCCCTCCCCCTTCCCCAGCCTCAAATCCTCCAGCCGAGACCCCAGTTCCCAGCCTGCTTGTTCCCTGCTTCACTCCAGGACAGATTGTAGGACTTGGTCCCTGGACTTTAAAATAAGCAGCTGTTTAAAGAGGGAATCTCCAAGGGAGAAAGGACTAAGGTGGCCTTGGCTTGCTTCTCGTTTAATGCTGAACTCTTGCCTCTGGAGGGAGGAGGTTACAGGCAAAGGAGAGATGGGGTACCATCCAGGGTGACGAAATGGAAAGCAAACTTTCCTGAGAACACAATTTTCAAAAATCAGAGAGCACTAGTGCTTTTCAAGTATTCTACACACCAGGAGTTTTTAACGTGGTCCCTGTCTGGACAATAACATGTAGGGTCTGGGAAGCAAAGGCTTGGGAGTCCTACCTGCGTGCAGGCTGTAGGGATCTCTTCGCTGGGAGACCCAGTTGGACAATGCTTTTTTAAAAGTATTTTTCCGATAGGGGGTTAGGAGAGGAGAAAAAGAGAGACTCTTGCAGCCTAATGTGAATGAAAGAAGACTGAACCCAGAGAGCTCCCTGACACACTTGTCATTTGGCAAGAGGAGAGGAAGGGCGAGAGCCCCACGGCTTCCGCGGTGCCCAGCGTGGCCACAGCCTCAAAGCGCCACCCTGCAGGCTCACGGCTCTCCCCGGCTTTCCAGCGCTCTGGCCTCCTCGAGGCTGCTGGGTGAGCTGGAAACCCGCAGGTTGCTGGAGAAAGGAGAGAAAGACCCTGAGTGGAGGAGGCACCCCCAACTGGGCAGCAGGGGTGGGGGCCTTAGTCTTCCGTGCTTGTTTGCCCTGATTCATCAGCTCTGCTATCCTGGGAGCCCACCTTCCTAGCCTGCAGAGACAGAGTCGTCTGAGGCTCTGAAGAGTGAGCAGGTGTCTGCGAAGACTTTCCTCCTTCAAAGAAAAGCTCCTCTCCACCCTTCCCTGCGCGCCAGCACTATGCCTCTGCTTGGCGGTGGAAAGCCGCAGTTCCGAGGTGTGGCAACACCGGGTGGGAGACTCTGGGTTCCGAAGCCGGGAGCCGAAAGCACATCCGTCAAGATCCAGACTCGTCTTTGCCTTGCCAGAGGCCGTCTCTGGACCGAAAATCTGGGGAGAGGGGACAGGCAAATGCCAGGGGCCGCTGGGGCTGAGACGCTGCCGGATCTCGCACTTACGAGCCAGTACTGGCCAGAGGCTCAGGGCAGACTCGAGTGAGTGGCGATCGCCCAGCGTGACTCCCTCGGCACGGACAGCCTCCCCTACCAGGTGGCATGACCCCAGCGGCCCCTGCACGAACAGGCCGAAAAGACGTCCCTCACCGGCGCCAAAGGGCGGGGGAGCGGGAGTACCTGGCGAGAGGCGGGAAAAGGAGACACAGAAACGGAAGGCGCGATTTCCCCGCCCTGGAGGGCAGCAAGTGGGCCCTCTGTCCTGCGGCAAGCCGCAATTAAAATGGCGACCTGAGGGTTGTCCCGGTTTTACATACACCTCTGGCCCTGGCGTGCTGCCTCCGACCCAGCTCCGCAACCCGCCGCGCCGCGACCAGAACAGGTACTTGGCAGAGGGTGAGAGGCGCCCCACCAAGTAGAACAGCACTCCCACCTCCTCGAGATTGCACAGACTCTTTCCCTCCAGGGACAACAGGAAATCTCGCCCTCCACCCCTCTCTCCTTAAACTTTGAAAACTCTGCCTCCCTCCGGGCTGGGCTCCCCCCCAAAATATTGACACACATTGGAAGCAGCCAAGTCCTTTTTGTTTCTTGTTTGTGCAGAGGGGTTTCCAAGAGTCCTTCCCTAGCCCCCACCCCCACCCAATGACGTCAGTGGCATTCACTCCCGACTCCTTGCCTGTTATGATTTTTTGTTGTTAAAACTTTTCTCTGAGGTGAGGTGGGGGTTGAGGGGTGGGAGAAGGAGCTAATTCAAAGAGCCAGTGCCCTGGGGGAAAATAGCAACAAGATTATGGCTGCTTCTTTCCGAGGCAAAGCTTAAGAAGGTGCTAATCCACTCGGTCGCTAATTGAAAGGTTGTAAAAATGATATTCGCCTCCAGTTCGGACGTTCTCTGGGCCTCTTCCCCCCCGCCCCTTGCTTGTGCCCAATGGACTTGAGTTCAAGCTTCTTTAAACACTTGTTTGAGGAGTAAAAAGGAAGAGAAAAACGCAGATTGCTGCTGGTCTGGGAACTGAGCCCGCTGCCCCACTTCCTGGGAGCCTCTGAAAGTCGCGGTCCTACGAATTCTCGCACAGGAGGCCGCTGACCCCAGCGCCTGGCACCACCTCCTCCGCTTCTGGCCTGGGCTCCCCCCAGGGAGAACCCCCCAGTTTCTGAGTGCTCCTGGGCCACGGGAAGGACCATCCCCAGGTGGAGATGGTCAGCAGGTTGTGCAAACCCAAGCCTGGTCCTGTCAGAGGAGGCCCCATTTCTCCGGAGTTCTGCCCCGGCTCCTTGGTTGTGGCATTAGTGGGTCCGGGTTGGGGACGACAGTGTGAGGCCCACACTAGGCCAGCGGCCGATGGCAGCCTGCAACGTCCTCCTGGTCCCAGCTCCCAAGGACGGCAGCCCCGTGGCCTGTCAGCGGTGAGTTCAGGGCGCACAGACTTGGTTGATGAGCCTGACTTTCGGCACTTTCCGTAAGTCAAGAGGTGTACCAGGCGTGGCTTCGTTTCAGCCTCCCTGCATCAGCTATGCCATCCCCATTCTCCCTTGCTGGGTCCTGGGGTGTGTCCCCCATCCCAAACCTTCCACCTCCCCTGCGACTGGCCAGCAAGCTCTGAGATAACTCCAGACTTCGCAGGACTAGACAGCCGCTCCCTCCCCTGTCACCTTAACTGCGTGCGCCAAGGGGCGCCTTTGGAGTGTACTGAGGTGTGTCCTAATCGTCCGGCATTCAACAAATGGACTTCTGGTGTGTGGTCAGAAGAGAAAAGCCATTTGCTTACTTTCTTCCCCGTTTTCTGGCAACAGCCGAAGGGGAGCTACCTCCCAGGACTGAGCAGACCCTGGAGAAGGAATTGCTGTGTGGAGCCCCACGCATTGCACATAGATAACCAGTGGAACACATCGACACATGCTGACACACGGACATCGCTGGCGAGGACACACACACGACTCTTCCCCAGCATTGGTCATCTTCCTCCACCCCAGGCCTCCACTACCCCTCCTCTCCTTTCATCTCCCCCTCGAGTCCCCTCCTCTCAGGCTCCTGGAAAAGCAGCCGCACTTAGTCAACAAATGGCACGTGGGAGAAGTTGGTGAGTGTTTGGTAAGGACTCTTCAGGGCTTTTCACAAGAACCCTCTGTACACAAAGTAAGTGGCGTGTTTGCTCGGGCCTCTCCAGCCCCGGCTGTGCCTCCGCTCCGCTGCGCACCGCGGCTTCCGAAAGGAGAAAGGACCGAAGAAAGGGCCGGGGGAGCAAGAGTGGGGGAATGGGCAGGCCCAGAGGCCTGGACTAGGGAGGCCGCCGGGCCTCGCCGAGTTCCCAGCCAGGCGGCCTCGTCTCGGCCTAGGCTTCGTCTCGGCCTCCGCCGGAGTGTTGCTGCCGGGACCCAGTGTCGTTCACGCCCCCTTTCTCTTCTTCTTCCCTGCGGCCAGGTGGGCTGAGGCGCGGCCGCTGCGGTGCTCCGCGTCCCAGCGCCCAGGCGGGGACGCGGTAGGGCGGGAGGGGAGGGCGGGGGCGGGGCGGCAGGCCACGCTGCGCTGGAGTTGGCTAGAAAGGGCTGCGAGAAGCTGCAGAAACTTGCTCCCTCCACGAGCTGGGAGTCCCGCGCCCAGCTGAGGGGGGAGTTGCGGGGTGGGGGGGGCGCGACCCGCCGCCCAGCGGCCTTCACTCGACCCCTCAAGTTCGTGGCCACAGTGCGGGCAGCGCTGACTCCCGGAGTGCTCGGAGCGTAGAGATGTCGGCGAGCGCCAGCTCCAGAGCCCGGGCTCGGGGGCCCAGCGCCCGGGAGAGAAGCCGGGACCCACCATCGAGCCGAAAACAAGTGTATTCATATTCAAACAAACGGACCAATTGCACCAGGCGGGGAGAGGGAGCATCCAATCGGCTGGCGCGAGGCCCCGGCGCTGCTTTGCATAAAGCAATATTTTGTGTGGGAGCGAGCGGTGCATTTGCATGTTGCGGAGTGATTAGTGGGTTTGAAAAGCGAACCGTGGCTCGGCCTCATTTCCCGCTCTGGTTCAGGCGCAGGAGGAAGTGTTTTGCTGGAGGATGATGACAGAGGTCAGGCTTCGCTAATGGGCCAGTGAGGAGCGGTGGAGGCGAGGCCGGGCGCCGGCACACACACATTAACACACTTGAGCCATCACCAATCAGCATAGGTGTGCTGGCTGCAGCCACTTCCCTCACCCACACTCTTTATCTCTCACTCTCCAGCCGCTGACAGCCCATTTTATTGTCAATCTCTGTCTCCTTCCCAGGGATCTGAGAATTGCTCTCACACACCAAACCAGCAGCGTCCGTGGAGAAAACTCTCACCAGCAACTCCTTTAAAACACCGTCATTGCAAACCATTGTGGTCTTTAAGCAACAACAGCAGCAAGCAAAACCCAACCAACCAAAACTCTTGACAGGAGCTTTGACGAGAGAGGATGCCTCATAAAGGTGAGTCCGCTTCTTTCTTCTTGCTTCATTTTTATTGCAATATTCAGGCAGGTCTTCCCTTTTCCTCCCTCCTTCCTTCCTTCCTCCCTCTGGCCGGTCCCCTCCCCCACTGCTACGCCGGGAGAGTTGGGCCGGAGAAGTTTCCACGCAGGAGCCCAAACTTTCTACTTCCAGCGAAAGCCCGCGTTGGAGGGCGACAGCCGGCCAGCGGGAGCGGCGCAGGGCTCGGGGCAGGCGGCCGGCTCAGTCCTAGCGCCGGCACGAGCTAGGCTCGCTGGAAGAACCGAGGCTCCGGGAGCAGCAGCAGCCGCGGCTCCCGACCCCAACGTCGCCAAATGCCCCCGGCCGGCGGCAGAGGACGAAGAGGCTCTGCGGTGCCCCAGGCCCGGGAACGGCTTCGGAGACCCGGCTCCGCCGGCCGCTTTGTCCCGCCGAGGGCCCAGCGAGCGCGCACAGAGCGAGCGTGCCGAGGGAGCGCCAAGGAGCCAGCTCGCCGCGCCGACTCCCGCCCGCCCTCCGGCTTTGTGCGGCGCTCGGCTCGGGCACCGAAGAGTCGGCGGGCACTCGAGCGCCGAGGGGTACCGCGCCCGCCGACAGCCGGAGCAGAGTCAGTCGGCAAAGGCAGCCACACGCTGGAGGCAAAGAGAAAGAGCGAGTGAGCGCGAGCCGGGAAGGAAGCCACCAGGCCAAGGCGGGCGAACGCGCGCTCCGAGGGAGCTCAGAGCCGAGCGGGAGGATTGTCAGCTTCCATCAAGCCCCCAGGCTCTTGCCCCCAAGTTGAGCGTAGAGCTCGGAACTTGAAAACTCTCTGCTCCCCAGGCTTCCCCCAACCGTCGCCCTCGCCCTGCGAAAGCTGGGGTCTTCCCTATCCTCCAGCTCCCAGCTCTCGGTGGGTATTTTTCCTTGTCTTCCTCTGACAAAGCTGCACCCGGTGTTGCCATTTCAACAAGTTTCGAGGTGGAAAGGTGGATTGCCTTAAAAAAAAAAAAAAAAAAAATCCAGATCTCCTGATTTTTTTGTGAGGCCTCAAAAAAAAAAAAAAATCAATATGAAAGCATTGGCTTTTCCATTCGTCTGATCACATCCTCTCTCAGCTAATTAGTCTGAGTAATTTGAGAGCTTTTCGATTCTAAGACCCCAGGAGGAAAAGTGTCTTTTCAAAGTTCATAAAGTTGTTGCCTCTTTCCTTGTGCAGATTTTCTCAGTCTCCCTGGATCATAATAGCCCTGAATTTTAGCAAGTGTAATTGGGGGGAAATGGAGTTGAATTTCAAGTGGAAATGCTTTCTTTTTCGAGTGCTTAAACCCGGTCCTCCAGTCATGAGTGATCTCTAGAAAGTTTAAAAACAAAGTGAACGTGGTTTCTTTTTCCCCCCCTCATACTCTCTAAAGCTTCCTAAGCCATTTTGGATGTTTAACTCGAACTTGGGAAGGTTTGAGGAAGGGACAGGAGCAGAAAATGAAATGAAAAGCAAAGAGCTTGAAAGCCTGGTGAGTTTACCAAGGAGAAATAGTAGTTGTTGCCGCTGACATTATATTTTTTATAGCCAGCGACCTTTGCAAACGTCTGAAGGCAATTTGATAAGTTGTTATCTTATTTGGCCCTAGAGAGTGAAACTTTGTCATCTTAATTGCTAATTACTCTTTGGCTGGGGGCCGGTAGGGCCCAAAGTGAGCTCTTCCCTTCACCCCAGCGAAAGAGTTTGGGATGGATTTTGAGAATTCAGTTATTTAAACCACTGCATTTGAAAGCAGAGGCTTGAGTCCGGGATGGGGGTAGTAGCATAGAGGACCAAGGCCCCATTGGAGTCCGAGGTGTCTGGAGATTCTTTACCCCCGAGTGAGTCTCTGACTGGACTAAGGCTGTAGAAAGCCCTGGGCTGAGCTTGGGGGGGGGTGGGCTCTGGTTGCAACTGGGGGCTTCTAGCCTCCCTGCCCACGACTGCTTCCGGGTGTCCGTGTGGCCAGCTTCCCGGGTTGCTTTTGCTCTAAGTGTTAACGATTACTTAACTAATTAAATAGCTTTTTAGCTGAGATGGAGGTGGGAATGGAGCAGAACTGGAACACGAAATGTTTCTACCTTCTCAGTTGCTTCCAAAATTAATCGGCTGGGCCTCTTTGGAATCAGCTAGTGAATTTGGTTTTTTTAATGGCTTGAAAAAAGTCTGGGCCAGGATGGGGGCATTCAGTTGTGGTTGAGTACAGTGTGGGTCACAGAGGGGAGTTCAGGAAGTTTTACCCCTTCTAGGAGAATTCCACTTCCCCTTACCCTGGCTGCGGCTACTTTGCAGTTTCAGAATCTCACTTTGAGCTGGGGGAGGCATATTCTTCAAGAAGTTGGGGTTTCTGCCCCTCCTGGATCTGACTGTGGTTGTGGGGACTGAGGGACAGGATAAAGGCCCTGGGAGCCAACCCAGCTAGAGGTAACTAGGTAGCCCTCTGCTGTCTCCAATATTTACCAGGCCACGTTTGAAAGCTGGGAAAATTCCTCCTCTTAAGTTTATTTTTATGGATTTAAGCTGCCTCCCAGCTAGTTAATAAATTAGACCATGAATGGCCTTGAAGAGGAAAAATGTGCTTCTTGGAATTCTTTGCTTGTAGTCAGGCAAGATTAATAATCACAATAAGCAAAACAGAAAGAAAAGAATGAATATTTTAGTTTTTTTAAATGGAGAAATAATGCTGTGACTATTTAATTATTTTACCTCTCTCTCTCTCTCTCTCTCTCTCTTTTTGCAAATCTTTTGAATAGGTTCTTTATTGTAACTCTCTCTTCCCAATTGAGCACCCCACGGTGCCGTTGTATCTTTTTACAGCCCCTAACAACTCACACCAGTAATACAATTACCTCCAGATATTTATAACAAGAAATTACTTTTCTATTCTCCCCCCACCTTCTTTTTAGGGCAAAGCAAGGAGGGGGTGGTGGAGGGCGAACCTTGGGGGACCCGAGCTGGGTCAGGACTTACAAAGCTAGAAGTGTCCCTCTGTTCCCTTTGTGAGTTGGTGGGTTGTTGGTACATTTGGTTGGAAGCTGTGTTGCTGGTTAGGGAGACTCGGTTTTGCTCTTTGGGTTTGGGGAGAGCTGGAGAATAGAAGCCATTGTTTGCTGTCTGTAGGCTTTGTCGACCACGCTCACCCCCTCCTGTTCGTACTTTTTAAAGCAGTGAGGCGAGGTAGACAGCGTGTGTCACAGTACAGTAAAAGGGGGGAAGATCTAAACACCAAAAGAGAAGTTAATCACAATAAGTGAGGTTTAGAGGGTGGGGGAGTTGGGCTCGATACTTTCAAAGTCCCAGAAAGGCTGGGAGGTGGGTGGAGTGGGGGCCTGGCTGGAAAGCTTTGAGGGAGACAGTGGAAGATGAAGGGATAACCAGAGAGTTGGGTGCTGGGGGCCCCGGGGGGGAACTTGGGTGGTGAAATTCCTTAAGGAAGGAGTATGGGCTCTGCAGTCCTTCTGATCGGCCCCAGCCTGCATCCTCAGGCACCTTGACGTTTAGAGATCCTCCTCCCCTCACCTCTAGACTTCAGGTATTAGTCTTTGGCCTCTGTTCCTAACACCACCGTGTCTCTTGCTCTCCCCTTTCCCTTTAACTGGTTCTTGATATTTTTACAAAATGGTTCCCCGACTTGTCAGATGCTCCAGTTCTTCCAAGTCAGACCAGAGTAGCCACCTTTAAAAGGTGGGGACTGCTGCAACAGAGGCAGCTGGAAATGTGGTTGTAACTCTGGGATTTAGGGTTTTATGGTATTTAATCCCTAGATGCATATTTTGTTTTGTTTTCTTTTTCTGAGAGTGTGGCTCTGAGAGCCCATGGGCCTATGCTTTTGAGCCAAGTTTGACATACCTTTCTCTCCTTTTGTTTTGTCTTAGGGGGAAGACTTTAACTAGGGGTGCGCAGATGTGTGAGACCTTTTATTGTAAGAGTGGACAGACATCCCAGATTTCAGGCAAGTTCTGCGGTGGCTGCTTTGGGCTCCAAAACCTGAGTCAGAATACTTCTTCATTGTTGTTCACATGGAAGAAGAAAAAAAAAAATCAAAATTGGGTCATTTCTCCTGATTAAAGAGTGAACTTCTAAGAGGTTTAGGGAAAACAGGTTGGGGATATTGGAGTATTTTATTTGTAGCCCCAAGGGTAGATTTTACATGCACTGTAGGGCAGAGAGGGTTGCCCCCACCCCCCAGTGGCCCCAAGTGTTTGAGTGCATCATTTCCTCAAGAAGGGGCCTTCTCCTGTTCAGGCTCCAGGTCATCCTCTGTTGGGAGTTAGGCTTACCTGGCGTGGGCCCAGGATTAACACCTATATTCTTGCTAACAGACCCCCATATTCGAACCCCGTGGGATCCCGCGGCCCCCAGCGAGCGCCAGCATGCAGAACAGTAAGTGCCTCTGGTCTTTCTCAGACTTTGGGCTGGGGACACTGGGACCAGCGGGTCAGGGGAGGGCGCAGAGGTTCTCGGTGTCCACGCTGGCCAGGCCATCTGGCGCAAGGGAAGAGGCCCAGGGACCTGAGGCAGCCGTGCCCCCCTTCGCTATCCACAACCCGAGAGGGGAGGACATTTGCTCTGCTGTTCTCGCTCCTGGAAGAACAAGGGCTGGGCCCTTCAGAATAGCCCGCTAGAGTTTGCGAAGCTAAGGTATAGAAACCCCATCCCCCCCAAATCCTGTAACTCACACCCCCTCCCCGCCCCTGCCCGGGCTCTGACCCCAGAGAGAGAGGCTGGGCTGAACAGGGCGGGGCGGAGGCTTCTCCTAGTTGTGTGAGAAGGAGGCCCCTTTGGGTTTAGCCAAGACTGAATGTCTCCTCCATGGGGGGGGGGGGGAGACGACGGCTCCCCTCCCCCAGTCATTCTCAGGACAGCTCCTCCCCTCCCCACCCCAGCTTTGGGCCTAGAAGGCAAAAGGAGTGGGACACCCTGGCCTGCGATGGTGGGGGGTGGTGGTAAACTGGAACCCTGGGGTTGTTACTGGCCAGAGTAGGTTTACTGGGTCTGGAAAGAGAGCGAGTGTCGATCCTTGGGGCTGGAGAAGCCCTGCCCTGGTAGCTATGCGGTTGCTCTGATCGGTCCAGGCCCGCAGTGCCTCTGAATCCCCGGCTCTGGTGCCTGCCATCCTCTCTGTGCCCAGGCCCCTTGGGCCCCAGCCCACCTTCCTGCTTAGTCCGTGAGTGCTGGTATGTGGCAGGGCTAGTCTGGAGCCGGGGCCTGGGAGCCTGGAGACCCAGTGAAACTAGGCCTTGGTTGTGAGGTGCAGAGTCTGGAGGCGGTGTGAGGGTTCAGCTGTGTTAGGAGTGCCGAAAGGGCTGTCTTCTAGCCACCTTCCCTTGCCGAACTGCAGAATTCGGAGGGTCTCCAATGCCGGATCCATCGGTCCTGGAAGCGCTAGCCGCCCCAGGTGCTTCCGGGGCTGGTGGGCTCGAAGCGCGCGAGGTGGCGAGCTTTAAGGCCGGTTAGCTGTGCAGAACCTGCCAGGCCCGGAGGGAGCCTTCCTGGCGAGGAGGGGCTTCTGCCCACCTCTCCTGGCTGCTAGGTTCTGCCCGGGCAGCTCAGGCTCCCCGGCCATAGGCTTTCCCGCAGGTCCCGGCCAGGGGAGCGCAGCGCTGAGAGTTTGCCGCTGCGGCCTGGCTGGCAGGCCCCAAGGGGCGCGAGGTCGCGGGCCGGCCTGCAGGGCTTTGTGCCGCTCGCTCCCGGGTGTGCGCGAGGCGCAGAGCATCCAAATTGACACCATATGTTTTCCTATTAGATGCTTCGCGGTCGAATTCTAGGCGCATAATCATCGCCACTGGGCGAGAGCGCCAGCCGTCCCTAGGGAAGGGACACAATGATTGAGGCTTAACCTCTGCAGGGGAACTTAGAGCGGCGCTTCCTCGCTGCCTTTTCGATGCTGGCAACCTGGCCCTGGCGTGTCCTGGGCGAGCACCCACGGAGGGCCGCTGCGGAGGTGGCGGGCAGGTTATTTTTGCGACGGGGGGAGAAGGAGGGAAGTCAAGGATTAGTCGGCCTCACACACCTTGGCATTCATGGGTTGGGAATTGCCCAGGATGCGTGAAGTTTGGAAAGTCTTTCTCGGTCTCTCTCTGGGGCAGCCTTTCTCTTTCCCGGAAGGCTCCCTTTGCCCAAAGGGAAGGCTCCGCAGCTGGAGCAGTAGCTAGGTCTTGTGAGGCAAAGGAAGGCAATAGAGGGGACTTAGCAGAAACCGGAAGCGGGGACTAGGCCTCGCTCTGTTGGAGAAGTGGTGTCCCCGAGATGTCCCCGCTCACGCTGGGCCCGGCCAGAGCCCAGATCCCCCAAACGCCTGTCACTTCTCATCGAGTTGAGGCTCTGCCCCCGCCCCCGACGGTGAGGGCCCCCCTCCGCCCCAAGCCTTGGGCTACCCTGAAAACGCGGCTCCCCTCGAAGGGGAAACGAGTGCAGTTCAATCTCGTCTGAGTGATCTACAAATAGGGACGGAAAGGGTCGTTTTATCACGGTCCCGTTTGTCGTGACGATGCAATTTCCCGGAGCGGAGCAGTGTCACAAAGTGACAAGGCTGCCACAAGCGCCCCGACTGATCTTTTCAATTAGCCTTCCATGCATGATCCAGAGCGACTTCCGCCTATTTCCAGAAATTAAGCTCAAACTTGACGTGCAGCTAGTTTTATTTTAAAGACAAATGTCAGAGAGGCTCATCATATTTTCCCCCCTCTTCTATATTTGGAGCTTATTTATTGCTAAGAAGCTCAGGCTCCTGGAGTCAATTTATCAGAGGCTCCAAGGAGAAGAGAGAAGAGGAGAGGAGAGAGAGCAGGAAGCGGAGCGGGGAGCCACGTCTTCTCCTGAAGGGCTGCTCTCTAGAGTCGGGGCTGCAGGTTGGAGATTTTTAAGGAAGTGGAAATTGGCAATCGGCTTTATTTGTGTGCCTGTGGTTACTGGGGAGGGGGCTAGCGAGAGGTGCTAACTCCCTTTCTCTATTTTCTAAGATTAGACAATGGGGGTGAGGTTGGGAGAATAGCAAGATAAAGGAGGGGGTAGAAGACACTGTGGTGTGCTCCTTTCTTGTTCTTTTCGCTTTTTGCTAATATCTGGGCTTGGCTGTGTGGAAGGCCGAGTTGAGCATCGGAAGTAAAGCGAGCTGTGGCCGGTGTGGATGGGCTCCAGGCTCTCGGCCCCAGTGCTGCAAGCCAAACTACTCTATGTTTGGAGCCGATCTGGGGCTCTGTACTGGATCTGCAGGTTGGGGTTCACCAGCCGCACATTTGCTCTTCTGGTTCTTCTCTACGCCCTTCCCATCTCTTCACATATATACGTAATGTAATGTAATATATATACGTGTAATTTTTTTTCAACGCTGGTGATTGTGGCTTCGCCAAAGTTTGGAGTGTGACAGCGAACGTTTCTGGACTCTGGAGTCCAAGGGAACGTGAAGAGCTGTAGGATTTGCTATCACAGTTCCAACAAGGCAGAGACCTTGGAGACTGAGTGTGGGTTCTACAGAACCCACGTTTTGCCGTGACATTCAGAGGCGATCTTTGGAGGATATTTTTTGAAAGATTGTTTGCACCTAGTGGGCTCAGAGGCTGGCTGGGCTGTTTATGGAGAGGACAAGTGGGCTGGGGCCCGGCAAGAGTGACAGTGGGAATGAGGTGCGTGTGTTCTTGCTCACTGGCATGTGTCTGTACAGCGCTTCTGCAGTCCGGTGGGCAGGAGCATGGCTGTGTTGGGCTGGGCTGCCTGATGCCCTGCGTGGTTGCGTGGTCCCATGGCGTTTTTGATGGATAGCAGGAAACCGATTGCTGAGGTTGGCATGGGCTGGCAGGGAGCTGAGGATGCATTGTGGTTGTCTTCTCTTCCTCTTCCTCTTCTTCTCCTTCCTCTTCCTCCTCCTCTTTCTCTTTACTCCTCTTCCTCTCCTCTCCTCCTTGCTCTGCTCTGCTCTCCTCTCCTCTCCTTTCCCTTTTCCTTAGGTCACAGCGGAGTGAATCAGCTCGGTGGTGTCTTTGTCAACGGGCGGCCACTGCCGGACTCCACCCGGCAGAAGATCGTAGAGCTAGCTCACAGCGGGGCCCGGCCGTGTGACATTTCCCGAATTCTGCAGGTGATCCTCCCAGCGCCGCCCCACTCGCCGCCCCCGCGGCCCTCCACTCTCAAGGCCCTCTCTTCATTTCTTGCTGTAAACGCTGCTAATTACGGACCCCCCTCACCCACCCCACCCCAGTCCCTACCCCACTCCCCTGCCATCCCCGCTTTCCCCTTTCCTTCCAACATCCTTCCCTATCTCTTTCAACCTGGGTCAGTCACATAAGATAACTCATCTGCTTAAGGAAAAAAAAATGGGTGTGTGAATTAAAAAAAAAAAAAACAAAAGAAAACCCCAAGCACCCTTCTCATTTCATTTGGTGAAAACACTAATTGTGGTAATAGTTTATGAACTATAATGAGCTGCGTTGTATAAACCAGCATAATTTCATTCCCTTCTCCCTCATCCCATGCTCACCTCAGATTTTGAGATATTTGTTTGCATTCTTCATATTCATGAAGAATATATATTGATTTTAAAAGGCAAATGCTATTTACCTCCCTACCTAACTCACGTTTACTCAACTGGGCATATTTTTTAAAAGGAAAATACGTACAATTTTAGTTTATTTTTCTCCTTTGCTCATTAAAACATAACACCACTTTAAGCAAGGTCAGCACAAAAAAATTAATCTGACTTCGTTTTGATGCATCTTGAGGCAATGTTTAAGAAAACAGTTTTTTTTAAAAAAAAACTTTTAAATTAGTTTTTTTTTTTAGGTCAGACTGTTTGAAAGTATCATCATATTTGTAGTTTTTAGGGCTACAAATGTAATTTTAAGAAAAAAAGCTCTCTACAGTAAGTTCTCATACCATTGAAGGTATATTTTTGTGTTATAGACCCATGCAGATGCAAAAGTCCAAGTGCTGGACAATCAAAACGTAAGCTTGTCCTTGTTTAATGCATACTTAAACAATTTTATTTTTGTCTTGAAATTATTAATAATGTGGTTTTCTGTCCACTTCCCCTATGCAGGTGTCCAACGGATGTGTGAGTAAAATTCTGGGCAGGTATTACGAGACTGGCTCCATCAGACCCAGGGCAATCGGTGGTAGTAAACCGAGAGTAGCGACTCCAGAAGTTGTAAGCAAAATAGCCCAGTATAAGCGGGAGTGCCCGTCCATCTTTGCTTGGGAAATTCGAGACAGATTACTGTCCGAGGGGGTCTGTACCAACGATAACATACCAAGTGTAAGTTCACCGAGATCATTCCCCCTCCCTGCCCTAAGCCCCATGCTCTTTCCTCTCTACCATCCCCTCTCTTCACCTGCCTACCCTCCTCCTCCTTGCCAGTGTCTTTCTGCCTCTGTCCCCTCCCTTGCTCCACCTTTGTCACCTCTGTATCTGGGGGTGTTGAGAGGAGGACACTGAACTTTTTTTTTTTTTTTGATCTTCTGGAAAATGGGAGTCAAGTGCGGGGAGCTTTTCACCTTATTTGCATGCTGCAAAGTAGAGGGTGGAGGCACCCAGGGAAAGGCACTTGAATCAAGAAGGAAGATGAAAATGAAAACCAAATTCTAACCTCCTCCAACTCAGACTGCCTGAACCTTCCTTCAGGTGTCAGACATCCACTTCTGCCCTAATAGCAGATGGAGTGAAAGGGAGCTCTAAGCCAAGTCATAGCCTTTTTGGAGGAAGTCTTTTAACAAAGATTAGGTCAGCATAGACATCCAGCAGTAGTGAAGGAAATGCCCTCTCCATCCCGCATTCTCTGCCCAACTCAGTTTCGACGCCCCAAGTGATGGCTGTCATTCTGTCTAAAATGTCTCAGCAAATCCACCCACTGTCCCAGGATGGCTTGGAGTTTGTTTGTTTGGTTGTATTTTTTTAAAAAAACATGTTAAGTGTCTTTCTTTAAGAGAGTGGGTGTGCTGAGATGGGGACTGAAGATAGGACAACTGTCTTTGGGAGACGTTACCATTTGGTTTGATTTTGGTTTGATTTGCAGGTGTCATCAATAAACAGAGTTCTTCGCAACCTGGCTAGCGAAAAGCAACAGATGGGCGCAGACGGCATGTATGACAAACTAAGGATGTTGAACGGGCAGACCGGAAGCTGGGGCACCCGCCCGGGTTGGTATCCGGGGACTTCGGTGCCAGGGCAACCTACGCAAGGTAAAAACCTGAGCACCCACCCTCAAAACTCTCCATATAGGCAGCCCCTTGCCCATCTTCTCCCCCAACTTCTCCCCTCTTCTCACTTCTGTGCTCGAAGAATGTAGTGGAGAGACTCTTTAAAGGCTTGGGACACACCGACTTGCCTTGTAAAAGGGTAGTGTTTGTTGAACTATCTCATTAGCCTTTCAAATTTGAGGGTCGTGGGTGTCAGGAGTAGTAAGAATGCGGCTGGTCCGTGTGCGCGTGTATGTTGTGGGCAGGAATATGTGCGTGTGCAAGAGTTGGCTGTGTGGTGCCCTATTCAAATTTGCCATTAAAATGCATGGAGAGCCCCCTTGCTGTAGAAGTGTGACAAGTTAACACACTGACAGACTGCGAGGTAAACATAATTGTATCGTTTTGCCTTTTTGCCATAATTGACAAATTATGTGACTATGAGTAGGGTGCCTATGAAAGGGCGAGCAGGGAGATGCAGGGCGGAGTACAGGATAGGGCATTGGAAGTGTTGGGCTCCCAACTCACACAACCCCATCATCTCTGGTGGGATTCCCTCCACTTCTCTGGGACCCCAGTTCTCACCCTCTGTGGGTGGCGACTGCCCGGAAGGGTGGGGTGAGGATATTGTGAGCCGGCCTGCGGGGTGTCCCAGGCCGCTGGCTGGAGAGAGTGGGGTGGGGGTGGCTGGGAGGAGAGAAGGAATCTGGACTGTCGCAGGATCTTTGAGAAGGAATGGAGGATGAGGACCAGATGGGGGTGGGGTGGGGCCGGTTGGCTTTCCCCTCCCCTACACACCCCGAGGTAGCTTGGTCAAGAATAGGAAACAGTTTACTCCGAAGATTAATCGGTATTTGTTGTTCTTGTGACAAGGAGATAATATGCGGGATAATGGGACGTGGCGTCTCACTCCCCGGAGCACGACGAAGCCTGGGGGCTCCGGCTGGGGGCGGCGGCGCGGGGACGCTGCCGGGGCTGCCCGCGCGTCAGTGCGCTCCCGGACCGGCTCCGGGTGCCCCGCTCCTCCACCGAGCCGGGCTAGAGAAGGGAAAATCGGTAACAGTATGCGAAATATCTGGTACAAAGGATGCTTCTGTCACTCGCAAGAATTTGTTATGGGAACAATCCTGTCGCTCTGTAATTGCTCATTAGAGAACGTTTTGTTTCTCATTAAGGCGACATGAATAAGCGTCTAGTTGAAGGAGACAGCTGTAGAAATGTTCCACAAGAGACCTCTGGACACGATTCGGCACCAATTGCCAATTAGACATGTCAGTTTTAAGAGCAGAAAACAATATAGGACGGACACTGGGAAGATAGGGAGCAAAGCGCTCGCTCTGTGTTTCCCAGCGCGGCGGCTGGGCCGGCGGAGGCCTCCTGATGCGCTGGGCCGGGGCTCCCCTGGGCGACCCCGCTGGCCAGCTAGTCCGATCCCGCCCCGACCCCGCGGCCTCCCGAGGTGCGGCGGGCACACCCGAGGAGGCGCCGTCTCAGCTCCGGCCGCGGGCCCAGGCCCAGGGCACCTCTGATGACAAGGAGTGACGGGGCTGAGCGTAGACCACCACACCCTCACCTGACCTTGGAAACGGTTGGATTCCCACGGGCGCACACGGGACACACCCGAGAGACACCTGAACTTGGCACTCCCCAGCGCCCGCCCCCCAGCCCCCAGCGACCAGAGGTCCTTGGGGCCCCTCCCCCGCCGAGTCGGGAGGCCAGGGTCGGTCCGAGAACTCCTGGGGAGAGCGCGGGGCGCAGTGGCCGGGTCTGGGAAGGCTGAGCCCAGAGCCTCCACCCCCCCATCTCACCCCCCCCACCCCGATGCCAGGGCTCTCGTCAGCTTGGGGCCTACGGGACGTCCACCCTCCTGCTTCCCGAGTCCGGACGGAAGCCCAGGGCAGCACTTTTGCCAGCCCCTCTGTTTTCCACCAGAGGTGGCGCCCGATTAGGGCAGCTTTTCGTCCCGGGAGGCTTGAGGGCGGGAAGCGAGAGCCTCACGCAAGGACCCTGTGGCGATGGTTGCGGCGGGAGGTGGCGCTCATTCAGGAGCTTTTAACTTTTAAGCGCCGAATTGCTGGAGGATTCTGACTCACCGACTGCCAATTCCCTCTCCGCCCCCGCAAGAAACCCACTTGGAGGCAGCGACCGCGGGCGCCGGCCGCCGCCCCCGCTGCGAGGGTCCGGGGCGTGGGGACGCGGGGTGCGGGTGGCCGGCTTCGGCCCACGCGCCCCAGGAATCCTCAGACCTTCCGGGGCTAAGAAGCCCCCCCACCTCCTTCGCCCCCTCTCCCGGCCCGGGAAGCCGTTTTGGGGTTTTAAAGAGTCCATTACTTCGAAAGCATAAGGCGAGGTTAGGTCTCAGAGGGAGACAAATATGGTTTCCATCTGATCAACGCCATGCGGCGGTGAATAAAATCGCGACGACGTGGGCTGACAACAAGAGACAACTCTATCCAGCCCCAATTCTCCAGCGATTTGGTGGTTTTAGGGATCACGGAGACACTTTTTCTTATCTCCTCCCCCCCACCCCCACCCCCCTAATACCCAGGCCCTCTATAGGATTTAGTCAGTCTCCTTTCAACAGATGCTACAATGTTTTGATCCGCGCTCCAGAGCTGAAAAGGTGCCGCAACCGGGTTGCTATCTTTTCTTGCTTGTTTTCCGCCTCACTGATTAAGACACTAAGAAACTAAGGAATGATTTTATTTCCCAGCGTCTTTTTTTTTTTTTTCCCTTCTTCTTCTTCTTCTTCTTCTTCTTCTTCGTCTTCTTCTTCTTTTTTTTCTCCTCTCCTTCTTCCAGGAAACAAATCCTATCCCCAGCGTCAGATGGTCCTGGGGCCGGGATAATGGGAGGCGCTTTCACTCGCCTTCTCACGGATTAGCCTGGAAGGTGGAAGGCGCCCATTGAAGGCCTCTTCTTTGCGCGCTCCGAGGGGGCGCCTTTTAAAGAAGATATCTTAATTGTCTGCCACTTAGGTTTATCATATGGAGAATTCGAGATCCAACCTTTAGTTTTATTTTGTTAAAAGCTTTAAGAGTGGAAGGTAAATCCACTAAAGGAAAAAAAAAAAAAAGAAGAAGAAGAAGAAGAAGGGGGGTGTGCCCAGTCTATGAGTGACCTCTCCTGCTACTTTGAAAGTAGGAACAAACTTTCTGCAGGGCACGCCCGCTCTGCGGGGTGGTAGAGGGATCCTGCCGTCACCGGTTTCTCCTGACCGGCCTCTAGTTCCGCCTCCCCGCACCCCCCTCCAAGGACTCTCTATCTCCATTGACTTCCCCTACCCCTTAAATGTCGGTTCTCAAATGAGAGCCAGGCCTGCGTTCTTGTGTGAGAGACAGCGAGAGATTGGGGGGGTGGGGGGGGGGGGGTGGGAAGGAGAGCATGCAAATCTTCAAAATTTTAAAATTAGGAAAATGTCAGAGAAGCAAACCAGAGTAGAGAATGCTATCTGCGGGGGTCTCCTGAGGGAAACCTGGGCAGCTTTGTTTAATTGGTGAAATAAAAAATGCCAAGAAAAAGGGCTGGAGTGGGCATGAGTGACCTGGCAGGCACGAATGACCACCCCAGGGAGATAGGATTGTGTTCTCTTCAGCACCCCAGTCCCTAAACGTCGCATGGTGGGAGATTTTTGTGTTTTCCAAAAAGAATAATCCACAGGCCTAGTTTCTAGTTAACTGGGGAAAAAGGGCTATTTCTGAAGTCTTCCCCATTCGCTGAATCTGAAAATGAGGGAGTGGGGTCTCTTCTTTCTTTTCACTTTGGAAAGTCACCTGGAAACTTGGGGCAGTAAATTAGTACAGACACTTGTGCCCACACATGTGAGTCCAGCGTCTCCCTCCGCTAAGTAGCCTTCCCTGACCCCCCACCTCTCTGAAGTAGCGCAAGACGACCCAAGTAGAGCCGATCTATCTAGTAATTGTCTATCCCTTGTCTTCCTTTTCTCCTTTCTCTCCCTGTCTCCTTACACCTTCTTGCCTCTTTTTCCCCTCAGTACTTTTTTCTGTCCTTATACCTTTCTGGTCTCTGTCTCTTTGAAGTCTTCTTTCTTTCTCCATCTCTTTCCACCCCCTCCCTCTTCCTCTCAGCCCACCCCCTCGGCCCCCTCCTCCCTCCCTGTTTCCCTCTTCCACCCCAGACCTGGTCTCCACCCTCCCTGCCTTCACCATCCGCCCCTCCCACACAAGCCCGCCTGGTCCCCATCCACTTTCCTTGCCTCCCCCACCCCCTGCTCTGGCCCCCCATCCACCCTCCATCCCCCCAGCGCCCTAAATAGCATTGAGGCGCCCGCTCTTCGGACAGTGATTAATGATAGCAGAGCAGAGGGGTTAACACACTTCACTGAAAAGTCTGTTGACTGGGCTTCTTGTAACACAATGTGGCCCGCTGCACGCCTCAAGAGAATCCTTTTGTTGTCCGCGCTCATTGTGGCCTCAAAATTCTGCCCACGAAAGTTTGCCAACGCTCCTGCCCCAGGAGTTTAATAGTTTCCCTTACTCGCGGGGCATTGTGCTGCACTGAAAAGCAGCCCCTCGCTATTCAAGTGTTGGTGGTCATCTCAATAGATCTCCAAGGGCCCATATGGTGGCCAGTGCCGATGAATCCGCCTGTTTAAATGGGGGAGAAAGTTGGGGTTTTAAAACATTTCAAAGTTCCTGAAAAGATCCCACTAGATCCTGTCACAATTCCCTGAACTCTTTGAAGGCACTGCCTATTGTCTCCTGGTTATAAATGATATTCCTGGCCAAGTCGATTCCCACCAAGGCATCCCTAGAGGCGTGCCCCCCCCACCCCCGCAACCCCTGCCAACATTCTAGGATGGGGGGGCACAGCCCCTGTTGGTATCCCTTGGGAGCCTCGGGACCAAAGATCTGGGACCCAGTCTGCAGTGGCCCTGGAGGCCCAGTGAGGGCTGAGTCCTCCCTTCAGACAGGCCGTGGCCTCAGGAGCAAGAGGCAAGGCAAGAGACAGCTAGCCCAAGTGTACAACTTGCCCTCCAAGCAGCAAGGGAAAACAATAAAACTTTCCCCTGTTTAATGATAGAAATTACATTAAAAGTGGTGGAAATGCCCTAATTAAAAATGTACCACTTAAATGATATGCCAAGGATTCAGCTGCAGCATAAGTATTTAGCTAGTTAGTGAACTCTCTACTATTTCTTTTTTAAAATTACACGTTAAAAATTTAAAAGAAATCTTACTTTTCTCTGGTGCAACACATTACAAAGAATGGACAGTCCTTTTATCTAAATATAAAATTCCATTTTCAGCAATTATAGCCTGTTCTTGGTGATGATATAATTACAGCTGTGCTCGTAATAGGTGTCAAGGCAAAGCGCACTCATACAATAGTTGAATAAAACTGCAGAACAATGCGAGCATTTCTAAATTCACAACCTTTAAAATGAAATTGACTGTGCAGAATTCAAATAAAAACTAGATAAATATTTTTTTTAAAAGATTACAAGCTTGGTTTGGTTTCTTAATAGCATTTTCTACAAACCTATCAACATCTAATTGATTAGATAAGAATTACTGATTATAGATCAGCTGAAATCTTGAACATCACTCTTCTATTTTCCCAACAGAGCTATAGGTAAATAAATTCTGTAGGGAAAGGGAACTGAGCGAGGCATTTGGGACTCAAGGTTAGTTATAAGGGACCATTTTAACTGGAAACTTCAGCGCTTGTTTTGTTGTTCAAAGACATGCTACTTTGCAGTGTCTATATTGTACAGTGTCTTCTTGACAAAAACAGATAAAAAGATACAGACTTGATTTAAAAAAGAGAGAGAGAAAGAAAGATAATGTATGTCATTGATGTCTTTTATTAGGAGAAGGCTGTCACTTAAGTGACCTAGGGAATGTCTTGGTGAGCCTGTCAGGAGGGACTGCTCATGGAGTTTATGGCTACACCCGGGCTCCAAGTTATTTCAGATTTCTCTCACTGTCCTATTCTTTTTGTTCCAGATGGCTGCCAGCAACAGGAAGGAGGGGGAGAGAATACCAACTCTATCAGTTCCAATGGAGAAGATTCAGACGAGGCCCAGATGCGACTTCAGCTGAAGCGGAAGCTGCAGAGAAATAGAACATCCTTTACCCAAGAGCAAATTGAGGCCTTGGAGAAAGGTGATGGAGTTTTTCAAAGTAGAGAAGCAGTAAATCAAACTAAATGCCACATCTTCAGGACAAAGAGCTAAATTTAGCCGGGGCCCTTTGCATAGAGGACTGAAAAGGTTTCTTTTTTCTTTCTTTCCTTTTTTTCCCCCTGGGCATCTTTTCAGTGTGTGTGTGTGTGTGTTTTCTCTCTTCTTTTCATGTTCCAGTAATTCAAAGACCAAGAGTCTGACTTCTCATAAAGAAAAAAATGATGATTTGGCTAAGTCAGGCCACAGAAGGGTACTCGAATGAATGTCATTCTGAAGAAAATTTAACTTAAATTTAAAGAAAATTTATCTGGTGGGATAGCTCTTCCAAGTACAGTCCATAACCATGGTACTGGCATTTTTAAGGGACTTGGTTGGAGGTGACAGAAATGGGGAGGTAGGAACCAGCCTAAGCTTGGTTGACACACACTTGGTTGGTTTGTGAAGTTCTGGCACAATGTGGAAAACTCAACTTCCTCTTCCAGAGTTTGAGAGAACCCATTATCCGGATGTGTTTGCCCGAGAAAGACTAGCAGCCAAAATCGATCTACCTGAAGCAAGAATACAGGTACCCAGGGCCGTGTGATTTCATGCTTTGTGATGCCTCCCATTTGCCCTTTCTGGACACAAAGGTGCTTAGTTGTAAGGAACGCCATTCCTTTCTAGAAACTGTGAAAGATTCAGTCTGCTAAATGATTTGCTGCCCCTGGGGGACGGGCCATGGGGCTGGGGAGCAGTGGAGGCAAGAGGGGGGAAGGATGGGCTGGGGTAGGCACAGGCCTGACCTGTTCCATCTGATTTCCAGGTATGGTTTTCTAATCGGAGGGCGAAATGGAGAAGGGAAGAAAAACTGAGGAACCAGAGGAGACAGGCCAGCAACACCCCCAGTCACATCCCCATCAGCAGTAGCTTCAGCACCAGTGTCTACCAACCGATCCCACAACCCACCACACCTGGTAATTTGAATATTCATACCAGTCATAAATGCACTTCACCTGTTTGCCCTGGCCCTGCCTCTCAGCATGACGGTCTGTGGTGTCCTCCTCCTGCAGTTTCCTCCTTCACCTCGGGCTCCATGTTGGGCCGGACAGACACCGCCCTCACCAACACGTACAGTGCCCTGCCGCCTATGCCCAGCTTCACCATGGCGAATAACCTGCCTATGCAAGTAAGTGAGGCCGCTGGCTGCCTGCGTCCCGGGTGCTGGGAGAAGAAGTAAGGAGGGGGTCAGGGCCTGCAAATCTCACTGGCCACGCGTGTACCCTTGGGAACCTTCCCAGGTGCGGTGATTGTCTTTACCAGTCAAGTTGTTTTTTTTTTTTTTTTTAAACAATAATATTATTTTCTTTAAAGATTTTATTTATATATTTGACAGAGAGAGAGAGAGAGTGATAGAGGGAACACAAGCAGGGGGAGTGGGAGAGGGAGAAGCAGGCTTCCCACTGTGCAGGGAGCCTGATGCAGGGCTCGATGCGGGGCTCAATCCTAGGACCCTGGGATCATAACCTGAGCCGAAGGCAGACGCTTAATGACTGAGCCACCTAGGCACCCTACCAGTCAAGTTTAAACAGTCAATCCAGTCTTTCTGTTGGATTGAGGGATTGATGGATGGCTGCTCTGAAAAAACCATGAAAACCAAGTTAATCTGCCTTTTGCTCAGAGAGGATGTTAGCTTGATAACATTGGGTGGGGATGGGGCATGTTTTGGGTACCAGAAAGTGGAAATAATTCTGGCACGTTATTAGATAAGAAGGGCTTAGAGTATACCTACATTTGGGTTTATGTTACTGTGTTCATATTAATGAATACATATCCCGTGGACCCATTTTGGGTATTATTTAGAGTATATGTGATGAACCGGTGAGGAAGGAAAAAAGGGTCAGAAATAAGATTTATATTTGCATAGTGGGATATACTGAGAGAACAGTGAGTTTTCTTCTGTATCTTATAATAAAAAATGGAATAGAGGTATTTGCTAAAACTTGAGCACTTCTTGGCCATGAATTATGTCATGAGTTTGTGGCACGCTGGCTGCCTGGATACACTTATGTTCCAGCCTGCCTCTCCTTTCAGTTCTGCTTGAATGGTTATCTGTTCCTACATGTGCAAGGTCCTGTATAGACTACTAGCCCTTTCTAGGGAAAGGAAGTTACATGGGGCAGGTGGGGTGTACTACAACTTTCTACCTGGATGGATTCTTGATGGGAAAAAAAAAATTGGTCTTCTGGTGGGCCTTCTGTGGTGACTTTGCCAGAACTCCTGGAAGATGCCGGGCGGTGTGAGATTGGCCAGGCTGAGCCCCTGCTGGCAACAGTGCTGGGGTTACACAGATGGAACCCTCAGCCCTGAATGTCTTTTGATGAATTTCAAATCCAAATAACAACAAAATAAATGTTTCACAGTCTTCAGGCCAAAACAGGAGCAGCTACATAAGCAGCTTCAGAGGAATTTATTCACATGTTGATTTTTATTGCATCTGGATATTAGCAGCCGTAGTGCAATTAATGTATCTTAAGGGATTAACGGCCCATTGGTTGGTATTACTACAACTGCTTTGGAATTTTCCAGAAGTCAGGTTGCCTAGAGGAAATGATTTTGGGAATTAGAAAAAAATGCAAGCTGAAATTCTGGCAGGGCCCTCAAGGCATGCTTGCCTCTTTGAACCTGATGTTCCAGTCATGCTCCGACTTCCATAGGGCCGCTGAGTGTCTTGTTTAGTTTTGTAAATTATAGCGACATCCAGGTTCCTGCCAAGATTACAAAATTTGTATATGAGAAAACATTTAGAAGCAGTTCCACGGGGGCTACTGTTCTACGAAGGTTGTTTCCGACTACTGACTGGTGTGGGGTCAATGTATTACAAACACTAACTTTAAAAAATGTATTACAAACACAACTTCCATAAAACAAAACATACATACATTCATGAAGCATAATGAAAATTAAAAAGTTATTAATAGTTCTATTGTTCAGAGAAAATTTACTCTTTGCATGTTGGAACTGGTGGGGGGGAGTGGGTTTTGGTCTGTCTGTCCATCAGTTCATCTCATTGACCATAATCTTCAACCATCTTACAAGAGGTGGGTGTCTTCCACTGAACCCTCTCTACTGGGTCACCCTTTCTGAGAGGGTGAATCTTGAAATGTTAAACATTTCTGCAGTTTGCAGAAGAGAGTAGTGCTATCATCTCCCTTCTTCTTGGCGTTATGTTTCTATTAATTCATCCCAATCCTGCTGCCCTGGCATAGCTCCAAGTGAGCTCATGAGGGATTTTGTGTCAGCTCTGTGTATTTCTTATTCACTTAGGAGAAAGGTTTACTTTTTCAGTTGAGTCCAAACACTCAGAGGGGAGCAACCCAATTTTATGGATAGAATCTCATCTGGGTTTTTAGGTCTATAAGGAAGTCACAGCTAATTCTCAGGATGGGGCTTAGTATTTACTGACACTTCTGACCATTTTAATCTGAGATCATTACTGATCTGCCTCTTCAAAGAGTCTTTAATCCCATGAGTCCAACCATGAAAGGCTCCCAGGGTCTCTGGAGCAGACTTTCTAGAGAACTCCTCCCACAGGCCTCTGCCTAGTGCTTGAGATACAGGATGTGGTCGCCACTAGATTCGCAAATAGATTGGATTTCCAGGAGAGGGGGTGTGTTTTCATGGAAGTCCTCATGCTATAGCTTCTCTGCAGATGCCAAAAGAGGTCCAAGATGAAAATGGATGAAAACCCTATTCATTTTATGGATAGTGTCCACCATCTAGCTAGACAGCAGTACTTTGGGGCAACATTTACTCTAGCGGTGGTCAGTGGAAGGACTGGTTGGAGGCCTGATTGCCAGGCTATCCTTTGGAATTCCAGTAGTCTACACGAGGGCATCTTTAGTGATCCAGCTTGTTGGCACAGTTCCTGGGGAGGGGAGAGCCTGGGGATGTGGCCGTGGGATGTGCTTCTCCGTAACCACTGGTTTGCCTTTCTCCTCTCAGCCCCCAGTCCCCAGCCAGACCTCCTCGTACTCCTGCATGTTGCCCACCAGCCCTTCGGTGAACGGGCGGAGTTATGACACCTACACCCCCCCACATATGCAGACACACATGAACAGTCAGCCGATGGGCACCTCGGGCACCACTTCCACAGGTGAGCCGCCGCCCCCTGCAGGCTACTCGGAGGTGGCCTTCACAGCTCCTTTTGCCAGGTGATCTCCCTTCGCTCAAAGTGAACCTCCACAGAACCTCCTGGCCTCGTGTCATGGTGTGTTTTAACTCTTTGCTGCTCGCAAGTTTTCTCTGGGGAAAACTGATCCAATGGGGGAAATTCAGTCAAGCAAGTTAGTAACCTGATCCCATGTAGATAGAAAGCAAAGTTGTTTTTCCCGAATTCGGTCACAGACGGTGTGTATGAGGGCAAGGCCTGAGAATGTAAGTTCTCTGAAGAGAGGTTATTAGCCAGAGCTCAGTGGTGAGGGCCCGATTGAGTGAGCAGCGTGGTGAGTGTTGTCCGAAGACTTCTCACCTTCCCAGCTCTTCCCTGCCTTTCATTGCAAATGAAGAAGTACCACATGGGCTTTCCAGAGATAGTTATATTGGTACAGTTCCAAACATACAAACAAACAAATGGAGGTTTGTGGTTTTTTTTCCCCCCTCCTCTTTTGTGTGGGAGGACTTGGGATTGAATAGATATGTGGAAACATGTTATGTGGTTTCTGAAGGTGCTACTTCTGTTTGTGTATTTTTTTTTTTAAATACAGTTAGAACGTTAGAGAGCATTAGAGATTTTTTTTTAACCAATAATTCATACTCCATGCTTATCTCTCGAAGGGAATTTCTACATGGCTATTTCTCTCATCCACTTCTAGGACTCATTTCCCCTGGTGTGTCAGTTCCAGTTCAAGTTCCTGGAAGTGAACCTGATATGTCTCAGTATTGGCCAAGATTACAGTAAAAAAAAAAAAAAAAAAGGATATATTGTGTTAATTCAGTCAGTGACTATGTGGACACAACAGTTGGGCGTTCAGGAAGGAAAGAAAAATGGTTGTTAGAAGCACTTCAGTTCTGCAATTGTGTCCTGTATTGTACCACTGGGGAATGGACTTGAAACAAGGACCTTTGTATACAGAAGGCACGATATCAGTTGGAACAAATCTTCATTTTGGTATCCAAACTTTTATTCATTTTGGTGTATTATTTGTAAATGGGCATTTGTATGTTATGAAAAAAGAACAACGTAGACTGGATGGATGTTTGATCTGTGTTGGTCATGAAGTTGTTTAAAAAAAAAAAAGGAAACCATGATCAACAAGCTTTGCCACGAATTTAAGAGTTTTATCAAGATATATCAAATACTTCTACCCATCTGTTCATAGTTTATGGACTGATGTTCCAAGTTTGTATCATTCCTTTGCATATAATTAAACCTGGAACAACATGCACTAGATTTATGTAAGAATATCTGTTGGTTTTCCAAAGGTTGTTAACAGATGAAGTTTATGTGCAAAAAAGGGTAAGATATAAATTCAAGGAAGAAAAAAGTTGATAGCTAAAAGGTAGAGTGTGTCTTCGATAAAATCCAATTTGTTTTATGTCAAAATGTAAGTATTTGTCTTCCCTAGAAATCCTCAGAATGATTTCTATAATAAAGTTAATTTCATTTATATTTGACAAGAATACTCTATAGATGTTTTATACACATTTTCATGCAATCATACGTTTCTTTTTTGGCCAGCAAAAATTAATTGTTCTTAGATATAGTTGTATTACTGTTCACAGTCCAATCATTTTGTGCATCTAGAATTCATTCCTAATCAATTAAAAGTGCTTGCGAGAGTTTTAAACTTAAGTGTTTTGAAGTTGTTCACAACTACATATCAAAATTAACCATTGTTGATTGTAAAAACCATGCCAAAGCCTTTGTATTTCCTTTATTATACTATTTTCTTTTTAACCTTATAGTGTGGTGTTACAAATTTTGTTTCCATGTTAGATTATCATTCTAAACCAACGGTTCCTTTCATACATACTCTAATTCGTAAAGAAATAATTCTTATCACTTCATTAATTCGAGATGTGTTAGGAAAAAAATTTCACTTAAAGCTATGTGTAGATCTGTGCCCATCTGTACCCACAACGTATATATAAAACGGTCACATTCCCCAGCTAGCCATTTAGTTCAAAAACTCAAAGTCTAGAAATGATTTAAAAATGCAACAAGCTATTAACTAGGAATTGTCTTTGGAATTAGGGCTGGCATTTTCAATCTGGGCAGATTTCCATTGTCGGGCTATTTCAACAGCGATTTCACTGAAGTATATTCAAAAGTAGATTTCTTATACAAGACTCTCTGAAAGCTGTCGCCTTTCTCAAATAGGTCCTCTCCCTTTTCTCTCTCCCTCCCCTTTGCACAAGAGGCATCATTTCCCATTGAACCACTACAGCTGTTCCCATTTGAATCTCGCTCTCTGTGCGGTTGTGGATGGTTGGAGGGTGGAGGGGGGATGTTGCATGTCAAGGAATAATGAGCACAGACACATCAACAGACAACAACAAAGCGGACTGTGACTGGCCGATGGGAGCTAAAGGCCTTCAGTCATTGGCAGCTTAAGCCAAACATTCCCAAATCTATGAAGCCGGGCCTATTGTCGGCCAGTTGTTATTTGCAATGAAGCACAGATCTGATCATGTTTAAAGTGGCGGCACGCAGGGCAGGAGTGCTTGAGCCCCAGCAAAGGATGGAAAAAAATAAGCCTTTGTTGGGTGAAAAAAGGCCCGTCCAAGACTTTTCTTTCTGTCTGCTCTGCGCAAAATATAAGTCAATACGGATAAGTTTTCTTCTGCGAAGTTCAGTCAGAGGCTGGGGGTTCTGGCCGTCTAGATGAAATGCTTGCACAGGCAGAACGCTCTGGGGACAAAGACACACTTGCACTGAATTGTACTCTGCTCTTTTGTTTTGTTTTGTTTTGAATCCCCAAAGGCAAATGGTCAGAAATATAGAAATTAATTGGAGGCTTTAAGAAAGAGCCTTCTTGTTCAGCATCCACTCTTTTCTGGTGAAGGGCTTTCTCCGGAACAGATAACTGTGATTCATCCCTGTGGCATGCTGCGTATTAATCATTTTCTTCCACCAGAATTGCTGCACGTCTAGAGACACCTTCCTGGGTTGATTGCGGTTTTTAGACCTACATGTGCGCGGCTGTGGATTCAGCGGCAGTGTTCAAGGCACGCTTGCACACTTCTGCAGTGTGCACACGGATGCACGGTCGTCGCACTGGCCTGTGCACACACTTCTACCTCCTGACCTTGTGCAGCCGCTACTCCCAGGGGAGGGCTGCATGGTGTGTGCTGCAGCTGCTGGCTGGCGCACTTCTTCCCTGCGAGGAGGGACACTTTCCAACTGGCTCAGATGTGGGCCAGGGTCAGGCAGCCAGGCCTGGCCCACGGCTCAGTGGTGCAGAGAGCACAGACTTCGGAGACCTGGGTGCTGAGCTCTGGGTGCGGGAGCTGGGGATGGGGATGGGGGTGGGGGTGGAGTGCTGTGGGAGCCGAGCGTCTCTGTGCGCACGCGCGCTTGGGCACTTACGGGTGTCCTCCGAGGGTCAGGTCTGCCAGGGAACAGCGGCTGCTTTGCCTTCTGCCCTCACCCCAGGGAGAGGAGCTGTCCTTCCGAATGGAGCTCTAGGAGCTCCCGGGGGACCAGCATGGCAGGCGCCGTGCATGACAGGCGTCGTGCGGAAGCAGGGCCCTGGAGGTGGTGGACTTTTACTCGTTGTCGTTGAAATAATTTATTTTTATTTATTTACTGATAGGTATATTTATATATTTATCCGTGAGAACGCTGCGGGGAAGCTTGGATGCCATCTTCCAGGATGGTGACCAAAATACCCATCTGTGTTGTCTTCAGTAGAATCACAACACTCACAGCTATGATTTTTCTCCAGACTTGAGGGACTTAAGGAGACCCAGCGAACAAAATTAGAACTGAGTGTTTGAATAGGAAACAACCAAATTACTCTGAGTAAAAAACCTGCTTTTTGCTACAGTGAGTTTCCGGAGTATTTGCCGCACCCTCCTAAGCTGGGCCTCCTAATTCTTACCTGGTAAACAGCTTCTTGATGTGGCTCATACAATCATTTCTGCCTACCTTCCCCTCCCCCACAACAGAAATAGGTTGCCTCAAATTCACTTACATAGTAGTTTCTCTTCGTTTTGTGAATTTTTGCCATCTTAGGATGGTGGCTATATTCTCCTTATTTCTTTTTGCCCTGGGCTTTAATTTTAACAAGATTTAAAAAAATGCTTTTCTTCTCTCTATAGTGTTTGGCTCGTGAAGGCCAAACACAAATGCTTCCCTTTTCTGTTTCTCAAGAAAAAAACCTCATCTGTAGCATTTTTTTTTTTTTTTTGGTGTGTTTTTGTTTTTTGCCTGGTCCTGACATGATTTCACTGCTCATTTTTAAAGTTCAAAGTGCAAGTACTTAGGGTTAGTATTAAAGTTCGATGGCGTTGACGGTGACTATTTTTGGAAAGCATTAACAGGATGTTTTAGAAATGACATTCATAATGGGCTCTAAAGAAATGAATAGCCCCCCTTCCCTTTTGTATGTGTATGCGTGTGTCTGATTCTTTAAAATTAAAAGACAGGGAATTGATTGCCTGCAGAGTGTCGCTTCCTTTTGAAGTGTTTTTGTTTTTTGTTTTGTTTTGTTGTTGGTTTTTTTTGGTCTAATGTTAGTATTTGCAGATTCTGGAGGTAGAGACAACAAATAAATGGAAGAGGAGGAAGAGAAAAGTGGAAATTGTCTTGTGGCTACTAGAAAGAAATTCAGAAGGTCTTAGAACCTCAGCACCTGAGAGCAGGGTGCGGTATTCAAAATATTTACCTCATGTTAAAAAAAGGCAAATCTAGTGTAAGAAATGAATACTAGATAGGGTTATGAAGTTTTAGAAACAAAAGATATGAGGACATTTCAAATACTATGGCTGGTACTGTTACTTGAATATATCTTTGAGAGAAGTTGATGACTGAGAAAACAATCTGTTAATGGAGTTCATAATGTATCAAAAATGGTCTGTATACCTACTGTAGCATTACTGAAGACCACTATTTTTGGGTAGTAAGTTATTAGCGTCCCGATAATTGGTAATGTTTCCAGAAGAAAGGAAAACACATTTTTAGAGTGGGTTTTTATCAGAGGAAAACCAAAATATACATCCCTCTGTAGCTTCTTTTTGCAAAGCCTGCCTGGGGAATAACAACAAAGCACCTGGATCTGAGTTTCGGAAAGCCCAGCTACAATTATTGCTCAACATGCACTTTTACTGAGTTTGAAGTTTCTTTTATATTTAAAATAAGGGTTCAAATATGCACATTCAATTTTTATAGTATTTATCTATTTGCAAAGCATATATTAACTAGTAATTTGGTGTTAATTTTATAGACATGGTAGCCAGGGTAGTAAATCAATGACCTGTTAAGTATTTTTGATGAACAATTTACATATCTGATGACTTCACATTTCCTTTTCAGAGTCAAATGCTACATAATTGTTCCGTTGTGTGTTTGTATAAAATGAATCACAACATGGTAAGAAAAAGGTTAGAGTTATTAAAATAATAACCCAACTAAAATATTCATTTGAATTTATTCAGATTGTTCATAATGCTATGAAAGGACATAGCAAAGCTTTTGTGGAGTATCTGCACATTATTTATTATCTATGGACTAAATTCATTTTTTGAAGTTGCTTTAAATTTTAAAAGCACCTTTGCTTAATATAAAAGCCCTTTAATTTTAACTGACAGATCAATTCTGAAACTTTATTTTGAAAAGAAAATGGGGAAGAATTTGTGTCTTTCGAATTAAAAGAAGTGAAAAAAATAAACCAGACATTCTAAAAAAATAGAAGAAACCTGATTTTTAGTACTAAAAAAATAGCGGGTGACAAAATAGTTGTCTTTTTGATTTTGATCACAAAAAATAAACTGGTAGTGACAGGATATGATGGAGAGATTTGACATCCTGGCAAATCACTGTCATTGATTCAATTATTCTAATTCTGAATAAAACCTGTATACAGTGTGTGTTTATGCTACAGTGGGTTTTTTTTTTTAAGTGACTGACATTCATCATATTGGTTAGACAGTTTTAAAAACCTAGTCTTTGTTTTCTACAATGTTGTCAAGAACAAATAAAGTATAATTTCTGGTGTATTACAAGCAAACTGCTTAAAAATGCTAGTTATAACTGCTTCAAAATTTATTCTAACATCACTGAAGATGCATTTTAGAAATTCAGTTTCTCCTAATGGATGTTAAGCAGCTTTTTAAAAATTGAGGTTCTATACTTAAATGCAAGTTACTTTCTAACCTTAACTTTTTGTCTATTTGTCAAAAGCTTTGAGAATATGGAACTATGATTCAAAAACCTAGTGTTTTATATGAAAACCGGTTTGATGTGCTACCTACCTCCCCAGCACATGTCTGTATGGTTATAAATGTGCATACACAACCAACATCTCTAATTCACAAAGGGCTTACCTGGTGCAATGGAAATCTGAGTTAGTTTTAGATTTGTCTCAGACCTGTGTTCTGCAAAAATCTCTCACCAGGCTTCAATACATGCTTTCCCCTAGCGTTAATGTAGCTGTCAGTTTGAATTTCAATCCTGAATTATGTCTGTTGACGTAATTTCATAGTGCTGACTTCGATTGTTTAGGATTACTAAACAGAAGACCATCAACTTCTTTTTCTATGCTTTCTGTCACTCAGGTTCTTTATATTTATTAACTACTATGGTTAGACTACTGATCTTTAATGGAATCTTAATCCCAAAATATTATTTTGTATTCATCAATTTAATAACAGGATGCATAAATGCAAATTCATTTTATTATAGTCTTCACACATATTAGCAAATGAGTTTTTCATTTTACAAAAGCCTTAGCACTTTTTTGGTGGCAAGTGACTTTTTCAGAAATCAAGAGAAAATGTTTTTTATATACAATTATGAATTTCACTGTTTTTTTACACTATGTGTTGTAATATGCACTTAACCATGAACGAAGTGCCTTAACACACGTACACTCATGACCACTGTGAGGCATTTTGAGTTTCTGACATTTTATTTAAAAACAAAATTATCTGCTTTCTCTAAATACAGCATAAAACAAAATTTTAAAATGAAAGTAGTTTTGCTGTACTCTTTCTGCATAAAAATTTGGGTAAGGAAAATGAAGAGTGGTGGCCTCATTTTGCAATCCTAACTGTTTTTCAAGGATGGGAGGGTCAAATCGTTAAGAAAAATATTTACAGAAGCTATTAGCAATCATAATTAGGGTGTCCTATAATTCTGCATGCGACGACGAAGGAGGGATCGCTAGAAGTCCAGGTGTTGCTTGCCTCCGGCCATCATGCCACAGCCTGGGCCCAGCAGCTTGGAGGATCCTGCCAGATCCTGTTTGCTTGAGTGGCTCACTGTGTCTGACAAGTCTGGAGGCAAATGCAGTCGCTGTGGCAGAAGATTTTGGGAGGAAAGAAAGAAGAGAAAAAAAATTAATTTTGCTTTAGCCAGCACACTTCAGAATACAATATTATGCTCTGTTGATCAGCATTTAGTCTTGCAGATGAAATTCCTGCTAAAACAGTTAGTCAGTCTGAGACCCAATATAATCACATCTTCTTCCTACTAGGTTTTACAAATTCTAGCCATCACAGACACCAGACCAGGGATCTTAGTGGAACGTTTCCAGAGTCCAAACCTAAACACATTAAAATTTCTCTTAATTTCGGTCAAAATGAAAACATGTAAAAGCACAAATAAAGGCGTACTTGGAAAAGAACACTGTTGTAGTAACGGCGGGGTTGTTTGTTGGCTTTGCTTTGTTTTTGCCAGGGCTCCAAAATGCTATTTTTAAATTGAATGTAGCTTCTCAAATGTTTGTTTCCCTTTGTCTTTTAAGTTGACCTGATGATTCTATTTCAAAAAGCAATACTTTCTTTAGGAACTTACAATTTTTGTGGAACTGTTGATATAATGAAAAAAAGATACCAAAGGATCAATATTTTTTATATCCTCAGATAAGTCAGCTATGACCTCTGTTTCAGGTCTTGGTAAGTTTGTTTCTATGCATGACATTGGTCATGTTTTTAAAAGTAAAGGGTGGCTCTGAACATCTCCCCTGTCTTAACCGTTTTTCTGCAGATAGAGGCTGATTCAAGCAGATGCACGAACGGACCATAATTGTACAACAGTTCCTGTAACTGGGGAGAAATATTCATATTTCAAAAGAACTTTTTTGGTTTTCCAAAGGATCTCTATCAAATTCCTTTAACGACCAGTGCCCCCAGCCTGTACAATTTTCACAAAAATCCTAACTCAAAGGAACATGTCTGTTGGTTGAGGCACAGAGTGGGTGTGGAGGCTAAAGGTCGGTGAGGTAGGATGGGGGTGTCCACTGATGACTGGCCAAGACCTTGCAAGAGTGAACTGACCTGGAGACAACCTACCTGAAACCCTTCATTTGGAAAACTCCCTACAATATGGGGGGGAAAAAAAAAGATGAGAAAGACAAAACCTTTTTTTTTTTTTTGGGGGGGGGGGGTCAAAATACTGTGATCCATCAGCATATGTTCTGGAGAGTTTCTTTCCTGATAAAAGGCTTCTTTAGTGCCATGTAAACACAAGCTGTGTGAAAAGGATCAAAATATTTTAAAACATTAAAGAAATTTACGACAATATTCTTCCTTCAGTTTGAGGTACTTAGTTTTTACTGCAGACATACCTAGACTGGAAGACACTATTATGGATCTATGACCAGCAAAGATGTCAGAAAGGTCAAGAAAACACTGTCATATCCATATAGTAATATCTGCGTAGTAATACTCATTTGTATCCATAGCACCCAATCTGTCGTATATTAAATAACTAAATGTCTATTTCTTGAATGATTTTTAAAAAGCTCAAATAAAGACATACTTATTTCCTTGTTTTAAACAACTCTTTCATTTCTTCATAGCCTGGTCTCCCCCACTCCCCCCTCCAAAGGATTTCAGGCAGAAATGAAAGCATGAAAAGCTCAGGAATCTAACAGACACGCATGAGTATAAAGTCTAAGGCTATGAATGTCTTTGCAGTGTTAACTCTCTGTGTTCATGTGAGGAAACTGGAGGGAAAGAGACATTTAATTATATGTCTGAACTTTAAAGTTTCTTTAAGATCCTGTAGTTAATGCTAATGACTGGGACACACGCATGATCTGAAGATTACCTGAAACTTAAAGAAAATTCACCATTAAAAAAGTGTGTGTGTGTGTGTGTTTGTGTGTGTGTAACTTTTGGTTGGGACTTCATAAAGATTATGTCAGATGGTGATTAGGCTATTTAGGAAATCAATTTGACTCAGCAAATATTTAGAACCTATTCAAAGCAAGGCGAACAGAGCACCTTCCCCACTACTTCTCATTCCAGGAGCAGGAGTAACACAAGCGTGGTGCTAACCATCAGAGCGAGCCCTCCAAGCGATGCCTGCAGGAAAGGAGAGACAAAGCCGAGATCGGGTGGGGGAAGGGGAGGAGAATGCTTCATGGAGATGGGCTAGGTGTTAAATAATGAATCGATTCTGACATGTAGAAGTGGTGATTTCCTTAACAGGGGAGCAGATACATCTTTAAGAGGCATTCGGGTGAAGGTTCATACTGTTTTGATAATCTAAATGAGGAAACTAGTGTAGTTATTCGGAACCAGCATATGACAGTTTATTTCAGGAGCTTACCTATTTGCTAAAAATTTCTCTTCCTCTGCTTCTCTAGGCAATGAACATGAGCCAGTTGGCTGAAAGCCCTTCACAGCAAAAGTAGCTAAATGTGATGTGTGACATGCTTGGAAATCTTTCAGGTTGAATGGGTTTGAAGAAAAGTCAAATATCATTCTTGAGTAACTTCTAAGCACAAAAATTTGGGTTGATATGGTTAAATGCTTCTCACCAAATGCTACGCAGTAAACGCCAGTTTGTATACTTAGGTCCTTTGAGAAAGCCCAAGGTTGGCTCCTGGAACTATGTGCCAGCTCTGTTGATCGTTACTTGAATGGGCATACTCTGTACTCTAAATTCTCAAGCAGGGGTTTTTTTTTTCTTCCTTTCTCAGCCTCCCCCTGTGCGCCGTGTCAGGGCCGTGTGAGCAGTGAGGAAGGAGAGATCAGGTTCCAGGCTTGCCAGGTGCATCAGGAACTTTTCCTTTGAGGCTTCCAAAGCATTTACACACTTGACATGTAAATGTTCAGATGCTGCTGTACCCCAGATCTGTCTTGTGAAAAAATAGGCTGGAAGACACCCTGCACAGCATGTGACCTCCTTTTGACTAAAGCTACAAGGCTGTGGGGACATATATAAACTTTTGGACCTTGAGGTTTCACTGAGTAATGGTTTAAATAAAAATCAGACTATTAAAAAAATACAATACCATTTTCAACCTTGGAAACCAAATCAAGGTCTTCCTCTTCCTTATTTTAAACCTGGTGTTCTGAGGCGAGGGCCCAAAACATATCTTACATCTTGCGTGGAAATTTTTCTCACTGGATTTTCTTTTCCTGGATTCCGGGAGGAAGAGGTTGTGCTGCTAATGCAGGAGGTGCATATCTGGCCGGCTGCCTCTTTTTTTCACTCATGCCTTGTCTAAAATGGTGCCTTCTGTGTAGCCAAAGGGGTTTGAGAAAGACGTGATTGCTCCCACCTTCGCACAGAGGCCTAGGCGATTTGCAGCGATCCCACTGGATTAATGGGTCCCTCTTCTCTGGTGCTGCAAGGTGGGAAACGGCAGGGCTGCCAAAATACTCCGGCAGATTACGGGAGCTCCTGCCAAAAGGCCCCCTCAGGACCTAGGAAGCCCTGGGTCAGAATAAAGCGACAGCAGCAGGAGAGCTTCGCTCTGCAGCTCCGTGGGGTACCAAACCCAGTCAGACTCTGGGATTCTGCCCTCTCTGCCTACATCGCTGTCTCCTTGCTCGGCTTAGCCACTGTCTGTATGTTGTTCCTTCTTGAGTCAGCAACTAAATGGGTCCTAGAGACACACAGGATTGGATTTCCTGGCTCCACAGTTTCCCTTCCTAATTCCTTTCTCCCAGCCTGCCAGCCCCGTGCTCAGCACTCACAGCTCCTAGACAGAAGGGGCAAGATAATGAATCTAGATTACACCTGGATTTGAGACAAATTGCAGGTAAATACCCATTAAAGTAAGTTTAATCAATTTACATTTTTCATATTTTGCCAAGACCAAACCACCAGGCACTGTTTGTTTTCTGTTTGATGTAGTACATTTTAACCTTTCCCAGAAGAAGAGTTGTTTCAATCCTTTTTATATGTTGACATGTCCCGAACAGTCACACTTTGCATTCATCAGATTCACAGAAATCAGTGTTAATATTTCAAAATACTTTCTAATAGAATTTTCTTCTGTTCTTTGAAACACGGCCATTTTATTTTATTTTTTTATTCAAGATTTTATTTTTAAGTAATCTCTGCACTCGGTGTGGGGCTCGAACTTACAACCCTGAGATTGAGAGACTCATGCTCTACCAACTGGGCCAGCCAGGTGCTCCCATAGCTAATTTAAATGAAAACTTGTAAACACCTTAGAATATACGGGCTCTATCCTGGTCACTTAACAGAGGCAGCCAGTGAAAGGTCGATACATCTGTCCGTCTGTCACTCTCAGTGACCGTGGACAAGTCAGTTTCCCTGTGTGAGTCTCAGTGTCTGCTCATCTATCACACAGGGATGATTCTTCATGAGACTGCTGTCAGGATCAAATGAGATGTGTAAGTATTCTCTGAAGTAGCAAGTAGTACAGTGATTTATTTGTATCTCCTCTTGCTCCAAAAATGTTGGGATGGCTTATAAAAATACATATGGTTCAACAAGATAAAAATAAGTGAGCTGGTTAAGGCAAGGAAACAATTGTACAAATGTAATGAACTACACACAGTTATAAGCAACAACAACAGAATATCAGACTTAGCAGGTCTCAGTCACTATGCTGGCGCCTGAACACGGAGTGTACATTGTCCTCTCCTGCGGCCTGGTAAAGAAACCAAAGAGGAAACTGCGATCAGAGTCCTGGTTTCTGGAAAGACTTAAAAAGTCTAAACTGTTTCCCTCATACTTAGGAACGCAGTAGCGAAAATGGGGCACGTTGGATGCCTCGCTTCTGGGCCGGTGAAAATAGGCACGGAGGTACCGCTGAGGAAATCTGGAGTCCAGCTTGTTTTAAAAATCTGTCTTTTGCATGTCTTCACTGCTGACAAAGAACTAATAAAGGACAGGTCAGAGGATGAAGCTTCCCTACTTGAGTCTTAAAAGCCTTTCCCCCTCTTTACACGACAAAGAGAAAAAGCAAATTAACAAAGACACACCATCTTACTCCATTCCAGATTCTTTGAAGAGCCAGGCAGTGCCCTCACCTGGAGGGTGACTTGCTGATTTCTGAAGCCACACTCCGGTTATGAGGCACTGCTAGGAATGGCACGGAATGAACCCGAGTTCAGGCGGAGTGGCTAGACACACTCCCGCCCCCTCCAATAAACGGCTTAAAAAAGGAGAAGTTTATTTCTCTCCCACTTTGTAGTCCAGAAGTAGGCAATTCTGAGCTGTGAGGACCGGCCTGCCATCCTCAACAGGGGCTTCTTTCCCTTCTGGCTGCAAGGCTGCTGTTTTGGCGTCTCTCCGTGGGAAGAAGGGGCCAAGAAGGCCAGGTCTGGAAGCTGAACACATCACTTCCACTTAAGTCCAGAATTTAGACATAGCTGCACCTGGTCAGCTACAAGGGAGGCTGGGAAATGGGAAATGTGTGAAAATGTTTAACAAATCTATTCCTATGGAAGATGGAGCAAATGGCTATTGGGAGACAACCAGCAGTCAGCTATAATTTCCAGAAGGGCCATAGTAATATGATCACGAGCCAGAGCCTTCCCTCAGAGTGTGAGCTACCGATGACTGTCTGGGGCTCCATTCTTGTTTTCTGACCAAGGAAATGAACACCTGATGCCTCCACAAGCTCGGGGGGGGGGGGGGGGGGAAGCAGTGATCAGAATCTCTCTTGCTCTACACATAAAACGAGGTATTTCCCTTTCTTTACTGGAAAGCCCGGCTTCCTTCCGTTGGCACAGGGTGTAGGGCAGAGGGAAGGAGAGGCAGCAGACCTGGTATATCCATCATCATGATATTGCTATTATTTCTTCACAAGATTTTCTTTTTCATTTTACTTACTTATTTATTTCTTTAAAGATTTTACTTATTTATCTGAGAGAGAGAGCACAAGTGGGGAGGAGAGGGAGAAGCAGGCTCCCCGTGAGCAGGGAGCCCGATGCGGTGTTCGATCCCAGGACCCTGGGATCATGACCTGAGTTGAGGGCAGATGTTTAGCCGACTGAGCCACCCAAGGGCCCCTCTTCACAAGATTTCAGCGTGTTGTTTCAATTTACAAAATAAATCAGTGTCATGTGCTCTCATGTAATGATATTTACATCGTTACACTTATTCCATCATTATTACATTATGACGATGTAATGTTACATTGCAATTATATCTGGTTAAAATTTTGCAAAGTGGAAGATGCATCCACCTAATTTTTGGTGAGTTTTGTGTTACTCTCCTATATGAGTAGGCCAGGAGAAACAATGCCAGAACCAATTTTTGCTCTTTTTACATTTGGTAAGTGTGCATCTGGTAGTGGCTGAATATTTCTGGAAAAAATTCTGCCAAACACGGTCAGGTTTTAAGTTTTAGTTTTTGTTTAAAATGCCATTCACTCTCAGGGTTTAAGATTAAAATTGTTTTATTGAATGTCATAATTATACTATATCCTTTGAATTGAAAACAATTCATTTGGTTCTTCCTGATTGATCTGAAAATTAGACAAAATTTCAGAGCTGGCATATTGCATACTGGCTGCCCATTGAAAAATGCTCAGGTGTGCAATTATTTTGACCGTCAATTATATCTGACAGTATTGTCTTGCCTCCAAACTCACCTCTCTGAAAGCAGATTGTGAAGAACTCACTTGTCTAAACAAAAGTGTGATTTGTGAAAAGGCATGTGTCTGTGGCAGAGATTGCTAGCTTACTCTCACTATCTATTCTCTTCCTTTGCAGTCAGTAAAGGAATCTCTAGATATTAGTGGGGCACACGGCCTCCCAGAATAAAGGTCAAATCTCCCAACTTCCCTTGCCGATAGATGAGGCTGAGTGACTCAGTTCTGGTCATTCCATCTTGGGCCGAAGTGCTATGGTTAAGTTTAGGGTCAGGTCCGCAAAGAAGGGGAGATCGCTTTCACTTCCCCTTTCCCTCACCTTGGCGAGGGCCCCCTATTGTGGGCCTTGATCCACCCTTCCTCATGGGGTAAGGAATCCCCGGGCAAAGAAGATGTGCCTATGCTCTTGGTATTCAGAGTTCAGAATTCCCTGTCCAAATGGCTATGAGGTCTGTGCAGTTCTCTTCTCCATGTTCATGTCCCAAGGAAGGATCACGTTGTCTCCATGCACACCCTGAGTCACGGGAGTAGCCAAGGGACTGCTGTTTGTGTGGCGTGTGGATGGAGTTTGGATTGGAGACTGGGTGTCCCCAAGCACATGGACCTGTGTGTGTGTAAGGGAGACAGGAGTGGGAAAAGAAAGGAGGTGACTGCAGGCCAATTCTCCCTATGTCTCCAAGTTCTAGACTGGAACCCATATCCTAAACTTAAAGTTGACCTTCCAGAAAGTTGTATTTGTGAAGGAAGGAAGATAATGCATTTTTTGTGGTTTCTTGGCTTGATAACTTTAAAATGTTTAGGCATATAATAACTGTGAGGTCCTTTATCTGCCTTATGGCTCAAGGCTCCACAGATGTTAGCGGCAAGCCTCACTCCCCTCTTCCCACTTGCTGAAATGTGGACTTGAGGGTGGGCGCTGAAACAGCTACTCTGGAGCATCAGCTGAAAGCTATGCGCCGAGGGTGTACAGCAAAATGAGAAAGTTAGTCAAGGGTTTCCCGATACCATCTGGCCACCCAAAGACCCTGAGTCACTAACTTGGGCTTTAAAGTGTGACATATGTGAACTTCTCTGTTATTGAAGCCACTGTATTTTTGGAGTTCTGCAATAACAGCCTAACCGGCATCCTGGTTATGCAGAATTTGGTACCTGAAAAACAGAGTGCTTGAGTTCTGGGATTTAAATGGCTTAGTGGCTGGAAAGTGGGTGGTGAGGTCAGACTGCAGACCGGAAGGCTGGTGACCCGTGTTACGATTGTGGTAACTTGGGAGGCACACTGTATACCTCCTGATCAGTGGCTCCAGAAGCGCTGGAGAAATTCAGGGTATTGTCGTGTTAGCTGCTTCTTGCCACTTTCAGCAAAGTTATTTGTAAAAGAGAAAGGAACTTAGAGCAGAGCTAGGGAATTTGGAAGAAGGGTCAGAAGGGACCATGCCTCTTAAAGGAGGTGCTCTACCTGTAGCTGAGAGTCTACACTGAGGGAAGGCTTGGTAATTTGGGGCCTCAGAGGACTGAAGAAGCCCAACTATTTCTGCCTTGCACAGGGAAGCAGGCAGCCTTCACAGATGGCTGTGCCCCTCAGTCTTGGTGAAATGCCCTCATTAAAGGGCTGGCTACAAAATGGGAGCCAGCTCGGAGATGAAAGCCACATGAAGGGTACTGCCTTCCCTCTCAAGTTGATTATATTATTTAGTATTTTTAAATATTTTACTTATTTGAGATAGAGAGAGAGTATGAGAGAGTGGGTGAGCACAAGTCAGGGCAGAGGAAGAGGGAGGGGGAGAAGCAGATTCCCCTCTAAAGAGGGAGCCTGATGCAGGGCTCAATCCCAGGACCCTGAGACCACAACCTGGGCCGAAGACAGATGCTTAATCAACTGTGCCAACCAGGCGCCCCTCAAGTTGATTGTTTTAGATGGAGTCAAGCTAGTTACTAACAAGGTAAGAGGGATGTGGGTAGAAAAGAGAGGCCAGAAAAGACTCAAGACTTTCAAGGTTAACAGTTGTGGTGGACACGTAGCCATTCCAACCTCTGGAGGAGGGAGAGGTGGGACTTAGACCTGTCGGGTTAGGTGCATTGGTACTTGGTCAGTGGGTGGGAGAGAAGCAGCAGCTGTCTTCCTGCTGCTGAGTCCTGCGGTCCGCAAGGACTACTGTGGGGACCTTGCTTTCTTTGCATCAGTATCGCAGTGACCAGTCGATGGCTCCATGGGAGCTGAGAGGCAGGTGCAGAAGTGGAGGCCAGACCAGTGTTCAGGGCCCAGTTACTCACTTCGTAGGGGGTCAAGGAGTACTGCAGGGGTCATAGTGAGAACTTATCACCCCCAAGATCACAGCCATAGAGGGGTGCACTTCCAGTTAACAGCCCTAGTGGTGGCCTTCCAATTCCTCACTTTGCTGACTGAGGCAGCAGCAGTGTCCCCGAAGGCCAGTTTGGAGGCAATGTTCTTTAGCCCTTCCAATTATTTCGCTAGCTCCCTAGTTCCCTGGGATAAACTCTCTCCTGTCCTTAAAATAGTTCAATGGAATTCGATGGCATGGGCTTTCTATAGCTGGATCCTAGAACTATGTCCAGACAACTCTTTGGCTGTGATTACTCGCATGTGAGACTGAAGGGAAGTGAACAGATTGGGAACCTTCTAGAGTCTTGACGGGATTGTCCTGCCAAAGAAACCACAAGCCTGGTCTAAAGTCTAGGATTATCCAACCCCTAAAATAATCTTAGGTTCCCAAACCTGACCTATCAAAACTGCAGCTCCCCAAAAGCATACTCTCTGATGGTGACTTCATGTAGCCATGAATGATAATGGACAAGGAATAACTTCCTAAAAGGATACAGAGGATAAGGGAGTTACTTCCAGAGAACAGAACTGGGGACTACAGACTGGGTTGAAGTCCTCCACTGGGAGGGCAGAGAATTCCTGTTTCTACCAGCAAGATTCTCCACTCACCCGTGGAGAGTCATAGGTGTGTGGGAAGAAGACTGTGCATGGATATTTGGGTTCCAAGAGTTGCAGACTATGACAGAGACTGATGATTATCCTCCAATACCTACTCTCCCTTTTCCCGTTGGTGGAAGAGCTTTTGCAAGGAGGCCATCCTGAATAAAAACTCCACTTCCATGCTTTCCTTTCAGCTAGTTGTGGATCACATGACCAAATTTAAAGAGAGTAGTGATGCTGCAACTTCAGGATACTGGAATGGTATTTGAACTCAGGCAGCCTGGCTTCAAAGTCACATTCTTATTCATTATTCTACGTGCCAGAACTTTTCTAAGTGCTAGAGATAAAACAGTGGAAAAGACTGGCAAGCTCCCTGCTTTCAAAGAACTTAACGACTTCAGAAAGGGACAATACACAGACATTTACATGACTCAAGGAGAGATAGCTAACATATAGGAAAGCAAACAAAGATAATTCAGATAGTGAGAGATGCTTTTAAGGAAATAAAACATGACAATATGATATTGGCTGGGGTGGTACCACCTTATTTGGTAAAAGTCTTTCTGGAGAGTACATTTGAGGTAAGATTTTCAATTTGAGAAGGGACCTCTGAAGACCTGGAAAAAGAACTTTCCAGGCAAAGATCATCAAATGCAAAGCGTTAGGGCAAGAATAATCTTGGTATGTTTGAAGGACAGGAAAAAAGTCAGCTTTCTGGAGCAGTCAACAAACAAGGGAGTGGCTAGGAGAAATTTGGCTTGGTAGGGAGGTATCAGATTGTGTAGGGTTTGTAAGTGACTTGGACTTCTTAGAGTGAAGGGTAGCAAAGGACTGATGTAAATTTACTTCTCTGAATACAAGGGCTATCTCACCCATATCCTTATAAATCCATGCATAGACATTTTTAATAATATAAAACAACAGTAGCAAACAGATAGTATCCTATTAAAGATAGAATTTTCCAAAATGCAGTATACACATGCTTTTCTAGATGTTGTAATCTTCTGATTCAGAAGAAATATTCTATCTCCTAAGAGACCCACAGTGTTTGCCTTCTCCCATTCTCCTCCTGAGGAGAGTGGTGGTTCCCAATCTCCCGCCAAGCGACAGGCAGCTGTCCCGCCAGCTGACAGGAGTGGACGGAACCTGTGTGAAATGTTCGTGGAGGAGAAACTTGGGCAGTACTGTTTGTGGGGCTGGTTGGCTGAGTTTAATCTTCTTCAAATGTGAGCCAGAATCTTTTAGATAATATTGTAAAAAGAATACCACCAAGTGTCAGGCCCAAGGTCCCTGAACTTTCAGACATTTAAGATGAGAGGGAGTCATGTTAATTTCCTCTTTTATTTCACAGATCGACAGGGAACAAACTAGATTACTCCCGAAGAACTTTGCTTACAATGGTTTTCCCTTCCAAACAAAAGCCAGTAACTTTTTCTTTCCTTTTGGTTTGTCCTTTGTTCTTTGGCACACTTTATGCTCATTAATGCTCTACCATGAGTAGGACTGAAAAAAAAAATCATCCAGGTAATAAACAGAATAAAGTGAATTAAACTGTTGCTTAAACTTGGACAGTAGAAATGCTTGAAATCACTCCCATTAGCTTCTTCCCTGGGGTAAAGGGAGGATGGGATGGATAAGTCACACATGGCCACTGCCATCCCTGTGACCCACAGCTTGTGACCCACTGCCTCAATGAGACTCTATCTCCCCAACTGACTCCCTTCCATTCATCTTTCCTTAATTGTGCACAGGGCTTCTCACTCTGGCAATCTTTTTACTGGTCTCCAACTGCTGCTTACCCCAAGGCTTGTGTGGCTCTGGAGTGCACAATGCAGGCCAGAGCATATAAGCTCCAGAGTGCGTAGAATTTGAATTAAGCTTCAGCAGGGCCAAGCTGAGAGATGCTTGGGCCCTAGGGCCTACTGCTTCTGTGGCAGTAAGTGGAAGAGACAGGGAACTTTCTGTGCACAGACAGTCATTCTGATAGGCTCTTCAAGCCTGCTTTGCCCAGGAAGCCCCCCCCACCCTGTCTACCCTCTGCAGTGAGGAAACATTCAGAGCAACATTTTGGGTACTAGCCCTCAGGTGGCTTCCTAGTAGTGAGATATTTTAAGAAAATACAGTATTTTAGAATTGAATGTTAAGTCTGAAAAAAAAAAAAAAACCACACCACAACAACACTTCTTTTAGAAATAAATTCAAACTACTAATTATGTGAGAATTTCTTTTTCGTCCCCTGTTTTCTTCTAAAGCATACGGGAACTATTCTGGAGGTGGCAAAAGGTAACATTCCCTTTGTTTCTGTCTACTAGAATTCAAACTAATGTTTCCTCCTTCTTATCATCTGAAACCTCTGACTCTGTGAACCGTGAGCACATCAACGTGTGTGGAAACTCAAGGTGGATCCCTAAATCCCTGAGATTTTTAGAACTACGGCAGATCTGCTATTCAGTTTAGGGACTGGCAGAGGTCTGACTGATAGTTTATGGAACAGATGAATTCTAAGATGTGAACAAGCAGAAAGAATTCTGAAATCAGATAATTGCTTAAGTTATCATATTAATGTCAATCCATTAAAAAAAACTTCCAAAACTGACAGCTTTTGATGAACACTCCTTTTGGAAATGTGGCAGTTGTATCTTTTTTATTTTTTATTTTTTGTCTATAAGTACAACATATATACAAAATATATTGATTTCTTTTTGGCTATCCATGAATGAGTCCTGAGAGCATAATGGCCAATGTGTTTGCTTGGATAATGCCCTACAGTGTATGCAGAACATTGCTCCACCAAGCCCCGAGATGGGGTATAAAGTGCCCGGTGGAAATGGCAACGTCAACCATCCTGACAGCATTAAATCTCCTGACCACTCTTGAGTTACTTTGAGACCCCCACATTGCGGGGTCTGCGAGTTCCTGGGGATGAAGAAAGAATTTTTAATGGGGCCAAATGTAGGTGTTTACAAGGGGGAATTGTTGTTTTTTATTAGGAGCTGCCTTATGTTCAATAGTTGTATTTACTTTGTCAAGCTAGCCAGAATTAGAAATCCCCATTGCTAGGCAGCCTAGAGCGTCTGCAAAGTATTTCTGGGCATTCAGAACTGAAGCATGTGCTGCCCCAAGGCAGGTTTCATTACAGTGTGTTATTTAGTCCTCCTTCGTCCCCCTTCCCCCAACACCCCCCGATCGCAGCGCTTCTATAACAGAAAATCTTGGTTACTTTATGCTGAAACATATTTACATGACTGAAACACGACAATTAACACATTTGTAAAGCTTGAGGGATAGGCACACTTTAATGGTTTTTTGAAGTAGGCTGATTTCCTGGAGCTTTTAATCTTATTTTATTTTGTTCTGCATGCATGAGCAAGTTCTTCTTTACTATAGGTATTTGACAGAGTCTACCTGGTATGAATGTGAATGAAAAGAAAATTATACAAAAATTAACTTTGCCAAACTGTTCCTAACTTTCACCAGCTCAATGTATAGTGAGGACTATGCTCTTATTTTTGACATGTCGTGTTAGCTTTTACACAAAGGCAGTTAGGAAGTATGTTTTGGGTTTGACAAAAGGAAATGTGCCTTTTTCTATGCCAACTGTGGAAAAACTTTCATAGTGAACAAAAAGTATCAATTACAGGACAGTGATTCCCTATTCATGTTCAGATAGAGGTACCCTCTCCTAGGTGATGTACATTTTATTTGCTCCAAACTTAACACTCAGGTGGTATTAAGTACTATTACTTGATAAGTGTGATTATGTGTGTGTGTGTGTGTGTGTCTGTGTGTGTGCCTGTTTATACACATACATATAAGTATGC